>NW_022681457.1:119931364-120291364 GCF_009764315.1 Trachypithecus francoisi | reverse complement strand
TTTGTTTTTTTGAGACAGTCTCGCTCTTGTTGCCCAGGCTAGAGTGCAGTGGTATGATCGGGGCTCACTGTAAGCTCTGCCTACTGAGTTCAAGCAATTCTCCTGCCTCAGCCTCCTGAGTAGCTGGGATTACAGGCACGTGCCACCACACTCGGCTAATTTTGTACTTTTAGCAGAGATGGGGTTTCATCATGTTGGCCAGGCTGGTCTTGAACTCCTGACCCTAGGTGATCCACCCGCCTAAGCCTCCCAAAATGCTGGGATTGCAGGTGTGAGCCACCGCGCCCGTCCCAGGAGGCTGCTGTGTATACACCTGTGTGAGTGCACCTGTGCGTGTGTATGTCTGTGTGTGTCTGTATGTGTGTACCAGTGTGTGTGTGCACTTGTGTTCATGTGTCTGTGTCCCTGTGGGTGTGTGTGCCCATGTCTGTGTGTACATGTGTGTGTGCCTGTGCCTGTGTGTCCCAGTGTGTGTGCGCCCATGTGTTTGTGTACCAATGTGTGTGCTTGTGTACGTGTGTGTGCCCATGTGTCTGTGTGTACCGGTGTGGGTGTGCGTGTGTGCCCATGTGTGTCTATGCATGCATCTGTGTGCATGTGCCCAGAAATGCTCACGCCTGCTCAGATGTCCTCATCTGGGCCACCCGTCCCCACCCTGCCCCACTGCCCTCACTCCCAGAGTGCCCGCATTGGCCGAGCACTGCTCTGTGCCACGTGAGCCCTGGGCCCTGGGGTGACTGTGGGGAAAAACCCTGACAGGAGTGCCCCCACCCTGCCCTGCCCAGTAGGAACAGTGCTCAGCCAGGGCCCTGGCAGCCCTCCGAGGCAGGTAAGTGCATCCCTATCTGCAGGTGAGGGACAGAGATGGTGAGGGGCAAAGTAACTTGCCCACATCTCACGGTCATGCTCCCCCCACCACACCCGGGGGCGGGTCTTGGCGAGGGGCATGCTGCCAGTCAGTTGGCGGCAGAACCAAGAAGGGACAGAGCTCAGGGTGCGGCCCTCAGTGCTTAGGATCAGCCACTCCTCCCCAGGGTGACACTGGCTTCCCACAGGAGGTGCTGCTGTGTGCCGCTCAGACCCAGGAGGGGGGTCAGGGCGTGCAGAGTCCAGTGGGGAAGCCGAGGCCCAAGGAAAGGTGGGCAGGGGCCAGCGCCTTCTCCTGGGGTGGAGGTCAGGCTGCAGATGCTGCCAGCCCTGTCCCACCACAGCCTGGCTTCTCAGTTGGGTCTCCCCCACCGGCTGGGACACCCCTGGGTGGTGCCGACAGGTGTTACTTGAGGCAGACTCTGTAACCCGCTTGGGATGCTCAAGCCCCAGGGTAGAATTCAGGCCCAAGGGGTGATTGGGGAAGGGGGGTCTGATGTCCTTGGGAGCTGCTGGGCCTGTCTCTGCACCCCTGACATGGAGTGACCTTGGTCAGAGGGTGGGCTGAGAGCTCTGTCATCATCCAAGGTGGAGGCTGGATAGGCCTCCCTGTTCACACTGTGCTAAAGTAAATAGCAGTTCCTGAGCCCCTCCTGTGCGCAGAGTCCCTTCTGTGTGCAGAGTCCCTCCTGTGTGCAGTCCCCTCCTGTGCACAGAGTCCCTTCTGTGTGCAGTCCCCTCCTGTGTGCAGAGCCGCTCCTGTGTGCAGAGTCCCCTCTGTGTGCAGAGCCGCTCCTGTGTGCAGAGTCCCTCCTGTGTGCAGTCCCCTCTGTGTGCAGAGCCCCTCCTGTGTGCAGAACCCCTTCTGTGTGCAGAGCCCCTCCTGTGTGCAGAACCCCTTCTGTGTGCAGAGCCCCTCCTGTGTGCAGAACCCCTTCTGTGTGCAGAGCCCCTCCTGTGTGCAGTCCCCTCTGTGTGCAGAGCCCCTCCTGTGTGCAGAACCCCTTGTGTGCAGAGCATCTCCTGTGTGCAGAGCCCCTCCTGTGTGCAGAACCCCTTGTGTGCAGAGCATCTCCTGTGTGCAGAGCCCCTCCTGTGTGCAGAACCCCTTGTGTGCAGAGCATCTCCTGTGTGCAGAGCCCCTCCTGTGTGCAGAACCCCTTGTGTGCAGAGCATCTCCTGTGTGCAGAGCCCTCACTGTGTAGAAAGCATGCCTGTGTGTCGTTGCCTCCTATGTGCAGAGCCCTTCTTGTGTGCAGATCGTCCTCTGGGTGCTGAGCCGCTGCTGTGTGCTGAGCTCTGCACTATGTGGCGCCTCCCCTGGATGTGAAGCACTCCCATTTGCTGAGGTCAGGACATCACACCCCCCTTCCCAATCACCCCTTGGGCCTGAATTCTACCTGGGGGCCTAAGCATCCCAAGCGGGTTAGAGAGTCTGCCTTGAGTAACACCTGTTGGCAGCACCCAGGGGTGTCACAACCAGCAAGAGACTCAGCTGAGAAGCTGGGTTATGGTGGGACAGGGCTCGCAGCCTCTGCAGTCTGTCCTCCAAATGAGCATCCCCTGTGTGCAGAGCCCAGAAGGGCTTCGCATCTGCACAGCAACTCTGTGATTTTGGATTATGATGATCAAGTCCATTGTACAGATGAGGAAACTGAGGCTTCACAAAGTCAGGGGACCGGCCGGCCTGTCTAGGTGTGCTCCTGGGGCCCTCACGGGGGTCAGCCTCTCACTTCCTACTCTGCAGCAACTCCCCAGGTTCTGGGTTATTGAGGCTGGGAACACAGACACCTGCTTAAACCACCTTTGTGGGGCCTCCACATCCCCTGCTGTGAGCTGGGTGCCTTCCAGACCTGCTTGTCATCTCCAGCGGCACCACTGACAGCCACTGACAATGCCCAGGACGGTGGCTGTGTGGAATGGTTCTGCCAGCGGGCCAGGCCCTGCAGCAGGGTCCCACTGTTCCTCAGGTCTGCTCTTCCTGTGCCTGTGGAGACAGACTGCCCAGTCTCCTGCGGCATTTCAGTGGTGTGCTGGGGTGCAGAGCTGGGGTGCAGAGTCTGGGAGCAGCTTGAACCTGCAGGGGTCCCCCAGGAGTGCGTTTCCTTCCGAGAGGCCCCGGGGCAGGCGCTGAGTGGCTTGGTGGAAGCGGCAGGTCCAGGCCAAGGCTGGGCTCCGCGCTTGTCTTTCTCACTCAGAGACTGTTGGACACACCCCACTCCTCTCTGAGCCTCAGCTTATGGGTCTGTAAAATGGACTTTCCCTGCCAAGGCTCATCTTGGCCTCAGGAGGCCTGGCTCCAGGTTGCTGGAGGTGAGACAAACCCTGAAGATGGCTAGGAAAGAGCTGGGGCACTGCAGAGTGGCGCCCACCCCCTCCACACCCAGGTAGCCCCAGCCCAGAAGGAGTCTCTGTGCTGAGGCAAGTCACCTGTTGTCTGATTCTCACCTGAAATTTGGCCTATGGGCCCAAACAGGTGTCCCAGTCCCTGCACGGCACACTGCACCTGGCCAGGGGCACCAAGTCAGGGGGCAGGGCCCTCTACCCACCTCCTGATCTCCCACCAACCTGGCCCAAGACATGGGGACCTGTGGGGTCTGAACAGGGAAGGCAGGCCTAAAGCCTTGTGTGAGAGCACTACGGGTGGGCTGGGCTGGGCCGTGGAGGTACCATATCCAAGGCCCATCTTGGCTAGGGTCTGACTCTCTGTGGAGGCTGCGGGTCTCAAACCCACAGACTCAGATTAAGTGGTTCAGGGACGCAGATCCTTCTCCCTGCCAGCGGCTCAACGTTGAATTCCAGTTTACTCAGGAAAGAGTGGGGGCAGTGAGGGTTCCTCTCCAGGCTGTGATGAGAGCCTGGTGAGTGCGCTGGGCCCAGGGTTCCTTTTCTCATCTGACTAAGGTAAGGCTCCATCCCTCCACTAGGACCTGTGGCTGGGCTCCCTGGCCCAAGAACCTCAGGGGGAAAGGCCCTTGCTGGAGAATTGGGGGTGCACCAGGCCCACTGAGCTGAAGCCCTTTGGTGCCCTGGCTTGGGCCTGGGTTCTCCAGGACCCCATTCTCGTGGGGCTGACACCTGACAGGCCGCTGGGGCCCAGACAGTAGCCCACACCCCTGGGCAGGGTACACCAGCTGCTCCTAGGGCACCTGGGCATCTGTAGAGATGGGATATGTTCCTGAAGCCGAGGGGGCTCCTGTAGCCCATGAGGGCACCCTGGACAGACTGCAGCCTTCCCAAGTCCCAGGCCAGGCTTGAGACCCCAGCTTTGTGCACCATTCCAGGCCCCACCTTCTCCAAGGCGCTGGAGTTCACACCCCAGAGGGCACGGGCACAACCTCAGGCTCCCCCTGCCCAGCCTTCCGGGCCTCGGTTTCCCTAGTGTAAAGCCAGGCTGCTGTGGAGGCCATGGGGACACCTGCGGGGTGGGCTCCCCGGCGCGCAGGGGTGGGCGGTGGGAAAGCCCGCGGCCCGCGGTCTCACGGGCGCAGGGATTAGGGGCCGCCCGGGCCCACGTGGCCGCGCGCCCAGCCCTGCCTGTCTCCCCCCACCCCCCGTGCGCCCCGGGGCAGGGCCGGGTCGCCGTCCCAAGCTGGTTAAAAACCCCGCGGTGTCAGAGAGCAGCTCGTTCCCAACCTCTGAAAGGCAGACAAGCCCTTTATTGCTCTATTATAACGCGGAGCCAGATGGTCTTTTGGGAGTTGCCCCCCCGCGCCCCCCGCCGCCGCCCTCATTCATTCAGAGTCAGACCCCGGCACTAATGCCGCGGGGGGGCCCAGGCACGCTTCCCTCGCCGCCCGCCCGCGCAGTGTGGGAACTGCCGGCGAGCGCGAACCCACAGCCCCGCGGAGGGAGGGGCTCGGAAACCCGCGCATCGGAGGGCTGGGGAGGGCTGGGGAGGGCTGCGTCCCAGCTCGCCCGGGTCGGGAGGGCTCTGGAGTTAGGGGCTGAGGAAACGCTCAGGAGGCTCGTCCCCAGCCCCCAAATCCCTGGTTCTTAGAGGCTGGGGAGGCCGGAGCCAGGAGGAGTCCCAGGGTGTCCCCCAGCTGTGGGACCTCGGGCAGGGCACTTAACCCTACCCGTGCCTCAGTTTCCTCATCTGTTAAATGGAGACAGTGATAGGCCCCCTCACTAGGTTTTGGGAGGATCAGACGCGTTAATATTTGTAAAGCTTTTAGAAAAGGAGTGAGCGTCGGGGCCTCTCACTGATTTTGTACCACCCCCCACCCCCACCCAAGAGTGTTTCTAAATTTTTTTTTTTTTTTGAGACAGGGTCTCCCTATGTTGCCCAGGCTGGTCTTGAACTCCAGAGCCCAAGCGATCCTCCTGTCTTGGCCTCCTGACTAGCTGGGATTATAGGTCAGCGGGTCTCTGCACCGGCTGAAACAGATAAATAGAGAAGGATATTTCACTACATGTGAAAAAGATGAAATTCAAGTTTCAGCATCCATAAGTAACATTGTACAGAGACACAGCCGGCATCCATACATAACACTGTACAGAGACACAGCCGGGCACCACACCCGCGGCTGTCCAGGAGGGCCACCTCCTGGTGCAACACCAGTGGCGTGGGAGGACAGCGCCTGGCCACGTGGCCTGCAGTGATGACTGCTTGGCTCTCTTCATAAGCACTGGCCTCACCCGCAGTGAAGGATCACCTGTACCAGGCAGGGCCTTCCACAGTCGCTGTCCTCACCGGCCCCGGGGCTGTGCCCCATTTCTCTCACTTCTGGGGCTGATGTGGGAGCCTCAGGAGGGGACTGAGTGAGTGTGCACTCAGGTGTGGCCACACCATCCTGAGGCTTCATCATTGTACAGGGAGGCAAACTGAGGCCCATGGAAACCGAGGGCCCAGCTGCCAGGTGGTGGCCGAGTCTGGAGAGAACCCTGGGCTAGGGCAGGTGGGCAGCCTCACCCACCCAGGTCGGGCACCTGCTTTGCTCATCTGGCCCTCACGCTGGCCACAAGCACTTCCTCGGGTCCCTGCCACAGAGCATGCACGCGGATCTGCTCTTCCACTGCTGGGAAAGACCCACTTTGTACCGAAAAGCGTCCCAGCTCCCCTCCCGGCTTGACTGGCAGCTCCACATAACTCGCTGGGGTCGTGGGCTGCCTTTTTGCCTTTTTCCCCATCTGGTTATTGAGGGGGTGGCCTGGTTGATCTTTGGGGCTCCCCAAACAGACACAGAGTGGGGTCAATATGCCTTCTGCGGAGAGCAGAGTCCAGGGGGAGCAGCAGCCTGGGGCAGTGCTGGAGGCTTTGTGGGATGGCAGCTTGCTTGCTCCTGAAGCAGATTAGGCCCTGTGGGGGGCTGGAGTCTGGGCCACACCGCCGGGGTGGGGGGTGGGAGGGGCTGCTGGCTGTCAGTTACCTAGGAAGCCCTGGGTGGGGGCCGGCAGCTCTGGGGCTCTGGGTCTAGAAGTCCATTCTCTCGTCCCACTGGCCTGCAGATGCTTGGCCCTACTGTGGCCCTGGCCTTGTTGCACTGCCCCTGTGCCAGCACCCCCCCATCTGGTGCCCTAGCTCTGTAAGCACTGGCCAGGGTGGGGGGACCCTCCGTCTGTCAGCCTCTGTCATCCGCATGTGGGGGCCAGGGAGAGCACAGATGTGGGCTCGGGTCCCAGGCCCCAGTGATCATTTCTCTCTGAGCCTTGGATCCCAGCCCTTCCCTTGACATGCCCCCAACCCCTACCCTAACTCTTACAGGGGATGCTGGCCTTTATCAGCACTCTCTTTGGGGTGTGGTGCCGAGTGGGCCTCCCATCCCCCCTACCACCCCCATTATGGTGGGCCAGCTGTCTCAGGCAGGGGCTTCCAGCCCAGCGTTGGGACCCTCGGCAGTGACCAGCAGGGAGGACCCAGGCCTGGGGCACCCCAACAACCACGGATGGGGGCCTCCCGGGACCTGCTGCAGCGCAGTGGACACAGCACCACCGTCACAGATGGAGGGAAGGGAGGGGAAGGCCTGGCCAGCTTAGGCAGAGGAGAGGTCAGGCTGCCAGCCCAGCAGGGCAGGAAACACCTTTTCATTAAGTGGCCTCTGCGTGCTGGGTACAGGGCTGAGTTCTGCTGGTCCCGCGGTGGGGGAGAGGAACGGGAGGGGCTCTGGGAGTCTGGGCTTCATCCTCTGGTTGACCGCCAGGTCTGGCAGAGACCTTCAGCCTCTTGTCCCCAACCCCGGACTGAGATGCATCCTGGCTTCAACCAGGGGAGCCTCTGGCTTCTGGAGGGCAACCACCCTCTGGACTTGAAGGTGTCCAGGGCAGGTTCCAGAAGGTCCTGCTTCCCCCCAACCCCCCGACCCAGCCCCTGGAGTCCCTGGGGCTGTGTCCAGTCTCCTGCTCAGCAGCCCTCAGCCCACTGGGCTCCAGTCCCATCAGGCAGCTCCCCTGTCCTGGAGCCACCCTCAGAGCAGAGTGGCAGCCACCCTCAGCCCTCCCTCACCTGTGGCTCCTACGTGAGGTGTGGGGGAGGGAGGGGAGCCCGGCACTGGTTGCCTGTGTCAGGGCTTGGGGCTGGCACCGAGTCTGTGTGCTGCCCCAGGCATCCGCCTACTTCCCCCGCCTGGAGGGGCATTTGGGCTGGAGCCCGCTCTGGGTGGGTTCCCACACCCCACCCCCCTCCGCGGACATTCATCCTGCACAAAAGGCGCGTGCGCGGCAACAAACTCATTCGCCACGGGCTGCCTGGGCTTTGTGTGCTGAGCTCGGGCCTCAGAGGCCATCTGGGGAGCAGTCGTCCCAGCGGGCGGCAGGGCCCCCTCCAGGCTGCCTTTGAGGCCCAGGAAGCAGCCGAGGCTCCCTGAGCAACCGCGCTGGAAACCGCACACATCTGGCATGTTCAGAACCTTCCAGTTCCCACAGCCTCCTGGCTGTCCCCTGCACGCTCTGGTCCTGGCATGGCACTAGGTGCCAGGAGGGTACCAAGGCAGGCACCTGCTTCCCTGCCCTACCCCTGATGCAGGCTATGTGCACATGGCCCAGTGGGGAGAGCTGTGGGCACAGGGTTCAAATTCAGGGAGTGCCCCTCAGTGGGTGGGCCCTCTGGGGCTGTTTCCTCACTGTGCAATGGAGCTGATAACGGTCCCACCCAAGGCCTGTGCTGAGGACGGAGAGTGGATGAGGCATGCACAGTGGCCTCAGCAGGCAGACTCCCGCCCCAGGCACTGCCAGGCTCTGCTTCTGCTCGCCTTCTTCATTCAGTTTCCCGGGTGGGCGACCCCTGCCCATGTTCCAGGCTTCCTGGGAACTGGCTGGGGGTCAGGCAGAGGCCAGCTGGCCGCCGGCTACGCTTAGAGCTGGGCCCACCCCTGCTCGGTGGGGATGGGGCAGCTGTGGTCCTGCCCCCCTCTCAGGACTCTGAGCAGCTTCTGCCTGGCCTGTATGCAGTAGGTATGGCCTGTATGCAGTAGGTGCTGAGTAAGTGAGCAGTTGCCTTGAGGCCTTCAGACCTGAGCATCTCCAAGTCTGATCTCAGCCCTGGACCTGGCTTGGGTCTGCCCAGCTGTGGGTGCAGCCACGTGGCCTGGGGTCGGCGGGGGACTGGCAGCCCCCAGCAAGCTCTTCTGCTGAGCACATCCTCCCCCAGAGGGCCAGAGGCCAGGACAACAGTGGACCAGGGCTCCAGGACAGCCTGCCTGGCGTGGTGAGCATTTCTGAGTCTGGGCAGTCGGATGGCGTAGGGGGCATGGAGCCAGGTGTCCGAGGGGTTTTTCCACTCAGGAGACCCTTCCTGGCCAAGAGACTTCTGGGGCCAGAGCTCAGCAGACAGGGCCTCTGCAGAGGCGCCCCTGCCCCCAGCCACGTTGGGGGCGTCCTTGAGAGGGTGTCCTGCAGACCCAGAGATAATCCGGGCTTTGAGAGGCTGTGAGACGCTGGCCTGAGGACTTTCCCACAGCCCCACAGAAAGGGCCGGCAGCCAGCTGCTCACCCACAAAAGGCTCCCGGCCATTCATGGCCTCAGGCAGGCGGGGCTGGCAGAGAGGCAGCCACAGCCTACCTGGCCACCCCCAGCAGGACTTTCGTGACGGGGAGGCACTTCCCTGCTGGCCATGGGGGTGGGAGGTCTGCAGGGCTGGGGGCGTAGGGGCAGTCTTGTGCAACCACCCAGGCCAGCTGCCACCCCCTCTCTTTTGGCCTGAGACTGGCACCCTTCCTGGGGCCGTCATTTATCATGGGTGCCTGGGTAAAGGATGGCTTAGGAGGGCCCTGCAGGCACCCACTGCCGTGCCTGACGTCGTGCCTCCACCGTCAGACCACCCATCACTCGCCCCCACACTCTGGCCGTGAGTCCCTGGGGCTGGCACCTTCCTTGCTTCCAAGTCTGGCCTGCATGGCTCTCACACCCTTTGCATCCATCCTCTTGCCCACTCAGCAGCCCATCCTGTCACTCAGTGCAGGGGGCAGGAGAGGGACATGGTGGGGCAGTGAGCTGGGCAAGGCCTGCTCCCTGGACCTGTCTCCTCATCTGAGGTGTGGGACAGCACTGCCGCCTCCCCAGGCTGATGGAAAGACCCCCAGGGTGGCTGGTTAACAAATACCAGGTTTGCAGAAGCTGGGATGGGGGGCTGCTCCCCGGAATCAACTGCCCAGAGCACCTCCAAGGATGACCTTTTTTTTTTGAGATGGAGTCTCGCTCTGTCGCCCAGGCTGGAGTGCAGTGGCCGGATCTCAGCTCACTGCAAGCTCCGCCTCCCAGATTCACACCATTCTCCTGCCTCAGCCTCCGGAGTAGCTGGGACTACAGGCGCCGCCACCTCGCCCGGCTAGTTTTTTGTATTTTTTTTTTTTGTAGAGACAGGGTTTCACCGTGTTAGCCAGGATGGTCTCCATCTCCTGACCTCATGATCCGCCCGGCTCGGCCTCCCAAAGTGCTGGGATTACAGGCTTGAGCCACCGGGATGACCTTTTAATATGAGAGGCAGCCCAGGGGAGGGAGGAGGAGTCAGGGGGCTTCCTGGGGGAGGTGGCCGCTGGCTTGGATTATCAGGAAGTGCAGGAGGAGGGTGGGGGCTTCCTGGAGCAGTGGCCCTGGCCTCCCTGTGCAGTGACTGCTGCTCAGCCTCTTCCCTGACCTTTCTGTCTCCCGGTTGCTTCCACAGCTGGAGCTGCTTCTGCGGCCTCTGTCCTCACCCCTAAGGGGGCCAAGCCTGGGCAGACGCCGGGGCTGGGGCTGCTCCTGGCCAGGCGGGAAGACTGTCAGACGGAGGACAGGTCAGGTGGCCGGAAAGCTGGGAACAGGGAGGGAGCAGGTTTGAGGGAGGGACTTAGGGGCAGGCGCCTCCTCCGGGCCAGGCCCCACGTGTCCCCCGGCCACGCCTGCCCACACCCGGCTGCTGGAGGCCGGTTGGAGAGGGGGCGCGTCCCTATCCCGGCCCAACCCGGAGCTAGGGGGCGGGGGCCATGCGTCTTCCGGCCGTGGCCGCCAATTGGCTGCCGGGCGTGGGAAAGCGTGTACCACCGCCTGGCGCCCATAAAGGCGCCGCCACCACCTGCGCCGCCGCCGCCGCCTCCCGGCCGTCCTCCGATCCGCGCGCTCGGTGAGGCCGGTGCTCGAGTGAGGAGCGTGGCGGTGCGGCGGCAGCGCAAGGCGCTCGTGCGGGGCCGGGCAGGGGTTAGGGCGCTCCTTGCCACCTTTCTGCTTTCCCTGCTGTCCGAGAAGTTCCTGCGGTGCCAGCCCAGCCCCCAGCTGGGGACAGAGCAGGAAACGTCCCCGGCGAGCCTGGCGGGGGTGGCGGCCGGGGTGTCTGTCGCCTGCGCTGGGCAGGACGCGCGTCCCACCGGCCTCCGCTCCCGCAGGCCTCACCAGCCACCTCACTCCGCAGCCCAGGCCTCCGAGAGCGCCGCGGATGGACCTCAGGGAAGGCCTGGCGCGCCGCCTCCGGGAAGCCTTCCGGCCTTCCCCCTGCACCGAGTACTGGGGAGCCTCAGACCACGGTGAATGAAGAGCGACGGGCCGGAGAGACCTCGGCCTCTGCCCAGGAGCAGCGCCCAGCAACCCTGTCTACAGGGGACCGGTGGACGCCCTGATGGCCACTTTGTCAGACCCCTCATCTCCCAAAGAACCAGAGGGGGTTTCCGTTCCCCTCCTGCTTGGTGCCCAGCGCCAGGGTGGGGCGGGGGCTGAGCAGCCCCTCCCATGGACGGAGCGGCCAGTCTACGTATTGGAGGAGGGGTGTTGTTAGGAAGGCGGTTGGAGGCAGCGGGAGGTGGGGAGGCGCCTGGTGGGGAGGGGCAGGTGTGGGGAGGGCCTGGGCAGCGCCTTCCCAGGCAGGCCCTGCAGCTGTACTGCGGCTCTGTTCAGCCTGGGAAAGGACTCCACGGTTTATGCTGAAGTGGTGGTGGGGTGGGTGAATGCCGCGCAATGGAAGCGCATAGTCCTGTGCTGACTGCCCCAGGTTTGGGGCTGTGGCGGCACTGGGGGGTATGCGGTGTGTCATTTGGGCAATGGCGGCTAACTGTGGCGTGCAAGCCTTGGAGCTGCCCCTCCGTGGAGCTTTAATAAAGGCACTGGCCCTGCAATTTCTGCCTGAGTTTCTGGCCCACGGCTTGGTCGACTGCAGCCCCTGAGATTAGAGGCCTCTGCTCAGGACATGGGCAGGGAGCTTGGGGCTCCCCGGGCTGGGGCCCTGCCCCGCTGGCCTCTCCCCTGGCCCCTGCTGGAAAGCCCCTCAGGGCTGCTCTGAGCCCGGGACAGCTCCTTCCTGCCCACAGCAATCTGGGGGAGCCCCGGTTTGCCCAGTGCCCCCGTGAACCCCGCTGTGTGTCAGCCACCTGTGGGAGTGTCCGCCAGTCACCTCCCAATAGCCTGGGAGGCAGAGCGACATGATCCCATTTTAGAGATGACCAAATGGGGGCTCCTGCACTTTGGGACCGTGACAAGGACACAGGACGTGAGAGTGGGGGCTGAGGCCCTGCAGCAGTGGGGGCTGGCCTTGGACCGCGATCCGCCCTGACCATGGCTGCCCCGCCCAGACCATGGCTGCCCCGCCCCCACGGACTCACCTGGCCCCTCATCAAACCCCATGTATTCCCCGAATAATTTATTCTAGTGTCTGGGTCCAGCCCAGTGTCCCTCACTGACAACCAGACCATGGAGGGCAGCCCTTGTGTTTTCCCAGAGGGAGGGAAGGGAGGAGGAGGCGAATTCTTAAAGGGCTGCAGCGGGTGTGGTCCCAAATGCACACCCGGGGTTAGGCATGCGGGTGATGGCACAGGGAGCCCAGGTTCTGGGAAGCGGCATCTGCGGCCGGGGAGGCAGGGCCTGGATTTTGCTGCCCCCTGGTGGCTTGTGGCCTGTCCAGGCAAAAGGCCTGGACCTGCACCCCTGTGGCTCAGAGGAAGTGACAGGTCTGAGGTCTGCCACCAGGAAGTCTCAGCTCCCAGGACAAACTCAGAGGTGGAGGGTCCCTGGGCCCTGCCCCAGCTCCCGCTGCGGCCCCCACATCCTGGCCTGCTGCCAGGGATGGCGGCCACAGCCCCGCACCGACCAGGGAAGGCTCAGGCCTGGGTGGGCCTTTCCGCAGGATCCTGGAACGTTGCTTAGGGGAGGCTGAGACCTGACTGGCAGTCACCTGTCTGGGAAAGCACCAGGCCCTGCGGAAGTCCGGAAGTCCCCATGGTGACAGTCACGTCCTGGCCACGTGGGCAGGTGCGGGGGAGGGAGGGCAGGGAGGCGGAAGTCCTGGTTTTTTCCTGCAGACTGGCACGGGCAGGACCTGAGCCGCCCAAAGTCATGAGTCGCTGCCACTGCTCCTTCTGTGCCTGGTGCAGCCCCAGCTCATGGAGTCTGGGCTACCCCGATCCGGTACCCACCACTTCACCCTTGGGATTCTGGCTTCCCTGCTGCAAACCTGTCTCTCCTCCGTGGGAGGGGCCAGCCTGGGCAGCCATCCCTGTGCCCCCTGCCCAGCATATAATGGGTGCCTCATAAATGGGGCTGAAGCTGCCCCTGGGGCCCCCTCACTGGCAGGCATAGAGCAGGTGCCTCATAATGGGGGCTGAACAGAACCTACCCTGGGGGCCTCCACTTCCCTTTGATGAGAGCAGAGAACCTTTGCCGGGCAGTGGCCACTCAGTGCCTGGGACAGGTGCCCCTTTCTCCCACCCTGGCCTATCTCGGGGCATCTGAGGGAGGGCAGGGCTGTGCCCCCCACTTCACACTCGAGGGTCTGGCTGCCCCACCTGTGACCTTGTCTCTCCTCCGTGGAAGGAGCTGCGCCGTCTTTTTCACTTTCCATGATGACCATTCAGTGAGAAAAGGTGACAGCGGCTCCTGCGTTTAAAAAGGGACCGTCCGCGTAGCTGCTGCAGGCAGGCCTCGCACTCGGTCAGTGAGGCTTCCGCCCTGCGAAGGCCCGGACCCCAGAGGCCTGGCCCTGGCTGAGAGAGAGTTGGAGTCCCCGGACTGGGGCAGCCCCTCTGCACCTGGGGTGGTGGAGCAGGAGCTTGGCTGCCCGCGGGGCTTTCCTCCCAGCTCTGGGAGCCACTTCGCTGCAAACACTGTGACTGCAACCTCTGCCTCTTAGGTTCGAGCGATTCTCCTGCCTCAGCCTCCCGAGTAGCTGGGATTACAAGGCACCCAACACCATGCCCTGTTAATTTTTGTATTCTTCCTAGAGACGGGATTTCACCATATTAGTCAGGATGGTCTCAAACTCCTGATCTCAGGTGATCTGCCCACCTCTGCCTCCCAAAGTGCTGGGATTACAGGCATGAACCACCATGCCTGGCCTAGGTGACTTTTCATGGTGAGATAATGCACAGGCATGGTGAGCAGCGTGGCAGAGGACCCGTGTGCAGGGCCCTGTATCCCGCCAGGGACCCCTTCATCTGGGAAACCTCCACTGCAGGACAGAGATGCCGTGCCATCAGGACGCAGGGCCTCTCCAGGGCACCCGGACCTCCTCTGAGCCTCTTAGAACTCCAGGACAGGGATGCCGT
This sequence comes from Trachypithecus francoisi, assembly GCF_009764315.1. NCBI lineage: Eukaryota > Metazoa > Chordata > Mammalia > Primates > Cercopithecidae > Trachypithecus > Trachypithecus francoisi. The sequence continues at coordinate 120,277,555 of NW_022681457.1, read as the reverse complement.
GTCGTGAGGACGCAGGGCCTCTCCAGGGCACCCGGGCTTCCTTGGAGCCTTTTTTTTTTTTTTGAGACGGAGTCTGGCTCTGTCACCCAGGCTGGAGTGCAGTGGCCGGATAGCTCACTGCAAGCTCCGCCTCCTGGGTTTACGCCATTCTCCTGCCTCAGCCTCCCGAGTAGCTGGGACTACAAGCGCCCGCCACCTCGCCCGGCTAGTTTTCTGTATTTTTTAGTAGAGACGGGGTTTCACCTTGTTAGCCAGGATGGTCTCGATCTCCTGACCTCGTGATCCACCCGTCTCGGCCTCCCAAAGTGCTGGGACTACAGGCTTGAGCCACCGCGCCCGGCCAGCCTTGGAGCCTCTTTACACTCTTTGGCTGCGTGCTTTCTTCTCTGCGGCAAAAGGTACATGACGTTTTATTGACCATTTCAGCCACTGGCAAGTGTGCAAATCAGTGGCTTTAGTCCATTTGTAATGCAGCTGGGCCCCACCCTTTCCCGATTCCAGCAGGCCAGGGCTGAGGGCGGGGAGGGGCCTGTGCAGCAACCTGAAACCAGCTGTCCAATGGCAGGACTTCCTTCTGGGAAAGCCATGGGTCCCCTGGAGCCAGCCTTCCCCCAGCAATGGTGGCTCACACCTCTCTCCATCCCAATTCCGGTGCAAAAGCCACACAGGCAAATACAAACCCAAACAATGCAGACGTGGAGGAGGGAGAAAGTGAAAGTGGTTTCGGAGCCCCTCCAGCCACCCTCTGGGGACACCTGCCTAGCATTCTTCAGACACAAGCACTCCCTGCAGCCAGGAAGAGGAGGAGGCAGCAGGGTCTTGGGGGCAGAGGGACGAAGCTGTGAGGACATAGGGAGCAGCTACCGTCTCAGGCCCAGGAGGGAACCAACCCCACCTGCCCCTGCATTTGGACTTCCAGTCCCCAGAACTATGAGAACATCACGTTTCCATCTCTTGGATCCCCAAGTCTGTGGCCCTTTGCTTTGTTTTGATACCCCAGCACCATGAACCCCTTCCCAACCCCTCCCCAGCCCTGGCCCCATCTTCCTTGACCTCTCTCTCCCTGCGGATTAGATCTGTCTGTCCCAGAATTTCACCTGAATCACAAAGTGTGGCGCCTCGGGGCCTGGCTCCCTTCACGTGGCCTCATGTCTGCACATTCGTCCGCCATGCAGTGTGTGTCCACCGTTCATTCTGTGTTGCCAAGTAGCATCTCATTGTGTGGCTCCAGCCCAGTGGGTTAATCCGTTCACCGGCTGGTGGGCATGGCAGTGGTTTCCAGCTCTTGGTTATCACGGAGAAAGTGAGTGTGAACTTCCGCACACACGTTTTGCTGAGGACACATCCTTTCCTTTCACTGGTTACTAGGAGTGGAGTTGCCAGGCCCTGGGGAAGGTGTGTGTTTCTCTCTAAAAGAATTGGCCAAACCGGTGTCCAAAGTTGTACCATTTTAGGCTCCCCCCAGCAGCACGTGGGAGCTCGAATTACTCCGTGTCCTTCCCACACTTGGTATGGTCAGAGCGTTTCCTCTCCATCACCGTGATGGGCGTGGAGTGGAATCTCACGGTGGTTTTCACGCCGTTTCCCAAATGACTATGGACGCTGACCACCCTTTCGTGGCCACGGGGGCGTTGCTTTGGTGAGGTTCAAATCCTGCCCATTAAAAAGCAATAGTGCTGTTTGTCCTCGTGTGGACTTGTAAGAATTTTCTAAGAAGTGTTGTGAGAATTGTCTCCCAGTGCGCGGTTTGCCTTTTCCTTTCCTGAAAAGCATACTTCCAAGAGCAGGAGTCGCTAGTGTCGATGAGTCCCAATTTCATTTTCTCTCGTGGCGCTTGTGTTCCCTGTCCTGTTCAAGAAATCTTTGCCCACGTCCAGATCGCAAATATTTTCTCCAATGGTTTTCCCAGGAACCTTTATAGTTTGAGCTTTACATTCAGGCCTATCGTCCATTTCAAGCTAATTTTTGGTGTCATGTAGGTAAAGATTAAGGCCATTGTCCCCTGTCATTTATCCAGTATTGTAGAACTTGTTTGCCAAAAAGACTATCTTCTTCATGTTGCATTCCCTTGACACCTCTGTCAGGAACGTTTGCATCATCCATGAATGGGTCTCTCTCTGGCTGCTCCTGTTTCATTGACCTATTGACACTCCTCACGCCCGCCCCACTCTGTCTCAATGGCTGAAGCTTCTCATGCCTCAACCTCCAGAGTAGCTGGGAATACAGGCGTGCGCCACCATGCCTGGCTAATTTTTATATTTTTAGTAGAGATGGGGTTTCGTCATGTTGGCCGGGGCTGCTCTCAATCTCCTGACTTCAAGTGATACGCCAGCCTCAGTCCCCCAGACTGGGCCCGGCCTCCAGTTCATTTATTTTTGTAACTTAACAGACAAGATCTTGCCGTGTTGCCCAAGCTGGCCTTGAATCCTGGGCTCAGGTGATCCTCCTGCCTTGACCTCCAAGTTGCTGGGACCCCAGGCTCAGGCCACCGTGCTTGGTCCACTTTTGACAGACAGATTCACTGGGTTTGGAATTCAAAATTGAAATGTTCTTTCAGCATCATAAAAATGCTTTGCTTCCCCTCTGACCTGCACCGTTCCTGGGACAAGTGCACGCGGCCCTTATCTTTGCGTCTTTGTACCCAAAGGTGGCCTCATCTGAGCCCGGTGTCCAGGTCCCCTCTGTGTCCCTGGTTTCCGGGCATTGATTAGGATTTGCTGGGCTGTGTGTGCCTCTCTATTTACCCGTCTTGGGGTCTGTTGATCTTTTTGCATTTGTGGGATCACAGTTTTCTTGTAGTTTAGAAAATTTTCATCGCTTTTTCTTGAAATGATTTTCTGTTCCTGCCTCTCTCTGTTTCTCTGGGATCCTGACTGCACTTCCGTTAGGCAGCTCAATATTTTCCAGGAGATCTTTGAGAATATATTCATTTATTCATTTGCTGTGTGCTTTTCATTTGGGGTTGATTCTGATACTGTATCTTCACGTTCCCTGGTGTTTCCTTTTGAGCTGTCTAATCTGTTGTTAATCCTCCTGGTTTTGTTTCTGTTTAGAGGCAGGGCCTCCTCCGTCGCTGGCCGGGCTGGAGTGCAGTGGTGTGATCATGGCTGTCTGCGGCCTTGACCTCTGGGCCTCACGGGCTCAACTGATCCTCCCTCCTCAGCCTCCCGAGTAGCTGGGACTCCAGGTGTGCACCACCAGGCCTGGCTAATTTTTGTCTTTTTTGGAGAGACGGGGTTTTGCCTGTGCATAGGCTGGTCTGGAATTCCTGGGCTGAAGCGATCCTCCTGCCTCAGTCTCCCAAAGTGCTGGGATTACAGGTGTGAGCCACCACACCTGGCCTAATCCTACTGTTATCAGCTGAACTGCATCCCTCCAGAATTCACGCTCAGAATGGGACGGGATGCAGAGATTGGACCGTAAAGAGGTGACCGGCTGAATGAGGCCATATGGATGGGCCCCGATCCAGAAAGATTGGAGTCCTCCTGAGAGGAGGAAGTTTGGACAGAGACACGTCCGGGAGCAGCATGCACAGACAAGAGACCGCGTGAGGACACACGGAAAGACGCCATCTGCAGACCACAGCCGAGCTCCCAGGGAACGAAAACTGCTGCACCCTCACCCTGGCTTCCAGCCTCCACTCCTGAGACAGGATTTCTGTCGGGGAAGCCAGGCAGACTGCGCCGCCGCCCAGGGGGACTGCTGTGCCTACAAGCACGTTATTCATTTCAGACCTGGTTCTTTGATGTGTCCTCCGTTTCTCACACCGGGCTTCCATTTTCCTTTAGAGGACACTGTGATTGTTATCTCAGGATTCACGTCTGACCGTTCCACCGTGGCTGCCCTTCTGGGCCTGTTGCCGCTGACTCACGTTCCCACCACCACCTTGCCCTGCGTCGCATCTGGGCATAGCAGCCGTTTCTTGTCGGGTGTGGCCATTGTGTTGTGGCGGCTTTGATCACCGGCGTTTTTGTTGGGTTGTTTTGGCCTTCCTTTAAAGGACGCTGCGCTGTGTTCTGGCGTGGAGTTCAGCTCCTTCCTGTTCACTTTGGTCTTCCTGTGGCTGGTTCTGAAGCCTCTTAAAGCAGGTCTGGCCCAGCCTTTCCTGCAGGAAGAGTCCAGCCCCACTCCCAGGACGGCCCTGCTGGGTGGCTGCCGGCAGCCCAGGATCCTCCAGGACTCTCCCTCTGGCGGTCGGAACTCCTGTCTCCCGCCTGTGAGTTCTGGGGGCCGGGAGTCCACAGACCCCAAGGGCTCCCGCCCATGCTGAAGAGTCCACCTTCCACATGCATGGTGCCGACTCCGGAGGCCTCAGAGACCCTCAGACAGCCTTCTGGAGCTTTGAGTCTGTGCAGTTCCCTCCCTTCCGGAGCTCTGCCTTCCAGGTCCCTCTGCGGACGCCTTCCTGAGCCCTGACCTCCTTCTCCTCAGCCCCCGAGGACCGCCCGACCTGCTTGGACGCCTGCCCCTGCTCGGCCGTCATCAATGGGCCTCCACCCCAGGGCTGGGGAACCCTCCTGGTCCTGGAGCCCACCTGCCCCTCCTGCTGGGGATCTGGCTCCATGGTGCCCTGGTGCTGACAACAGTCCATCCTGAGTTTCAGTCTCAAGCTTCCGTGGCAGAAGGGAGACTGCCAGCTGTGTTACTCCACGGCAGGTGGGGCAGACGGGACCAACTCCCTTCAGAGCGGCACTTTGGTTGGTTCCAGAATTCTTTGCTATGAAGGCTTCCAGGCACATCCCACACTGGCCACCCTCCACTTCGCATTTGCATTTATCCATGAAACGCTGCAATGGGACCTCCTGGATCAAATAGTGTAATGATGTAAACACTGAGTATTGACCTGGAACCTGCCTCCGAAAAGGCCATGCGCTCCCGCCTGGGATCCTGCTGCTCCCCTGCCAGTCGTCCCGCACACGCCCCGCTGCCTCTCTGGGCCGCCTCAGCCTTTTCAGGTTCCTGTGTGTGCACTGAGATGTCCACCGTGGCACGCGTCTTCCCCTCAGCAGGTGGTCCCCACACTGTGCCTGCCCCGCTCAGAGCCCAGAGGACCCGCAGCTCCCCACAACTCCATGGTGCAGTGACCTGAGGCCTCCCCTGGCTCAGTCCCTTTCCCAGGGTCAGGGGTCCATCTATTGAACCAGGACCGGAGGCGCCTTCCCCCTGAGCTCTGTCCCTGAGCTGAATCTGGACGGCAGCGCCCAGTGACGGCTCAGACCCCCAGAGCCTCTTCTGAGGTCCGACACTCCTTTGCTCCCCCAGGGGGGCCCCGCTGGCCGGACCCCAGCTCTCCGTGCCTCAGTTTCCTCACCTGGAAGGTGGGGATGTTGAAGGTGCCTGGGCTGTGGCTGTGCACTAACCTAGGGCGACTGTGGGCTTCGAGAGCTCGAATGTCTGGAAGGAAAGGTGCCAGCTGGGTGGGTGTGAGTGTCCCGCTCATGGACACAGAGCGTGGAGCCCCTTGGAGGGCTGGACCCTAGGTGGGGGATGCCCGGGTGGTGGGACACAGTGGTGCTAGAGGAGAGGGTCTGAGGAATGTTCCGGCCACAGAGACCCCAAGCCCATGGGAGGTCTGGAGTTGGTCACTAGGAAGGTGAGGTGGGGAACAGAGCTGGGGCCCAGGGTCCTGATATGGGGTGAGAGGAGACGCCATCCTTGAGGCAGAATGGTGGTCAGGGGAGGGGAGGAGGGGGAAGCAGACAGAGGGGAGGTGGGGGGAGCCCAGAGCCAGGAGTGTCGGGGGCGGGTACCTGAGCCAGAGGCACCCTGAGGTTTCCCAGCAGGCAACTGATACCCTGGCATGCAGCGTGGAGAAAGCAGGGCTGGGCTGGAGGCCTGGGGATGCCTGGGGCTGCCTGGATTCCCAGCAGACGCCTCACCCTCTGGAAAGCCCCAGCTGCCCCAGATCTCTCCCACAATGCTCTGACCGCCCCCAGCCCCCAAGTCCTCTCCCTTCTGTCCCCAGGCCCGAGGCCTTGAAACTGCCCCCACCCTTGGCCTTGAAAGCTGGACACAGAGTCCTCCAGGTTCCACGGGCCTCCTGCACCGCCACCTGCTCCACCCTCCTGCCCTCCCCGGCGGCCTCCCCTGTATGCTGACCAGGCTGCCCACCTGGGTGACCCCAGAGCCTCCCCCTCACACTTCCGTCTGCTCTGCACACCGTCCAACCAGCCTGACAGCTGCCCAAAGCCTCCAGAGCACAGAACAGGCCTGGTGTCTGCGCCTCCCTCTCGGGATGGGCTACGGCCTGTTCTGTGTCCCGTCCCCTCCCCACTCACCAGCGGTGGACCCCAGCTTCCCTCTGCAGCAGTGCTCAACTCCTGCACTTTCTCAGAGAAGCGCAGCCCAGCTCGCCCCCCGCAGGCCCCTCTTCATCCGTTAGAGCCCCCCATGGCCTGGGCAGTCCATCATGAGGGTCTGCACCACACGACTGTAGATGTTTGGCTTCTGGACTCAAATCCTTCACCAGACCATAACCAGGAGGGCAATGACTCGGCCTCGGCCTCGGCCTCAGCCCCCTGCCTGGCCTGCACTGGTACAGCATTGGGTCTGGGGAGTCCCTGCGACAGCAGGCATGGGGCTGGGGGGCTCACCTGCCTCCCTCTCCCTGCTGGTTCTGGTGGGCCTGGGGATGGGGGCGGTGATATCCTGCAGGCCACTGTGTGGGTGGGGATGGCTGCGGGCTGGGGAGGGCCCCGTCTCCCGCCTCCCTGGGCTGCCTCATTTCCGCCCTGATGCCCTGATGACCCTGGTGTCCTGGACAGGGCCTGGAGGTGCTGGTGCCGGGAGAGCCAGCGCTGGATGGATGAAGGAGTGAGTGCTGTACTTGGCGGGGGGCGCTGAGCGCTGGGTGGGGAGCCCAGGACCTTTCCTCCTGCTGCCCGGGAGGCAACACCCTGGACCCCTGGAGTCTGCATTCCAGGAGAGTGGGCAGACCACAGAGAAGGGAGAAAACGGGCGGAGGGCCGAGGCGGGCAGACACATGGAGCAGGGACCGGGGACAGGGCTTATTTAGCAATCAGAGAAGGCCTCAAGGAAGAGGTGACGTTTCAGCAAAGACCTGGCACTGTCTCCTCTCTTGGTGGGGCAGACGGGCTCCCTTCAGCCCCCCTTGAGGCCTGGTACCTGGGACCCTATGTCAGGCTCGGGGCCTTGGCGTGGGAAGCTGAAGTGGGGGTAGGAGGGGCACGGAGGAAGGGGCAGGAGGGGCCGAGTCTCACCGATGCCTGTGTTAGCCTTGTCTCTTGCCATGCCTCGGTTTCCCTCCTTCCCAGGGTGGGGTGGATGACTCTTGAGGACGTGTCTGAGAAAGTGGGGTTGGAGGCCTGTACCAGCAGGTGTAGGCCCTGTGTCTGCTCTTGGAGGCTGGGCGTTCTTGGGGAGTTGGGGAGGGAACGTGCTGTCCCTGCACCCTGGAGCCCCCATGCCCTTCTGGGGCACCTGGGAGTGGAGGATGCAAGGGGCCCATTCTTTGAAAGTCCCATGCAGCTCTGTGGGCTGGGGGGGCTCTGTATGTGGGGGGCATTCCTGGCAGGGGGCACTGGGGGCCAAGGATGTGAGTGCACCAGGGAGACAGCAGAGAGGGCTCCTCGCCCAGGCTCCAGCCGTGGGGTAGCAGTCCATGCTCCTGGGTGTCTCTTGGGGGCTTTTCCTCCACTGGGCGCCACCTGGTCCCCCACCCTGCCTCAGAGTATTGGGGTCTGGGGCCTGGGCTCATCCACCCTGGACGGTGGTCGGCGGTGCACCTGCCTCTGGAGCTCGGGATGCTTGGTCCCACAGGGGCGCACACCACAGCCTGCCTAACCTCACCCCTGCCTGCTCGCTCTCCAGTGCTGGCCTGCGGGGCCACACACTTTCTAGTCGGGGTGCGGGTCCCAGGCTCCTGCCACAGCTTCCTGTGGCCAGCCACCCTGCCAACTCTTCTGCAGGTCAGGGTGGGCACGATCCCCAAGTTCCTTTCCACCAGATGCCACTGAGTCCCCCAGGGGCCAGGGCTGGACCCTGGAGGGAGTCCCCGGCAGAAGTCAGGACCAGGAGGGGCTTGGGGCAGTCCTGGGCCAGGCGTCCAGCAGATGGGCTTGCTGGAGGTGGGAGTTCCCGGTATGGAGTGGGAGCTCCCAGAGGGGGTGACCGGGACCTGCTCTGGGCAAGCACAGGCGGTGCGTGACAGACCTGGGTTTCCATTGGCTGCACCATGTCCAGCAGCAGGAAGGGGCCACGGGGCACTAGTGTCGTCACATGGGTCACAAGGTTCCATGTGATGCGGGGAGTGAGGCCATCACGAGGGACTCACTGGTGCCTGCCTTGGGGCTCTGGGGCTGTGGGCCGCCTCCGTGCAGTGGTCTCCCCACCGCCAGGCTCTGCAGGGTAGGGAAGCCCAGTGGGGCACAGGGAGCCAGGAGGCTGGGGTGCAGGGTCCACAGGGAGACCGGGTGAGGCCAGCAGCCTTCCCAGCCCGAGGAGCGTCTCTGCAGGGGGAGTAAGAGCTGCCCTTCCACCCTCCCAGGGGACGGGCGGGGGCACTCTGGGCTTTTCCCATCCCTCACACAGGAACACAGCCCTGGTGGGCCTGTGACTGAAACTGGCCAGACCGCATTCTGGCGGTTTGATTCAGAAGGGAAGTTTACTCTGTTCAGCAGAAGTTGAGATGGGAACAGGAAACCCACAGGGCCCCTTTATTCGGCAAAAATGTCAGTCAGCGCCACGGGGAGCAGCCAGGGGTCCCTGAGTATGTGAGTGAGGTGGGGAAACACAGATGTACTTTGGGGGGCTCCCCCTTCTACAGGAAACCCATGGCCGACTGGAACGGTGCAAGGGGAGAACTCGCCCCTCCCATCAGGCGCCTCCTTCGCACTGGCCCTTCCCCTCGGCTTTGCCTGGACAGCTCTTGCCTCCCGCAGGGCCCACCTGTGTCCCCCAGCACTGCTCCACCCAGCAGGCTTGAGCCCCTTTCTGCTCCCAGACACCCACTGCTGCCCACTCTCCTGCCACTGGGGTTCTGAGGCACAGCTTGTCACACCGAGGTGGTTTCTCTTTTGCTTTCTCTTTTAGCTGACGGCCGCAGCAATGGCGCTGAGTTCCTCTGCTGGAGTTCATCCTGCTAGCTGGGTTCCTGGGCTGCCAGTTTGAGCCTGAGGCATGGAGCCTCCTGGAGGCTGGGGGTCTCCTCCCTGGAGACCCGCCCCCAAAGCCGACATCTTGACACTGGTGAGCCTCGCAGATCCACTTCTGACCCCAGGGCCTCCCAGAGATTTCTTCCCCATGCCCCTGTCCTGGTCGTTGCTGGGTCCTGCGTCCAGCCTGTCCCCGGCTGCCCGGGGCTCTCGGGCCAACCCAGACCCCCAGCACTGGGCTTACCACAGTGAGGTGAGCGGCAGAGCAACAGCCCGACCCAGCAGACCTCTTCCTGTGTGTGCTCCCCGCTCACCACTCCATCCACGGGCAGCTGGTGAGCCCCCATTTGGCAGGATGTGGGCACTTCTGGGGGCTGGGTGTCTCTGGGCGTCTCTGGGCGGGGCTCTGGAGCAGGTGACCCAACTCTCCGGCAGCCCTGACCTTGGTGACAGGTGATAAGATCAGTGTGCAGCAGGGGGCTGGACAGGGGTGGGGACACCTTCCGTGCTCATGTGACCCTCCTGTCTGTCCATCCCCTTTCCCCCTACTGCCCATGAGCCAGCCCAGGAACGAGGCCACAGCAGAGCCACCCTCCCTGATGTGACCCACTGTCTGGCTTGTGAACCCCTGGGGCCCGTCCCTGGCTGCCCCTGCTGGCTCTTCGGGGTCAGCAGATCCAGCCTAGGCCAGCAGGGGGCCGACAGGTTGTCCGCCCAGTGGGCTCAAGGCTCCCAGGTGTGGGGTGGGGGGTCCCTGGCGAAGGCAGAGTGCCAGTTCCCAGGGCTTCATGCTGCAAGGCAGGGTCATCACGGCTGGAGGAAGGGCGGTCCCTACTCGGTCCCGGGCTCCAAGGTCGGCAAGGTTGTCCCATGAGCCTGGCCTGGGGCCCGCTTCTCTCCTCTCTACCAGGCACTGCCACTCCTCCCCACTGCACAGAGGGGAGACTCAGCCTGTGACGCCAAGTCTGGCAGAGCCCACAGGGGCAGCCAGGACATCTCCCAATGCCTGTCCTGATCCCCTTAGGTGCTGTATCTCACCTTCCTGGGATCCCCCTGCTACGCCCCAGCTCTGCCCTCCTGCAAACAGGACGAGTACCCAGTGGGCTCTGAGTGCTGTCCCAAGTGCAGTCCAGGTATGTGCGGCCCTTTGGCGGCAGCTCCGTGGGCCGAGGGCAGACACTCTTGCCCTGTCCTGCCCCAGACACCCCTGTGTTCTCTACTCCCTGGCCATGGGTGTGGGCCCAGGTGCACAGACATTGAGGCCAGGAGCCCCAGGTCAGCAGCTTGGACTCTTCACCCTGGGGGACCCTCACAGCCACACTGCACGGGGAGTGGTCTGAGAGGCGTGGCTGACCCGCCGTGACCAGAGACACGGGCTCCTACCAGAGCCAGGCCAGGTGTCCCGGGAGGCCCCACGTGCTTCCAAAACTTTCTGATTTTCCCCAGAGCGGCTCCACTCATGGCTGACGGGCTGCTGTGTTCCTTGGGGAACAGCTCATGGGCCATTTGAGTCCCCTTAGCTAGTGTCTCCCTGCTCGGGCTCCGGGCGCAGGCGGAATGGTGGACGGGCTCCTGAAGGGGCCTCCTGCAGACTTGCGAAGTTCCCACTCTCTGGGCGGCAGGTTTCCACGTGAAGCAGGCCTGCGGGGAGCAGACGGGCACGGTGTGTGAACCCTGCCCTCCGGGGACCTACATTGCCCACTTCAATGGCCTGAACAAGTGTCTGCAGTGCCAAATGTGTGACCCAGGTAAGAGGCCAACACAGCCGACCCAGCCTCCGCTCGGGCACCCCACACCCTCTCTCCATGACCACAGTGCCCCAGGAGGGCCCTGGTTGCCCCAGGCCAGGTCCCGACCCCATCTCCATGAGTGTACCCTGCAGGGGACGCCTTCAGGCCGGCCTCCGGCCCCCGTCTACTTCTGTCTCTCCTCTCACTTTGTCACATGGGCCATCAGGTGGGCCGTCCTGAGCTTGGCGACTGACCATTAGCGCTCGTCCTTGGCTCCTCTGGTGCCCTGGGTGGGTGCCCAGACCTCTCCTGTTCCCACGTCCCTAGCTGCAAAGTGGAGTGGGGTGGTGCTGGGGCTCTCCGGCCGGCACTGGGACCTGCTGCTTCTCCACAGGGCTTCTTGTCCCTTTCTCCTCCAGATATTGGTTTCCCCATGACCTCAGGGGAAGGGGTCACCTGGAGGCTGGTGCCCACCTGAGGCCAGGCAGACAGAAAGGGAAGCCAGACCCAGAGGCGTGCCTTTGAGTCACTGAGCGCAGAGCCTGTCCATGCGGCCAATGGCTTTGTCCTCTTGGAGCCTCATGCCAGGCTCAGCATGGCAAGTGCTCTCTGGGGTCAGGCAGTATGACATCTGCAGGACAGGGCTGATGGCACACCTAGGGGCAGGGTCTGAGCCTACAGAGAGGCACGAGGCAGGTGGGCTAGCCATGAACAGAAGAGGAAGCTGGAGTGCTTTGGGGGTTCATGCGTGCAGGCTGGGATTTGGGGCTCACACCTCAACCTACGTGCCCCCTTCCATGCCCCTCCCCTCTTGTGAAAGCACCTGTCTGCCTGGGCTGAGGATGTGGGGGCACAGGTGGCAGGTGAGGCTGCCCTCAGGAGGGTCTCAGGCCCAGCTGGTACCTCCCCTCCACCAGTACCTGAAGAAGTGGGGCTCTCACCTTACCTGCCTCTGCCATGGGAATGGCCTGGTTTGCATAGATGGGAAACCCATCTGAGGGCAAGTGTCTGGGGTGGGCACGTGGGGCGAGGACCTGCCTGAGTTACTCTGTCCTGGAACTGACAGTGCAAGCTTGGCATCCTGCCTATCTGGCAGAATCCTGGTTTCTCCAGGAGGCCTGGCTCCCATTAACAACACCCTCCCAGGAACCTCCTTCAGGCCCTCATCCCACACACAGCTCTGCCGTCCCTTGGTGTCCCTCCCAGCCTCAGGTCCTCCATGCCAGGCACCTCTGGGCACCTCATTTGGCTGAGCCAGGGGTTTAGCCTGGCCGGGGGCCCTGGCAGCAGTCCTTGGTCTGTGGATGCTGTCCTGGCCTGTGGATGCTGTCCTGGCCTGTGGTTGGTGTCCTGGCCTGTGGATGCTGTCCTGGCCTGTGGATGCTGTCCTGGCCTGTGGATGCTGTCCTGGCCTGTGGTTGCTGTCCTGGCCTGTGGATGCTGTCCTGGCCTGTGGATAGTGTCCTGGCCTGTGGTTGGTGTCCTGGCCTGTGGATAGTGTCCTGGCCTGTGGATGCTGTCCTGGCCTGTGGTTGCTGTCCTGGCCTGTGGATAGTGTCCTGGCCTGTGGATGCTGTCCTGGCCTGTGGTTGGTGTCCTGGCCTGTGGTTGGTGTTCTGGCCTGTGGATAGTGTCCTGGCCTGTGGTTGGTGTCCTGGCCTGTGGTTGGTGTCCTGGCCTGTGGATAGTGTCCTGGCCTGTGGTTGGTGTCCTGGCCTGTGGATGGTGTCCTGGCCTGTGGTTGGTGTCCTGGCCTGTGGATGCTGTCCTGGCCTGTGGATGCTGTCCTGGCCTGTGGTTGGTGTCCTGGCCTGTGGATGCTGTCCTGGCCTGTGGTTGGTGTCCTGGCCTGTGGTTGGTGTCCTGGCCTGTGGATGGTGTCCTGGCCTGTGGTTGGTGTCCTGGCCTGTGGATGGTGTCCTGGCCTGTGGATGGTGTCCTGGCCTGTGGATGGTGTCCTGGCCTGTGGATGCTGTCCTGGCCTGTGGTTGGTGTCCTGGCCTGTGGATAGTGTCCTGGCCTGTGGTTGGTGTCCTGGCCTGTGGTTGGTGTCCTGGCCTGTGGATGGTGTCCTGGCCTGTGGTTGGTGTCCTGGCCTGTGGTTGGTGTCCTGGCCTGTGGATGCTGTCCTGGCCTGTGGTTGGTGTCCTGGCCTGTGGATGCTGTCCTGGCCTGTGTATGGTGTCCTGGCCTGTGGTTGGTGTCCTGGCCTGTGGTTGGTGTCCTGGCCTGTGGTTGGTGTCCTGGCCTGTGGATAGTGTCCTGGCCTGTGGTTGGTGTCCTGGCCTGTGGATGGTGTCCTGGCCTGTGGATGCTGTCCTGGCCTGTGGTTGGTGTCCTGGCCTGTGGATAGTGTCCTGGCCTGTGGTTGGTGTCCTGGCCTGTGGTTGGTGTCCTGGCCTGTGGTTGGTGTCCTGGCCGGTGGATGCTGTCCTGGCCTGTGGTTGGTGTCCTGGCCTGTGGATGCCGTCCTGGCCTGTGGATGCCGTCCTGGCCTGTGGTTGGTGTCCTGGCCTGTGGATGCTGTCCTGCCTGTGGTTGGTGTCCTGGCCTGTGGTTGGGTCCTGGCCTGTGGATAGTGTCCTGGCCTGTGGTTGGTGTCCTGGCCTGTGATAGTGTCCTGGCCTGTGGTTGGTGTCCTGGCCTGTGGATAGTGTCCTGGCCTGTGGATAGTGTCCTGGCCTGTGGTGGTGTCCTGGCCTGTGGTTGGTGTCCTGGCCTGTGGATAGTGTCCTGGCCTGTGGTGGTGTCCTGGCCTGTGGTTGGTGTCCTGGCCTGTGGATAGTGTCCTGGCCTGTGGATGGTGTCCTGGCCTGTGGATGGTGTCCTGGCCTGTGGTTGGTGTCCTGGCCTGTGGATAGTGTCCTGGCCTGTGGATGCTGTCCTGGCCTGTGGATAGTGTCCTGGCCTGTGGATGGGGTCCTGGCCTGTGGTTGGTGTCCTGGCCTGTGGATGGTGTCCTGGCCTGTGGATGCTGTCCTGGCCTGTGGATGCTGTCCTGGCCTGTGGATAGTGTCCTGGCCTGTGGTTGGTGTCCTGGCCTGTGGATAGTGTCCTGGCCTGTGGTTGGTGTCCTGGCCTGTGGTTGGTGTCCTGGCTGTGGATAGTGTCCTGGCATGTGGTTGGTGTCCTGGCATGTGGTTGGTGTCCTGGCCTGTGGATAGTGTCCTGGCCTGTGGTTGTGTCCTGGCCTGTGGTTGGTGTCCTGGCCTGTGGATGGTGTCCTGGCCTGTGGATGCTGTCCTGGCCTGTGGATGGTGTCCTGGCCTGTGGATGGTGTCCTGGCCTGTGGATGGTGTCCTGGCCTGTGGTTGGTGTCCTGCCTGTGGATGGTGTCCTGGCCTGTGGTTGGTTGTCCTGGCCTGTGGATAGTGTCCTGGCCTGTGGATGTTGTCCTGGCCTGTGGTTGGTGTCCTGGCCTGGTTGGTGTCCTGGCCTGTGGATAGTGTCCTGGCCTGTGGTTGTGTCCTGGCCTGTGGATGGTGTCCTGGCCTGTGGATGGTGTCCTGGCCTGTGGATGGTGTCCTGGCCTGTGGTTGGTGTCCTGGCCTGTGGATAGTGTCCTGGCCTGTGGATGCTGTCCTGGCCTGTGGATAGTGTCCTGGCCTGTGGATGGTGTCCTGGCCTGTGGTTGGTGTCCTGGCCTGTGGATGGTGTCCTGGCCTGTGGATGCTGTCCTGGCCTGTGGATAGTGTCCTGGCCTGTGGTTGGTGTCCTGGCCTGTGGTTGGTGTCCTGGCCTGTGGATAGTGTCCTGGCCTGTGGTTGGTGTCCTGGCCTGTGGTTGGTGTCCTGGCCTGTGGATAGTGTCCTGGCCTTGGTTGGTGTCCTGGCCTTGGTTGGTGTCCTGGCCTGTGGATGGTGTTCTGGCCTGTGGTTGGTGTCCTGGCCGTGGAGAGTGGTCCTGGCCTGTGGATAGTGTCCTGGCCTGTGGATGCTGTCCTGGCCTGTGGATAGTGTCCTGGCCTGTGGATAGTGTCCTGGCCTGTGGTTGGTGTCCTGGCCTGTGGATAGTGTCCTGGCCGTGGTTTGGTGTCCTGGCCTGTGGATAGTGTCCTGGCCTGTGGATGCTGTCCTGGCCTGTGGATAGTGTCCTGGCCTGTGGTTGGTGTCCTGGCCTGTGGATAGTGTCCTGGCCTGTGGATAGTGTCCTGGCCTGTGGTTGGTGTCCTGGCCTGTGGTTGGTGTCCTGGCCTGTGGATAGTGTCCTGGCCTGTGAGAGTGTCCTGGCCTGTGGTTGGTGTCCTGGCCTGTGGATAGTGTCCTGGCCTGTGGATAGTGTCCTGGCCTGTGTGGGTGTTCTGGCCTGTGGATGGTGTCCTGGCCTGTGGATAGTGTCCTGCCTGTGGTTGGTGTCCTGGCCTGTGGATGCTGTCCTGGCCTGTGGATGCTGTCCTGGCCTGTGGTTGTGTCCTGGCCTGTGGATGCTGTCCTGGCCTGTGTATGGTGTCCTGGCCTGTGGGTGGTGTCCTGGCCTGATAGTGGTCCTGGCCTGTGTGTTGGTGTCCTGGCCTGTGGATAGTGTCCTGGCCTGTGCTTGTGTCCTGGCCTGTGGATAGTGTCCTGGCCTGTGGATGCTGTCCTGGCCTGTGTTGGGTCCTGGCCTGTGGATAGTGTCCTGGCCTGTGGTTGGTGTCCTGGCCTGTGGATGCTGTCCTGGCTGTGGATAGTGTCCTGGCCTGTGGTTGGTGTCCTGGCCTGTGGATAGTGTCCTGGCCTGTGCTTGGTGTCCTGGCCTGTGGATAGTGTCCTGGCCTGTGGATGCTGTCTTGGCCTGTGGTTGGTGTCCTGGCCTGTGGATAGTGTCCTGGCCTGTGGTGTTCCCCTGGCCTGTGGTTGGTGTCCTGGCCTGTGTTGGTGTCCTGGCCTGTGGTTAGTGTCCTGGCCTGTGGTTGGTGTCCTGGCCGGTGGATGCTGTCCTGGCTGTGTTGGTGTCCTGGCCTGTGGATGCTGTCCTGGCCTGTGGATGCTGTCCTGGCCTGTGGTTGGTGTCCTGGCCTGTGGATGCTGTCCTGGCCTGTGGTTGGTGTCCTGGCCTGTGGTTGGTGTCCTGGCCTGTGGATAGTGTCCTGGCCTGTGGTTGGTGTCCTGGCCTGTGGATAGTGTCCTGGCCTGTGGTTGGTGTCCTGGCCTGTGGATGGTGTCCTGGCCTGTGGATGGTGTCCTGGCCTGTGGTTGGTGTCCTGGCCTGTGGATAGTGTCCTGGCCTGTGGTTGGTGTCCTGGCCTGTGGTTGGTGTCCTGGCCTGTGGATAGTGTCCTGCCTGTGGATAGTGTCCTGGCCTGTGGATGGTGTCCTGGCCTGTGGTTGGTGTCCTGCCTGTGGATGGTGTCCTGGCCTGTGGATGCTGTCCTGGCCTGTGGATAGTGTCCTGGCCTGTGGATGGGGTCCTGGCCTGTGGTTGGTGTCCTGGCCTGTGGATGGTGTCTGGCCTGTGGATGGTGTCCTGGCCTGGGATGCTGTCCTGGCCTGTGGATAGTGTCCTGGCCTGTGGTTGGTGTCCTGGCCTGTGGATAGTGTCCTGGCCTGTGGATAGTGTCCTGGCTGTGTTGGTTGTGTCCTGGCCTGGTTGGTGTCCTGGCCTGTGGATAGTGTCCTGGCCTGGTTGGTGTCCTGGCCTGTGGTTGGTGTCCTGGCCTGTGTTGGTGTCCTGGCCTGTGGATGCTGTCCTGGCCTGTGGATAGTGTCCTGGCCTGTGGATAGTGTCCTGGCCTGTGGATGCTGTCCTGGCCTGTGGATAGTGTCCTGGCCTGTGGATAGTGTCCTGGCCTGTGGATGGTGTCCTGGCCTGTGGTTGGTGTCCTGGCCTGTGGATAGTGTCCTGGCCTGTGGATGCTGTCCTGGCCTGTGGATAGTGTCCTGGCCTGTGGATGGTGTCCTGGCCTGTGGTGGTGTCTGGCCTGTGGATGGTGTCCTGGCTGTGGATGCTGTCCTGCCTGTGGATAGTGTCCTGGCCTGTGGTTGGTGTCCTGGCCTGTGGATAGTGTCCTGGCCTGTGGATAGTGTCCTGGCTGTGGTTGGTGTCCTGGCCTGTGGATGGTGTCCTGGCCTGTGGTTGGTGTCCTGGCCTGTGGTTGGTGTCCTGGCCTGTGGATGGTGTCCTGGCCTGTGGTTGGTGTCCTGGCCTGTGGTTGGTGTCCTGGCCTGTGGTGGTGTCCTGGCTGTGGATAGTGTCCTGGCCTGTGGATGCTGTCCTGGCCTGTGGATAGTGTCCTGGCCTGTGGATAGTGTCCTGGCCTGTGGATGCTGTCCTGGCCTGTGGATAGTGTCCTGGCCTGTGGATAGTGTCCTGGCCTGTGGATGGTGTCCTGGCCTGTGGTTGGTGTCCTGGCCTGTGGATAGTGTCCTGGCCTGTGGATGCTCTCCTGGCCTGTGGATAGTGTCCTGGCCTGTGGATGGTGTCCTGGCCTGTGGTTGTGTCCTGGCCTGTGGATAGTGTCCTGGCCTGTGGTGGTGTCCTGGCCTGTGGATGCTGTCCTGGCCTGTGGATGGTGTCCTGGCCTGTGGTGGTGTCCTGGCTGTGGTTGGTGTCCTGGCCTGTGGATAGTGTCCTGGCCTGTGGTTGGTGTCCTGGCCTGTGGTTGGTGTCCTGGCCTGTGGATAGTGTCCTGGCCTGTGGTTGGTGTCTGGCCTGTGGTTGGTGTCCTGGCCTGTGGATAGTGTCTGGCCTGTGGTTGGTGTCTGGCCTGTGGATAGTGTCCTGGCCTGTGGATAGTGTCCTGGCTGTGGATGCTGTCCTGGCCTGTGGATTGTCCTGGCCTGTGGATAGTGTCTGGCCTGTGGTGGTGTCCTGGCCTGTGGATAGTGTCCTGGCCTGTGGTTGGTGTCCTGGCCTGTGGATGGTGTCCTGGCCTGTGGATGCTGTCCTGGCCTGTGGATAGTGTCCTGGCCTGTGGTTGGTGTCCTGGCCTGTGGATAGTGTCCTGGCCTGTGGATAGTGTCCTGGCCTGTGGTTGGTGTCCTGGCCTGTGGTTGGTGTCCTGGCCTGTGGATAGTGTCCTGGCCTGTGGTTGGTGTCCTGGCCTGTGGATAGTGTCCTGGCCTGTGATAGTGTCCTGGCCTGTGGTTGGTGTCCTGGCCTGTGGATAGGTCCTGGCCTGTGGATAGTGTCCTGGCCTGTGGATAGTGTCCTGGCCTGTGGTGGTGTCCTGGCCTGTGGATAGTGTCCTGGCCTGTGGTTGGTGTCCTGGCCTGTGGATGGTGTCCTGGCCTGTGGTGGTGTCCTGGCTGTGGATAGTGTCCTGGCCTGTGGATAGTGTCCTGGCCTGGGTTGGTGTCCTGGCCTGTGGATAGTGTCCTGGCCTGTGGTTGATGTCCTGGCCTGTGGATAGTGTCTGGCCTGTGGTTGGTGTCCTGGCCTGTGGATAGTGTCCTGGCCTGTGGATGGTGTCCTGGCCTGTGGTTGGTTGTCCTGGCCTGTGGATGGTGTCCTGGCCTGTGGATAGTGTCCTGGCCTGTGGATGCTGTCCTGGCCTGTGGATAGGTCCTGGCCTGTGGTTGGTGTCCTGGCTGTGGATAGTGTCCTGGCCTGTGGTTGGTGTCTGGCCTGTGGATAGTGTCCTGGCCTGTGGATGCTGTCCTGGCCTGTGGATAGTGTCCTGGCTGTGGTTGGTGTCCTGGCCTGTGGATAGTGTCCTGGCCTGTAGTTGGTGTCCTGGCCTGTGGATAGTGTCCTGGCCTGTGGATGCTGTCTGGCCTGTGGATAGTGTCTGGCCTGGGTTGGTGTCCTGGCCTGTGGATAGTGTCCTGGCCTGTCGATAGTGTCCTGGCCTGTGGTTGGTGTCCTGGCCTGTGGATGGTGTCCTGGCCTGTGGTGGTGTCCTGGCCTGTGGATAGTGTCCTGGCCTGTGGTTGGTGTCCTGGCCTGTGGATAGTGTCCTGGCCTGTGGATAGTGTCCTGGCCTGTGGTTGGTGTCCTGGCCTGTGGATAGTGTCCTGGCCTGTGGTTGGTGTCCTGGCCTGTGGATGCTGTCCTGGCCTGTGGATAGTGTCCTGGCCTGTGGTTGGTGTCCTGGCCTGTGGTTGGTGTCCTGGCCTGTGGATAGTGTCCTGGCCTGTGGATGCTGTCCTGGCCTGTGGTTGGTGTCCTGGCCTGTGGTTGGTGTCCTGGCCTGTGGAAAGTGTCCTGGCCTGTAGATGCTGTCCTGGCCTGTGGTTGGTGTCCTGGCCTGTGGTTGTGTCCTGGCCTGTGGATGCTGTCCTGGCCTCCACGTATCCCTCTCAGCCCCTCCTCTTGGACCCCAGCCATGGGCCTGCGCACAAGCCGGAACTGCTCCACGACAGAGAATGCCCTGTGTGGCTGCAGCCCAGGCCACTTCTGCATCATCCAGGATGGGGACCACTGTGCCGCGTGCCGCGCTTATGCCACCTCCAGCCCGGGCCAGAGGGTACAGAAGGGAGGTAAGCAGTGGGTGACGGACATCCCTCCCATTTCCACCCTAGTCCCTAGTGCCCCGCTGGCTGGAGCCCCAGGTCTCCTCGACATCATGGCCTGCCCAGGGGCCCTGGTGAGACAGAACCTTGGCCAGCACCAGGCCCACCCACTTTAGCCCTGTCCTGGAAGCAGCCCAGTGGGGAACAGGCAATGGAGGTGGGGGAGGGGGCACGGAAAGGCCACCCCAGGTGGCTCCACCTCGGGGTTCTGGGACTCCCCAGTCCCCAGGCCTCACTCTTGGGTCCCAGGCATGGTGCCTGGGTTTATGGGAGTGACCATGGTCAATGCCACTGTTCAAGCTAAGTCTAGGAGGAGTAAGTGTCCAGCCCTGGCCTGGCACCTGGCCGGGCAGCCCCCACAACACTGCAGGATGTGGACACAGAGGGACTCCCGGACTCATGAAATTCCAACTACTCAAGGTCCAGGACAGCCAGAGCCACCGCCCCAGGCCTCACCTCTGATACTGCCAACAGCGGGCCTGGCCCTCCTGGCCAGGCCTCCCATCACCCACAGAGCACCCAGGTCTAGAAGCTCACAGACAAGCAGTCCCCAGCCGCCAGCCCCCTCCCTGCCTGGTGCCCTCAGCATCCTCTGCCTGTTACTCTCTTCTCAGGCACTGAGAGTCAGGACACCCTGTGTCAGAACTGCCCCCTGGGGACCTTCTCTCCCAGTGGGACCCTGGAGGAATGCCAGCACGGGACCAAGTAAGTGGCCGCGGGGGAGGCCCAGCGCTGTGCCTTGGGGAGGGGGCTCCACGTTGCTTCCCTGGGAGATGACCGTCTTCTCCAGCAGAAAGGCCTGAAGGTCCCACCCTGGATGGCACCCTGGTTACATGCCTGCGTCCAGGAGAGCTGCATGGCTGAAGCCTGTATGCCCCAGATAATCCCTTCCATGGGCCCAGACAAAGCCTTATCAGATCCGAGCTTCCTGGAGGCTCGGGATGGGCCTTCCCAGAAGTAGGCCTAGAGGCAGGCTGCCTCCAGATCCCCTGTTCCCTGACACTCCTGGGTCACTGACCCAGGGTGTCCCTAAATGTCAGGGCCATGGGAGGAGCCCCTGGGCTTCAGGGGAGGGGGAAAGTGAGCACTCTGCTCTTCGTCTGCCTACGGGAGGACACCTTCAAATGCTGACCCCGGGCCCCTGGTTGACCTGAGACTTCAGAGCTTCTTGGAAGGAGCTGGGGTCCTCCAGTGGAGCCTGGGATGGGGCAGGGGTGGCCCCCAGGGAGGCAGCGGTGGGGCCTTCCATCCTGCTCTGCCCTCCTCATCCTCTGGTCCTGTCCATCTCCAGCTCTAACCATTTCTGTCCCGACACTGGCTCTCCCTCCACCTTCTGTCCTTATCTGCCACTGGTCTCCCCTTCTCTGGGGGTCTCTGCACTGCTGGCTGCTTCCCACCTCTCTCCCCTCTCCCTCTGCCGTCCTGTCTTCTTTGCCCAGTCTCTCCTTGTTTCTCTTCTCCTCCCTCCTTCTCTCTACCTCCCCATAGCCGAGCTTGGAAAAGTCAGACAGACCTCTGAGGTCTCATCCTGGAGCTGCCACCAGCACAGCCTCCCTGGGACCTGTCTTCACTGCCTGGGGCCCTGTGAGCCGGGACGCTCCCTGGGACTGAGTGAACACCGGGTGCTGCACCTGCCACTCCCACATCCTCGGCCCCACTCCCGCAGGTGCAGCAAATGGCTGGTGACGGAGGCCGGACCTGGGACCAGCAGCTCCCGCTGGGTGTGGTGGTTTCTCTCAGGGATCCTCATCGTCACTGTCATTGTTGGCCTAATCATACTTGGCCTAATCGTATGTGTGAAAAGAAGAAAGTCAAGGGGTGAGCACACGGCAGCCCCATCAGGGCTCATGTCCCCAGTCATTGCCTCTCGGAGCTCAGTCCCCCCAAACCTGGGAGGTGGCCCCAGAGCTTTTCCAGGATCCACGGCTCCTCCCAGGAGGGGGAGCTGCAGGCTGGGGCAGGTGGGCTTCCTGCTGTGGCTGGAGCCCAGACGTCAGGTGGCCTCCTTGGGGGAAGGGAAGGTGGGACCCCTGACCAGGGAGCCCTCTGCCACCCCTGCCCATGCACTCCATGACCCCGTGCTCCTGCCTGCCCCCCAGGGCTGTGGGGAGCAGGGCAGGCTCTGCTCAGCTGGGAGAGGCTCTGGGTTGAGGGTCAACAGCCACCCTGCTGGGGACAAGGCTATGTCCTCACTGAGTAAGGCCATTCATTCATTCATTCCTCCACCTACCCGCCCTGGTCTGGGCACCTGTGCTGTGCCTGGCCTCCTGGGCACTGACCCGGCAGTGTGGACCCGACTGTGGCCCTGGGAGCCCTGTGCACAGTCCCTGGAAATGCAGCTTCTAAGCATTGAGGTCCAAAGGGAAAGTCAGCCCCATCCTCCAGCCAGGCGGCAGCAAAGCCCCCTGATCCTCACCGGGGGCCTCCAATGCAGGGAGGTCTCAGGGCCTCAGGCTCTGGGGCAGGCGGGGGAGCAGCTTAGTTTCAGCCAGCTGGGCACCTGCTGGTGTGGTGGGCAGGGCCTCGTCACTGTGAAGCACTTGTCCCCCTCCCACAGACGACGGTTGAATTAGGGTTAGTTATGCACTTGGGGGCGGCAGCTGGGGAGGTGGGCTGGGCGCCCCCAGTCCTCTCACCCATGCTGGGCCTCCTGGGGGACGGGCTGGGCTAGTAGTCCCAACACAGCTGGCCTCCTCTGCTCTCAGAGAGGGTCAGTCCCTTGGGGACGGTCTCCCAGGGAGAAGCAGGAGTTGGTGCCCCTGCCACCACCGTGAGACCCCAATTGCCATGAGCCTGTGTCCCCTGATCAGACACTGCCCCTCCCTGACCTGTGTGTCTGTGCATTGCAGGCGATGTAGTCAAGGTGATCGTCTCCGTCCAGGTATTGATCTCCTCCCCCTCCCCCTCCCCCTCCCCGCTGGGTCTGGTGTTTCTGGTGTACATGGTGGGGGCTCCCAGTTCTCTGAGGGTCCTGAGTCCTTCAAGTACAGCCATGGTAGCTCGGGAGAGACCCCACCTCCTCAAATGGAAAACAGTAAAATGAACTGAGAACCTGGAGTCCCAGGGGCACCTGAGCAGGCGGGGTCTCCACGCTTTGTGTGCCTGCAGCGGAAAAGACAGGAGGCAGAAGGTGAAGCCACAGTCACTGAGGCCCTGCAGGCCCCTCCGGACATCACCACGGTGGCTGTGGAGGAGACAGAACCTGCATTCACCGGGAGGAGCTGAAACCGCTGACCTACAGACTCTGTACCCCGACGCCAGAGATACCTGGAGCGACGGCTGCTGAAAGAGGCTGTCCACCTAGTGGAACCACCAGAGCTGGGAGGCCTGGGGGCTCCCCACTGAGCTGGCTTCCATGTCCTCCAGTGGGGGGAGAGGTGGAGCCCCTGCTGGGGTGGGGCTAGAGACGCCCCGTGCCATTCCCATGGGCCAGTGAGGGCTTGGGGCCTCTCTTGTGCTGCAGCCTGAGCTCCCCAGAGCCCTGAGGAAGAGCGCCAGTTGCCTTGCGCTCACGGACCACACACCCAGCCCTCCTGGCCAGCCCAGAGGGCCCTCCAGACCCCAGCTGTCTGCCCGTCTGAATATTGCGGGCTCAGCAGGACAGGCCCCGGGCACTGCCTCATGGCCAAGGCTGGACTGGGCTGGCCGCAGTGTGGCATTGAATGTATATCACATTTAAAGTAATTTTCTAAATTGGATTTGAATTTGGCTCCTGTTTTCTATTTGTTGTGAAACAGTATATTTGGCGAGATGCTGTGGGAAGATGTAAATATCTTGTTTCTCCTCAAACTGTCACCTCCCAGTGTTTCTTGCTGAACAAGGAGTTCCAGGATGGCTGCTGGGCTGTTTGGGGGATGTCTGACCTCCTCCTGCCTGCTGGGGCGTTCACTCCACCCTCACTCCACCCAGCGAGAAGCCCCACCCGCTCCTTCGCATCCTAGCAGCTGAGCTCTCAGTGGGCTCTCCTGACCTCGGGGACTGTCCGAGGCTGTTGCTGTTGATTCTGATGCTCAAATGGCCTCAGATTTGCCCAGCAGACACCCCAGATCTCTATCAGACCTGCACTTCCTGACTGTGTTCATGGAAAAATCCCAGCATCAGTGACGCCCACTGTGCCCAGCTCCCCCCAACCCACCCACACTGGGAACCCGCCAGGCCCAGGTCCCGCTGGCAGGGGTGTCCCCAGGCCTCTGAGCCACACATGCGTTTTGTGCTTGGGATGTGGCCCCTTTTCCCATGTCTGGAGTTAGAAGCGGTGAGGGGAACGACCCCGCCGCCATACCATGAGGATGGAGGAGCCACACAGTCCTTCTGAGCACGCCCTCTCCACCCCGCCCTGCCCCCACTCCACCCCGCCCTGCCCCCTCTCCTTTCCTGGTCATCTCCTGCCTCCAGCAGAGCCCCCAGGCTGAGCTGCCCACCCCACCTCCTCTCCTGTCACCCCTTGTCCTAGGGAAGTTCTGGCCCAGCGTCCTGGGGTGTGGAGAGGCCCATGCAGGCCAGCTGGAGCCCTGGGTCCCTAGAGAGTAGCTCTTCCGGCTGCCTCACCCATGTGACCCACTCCCTGACTGGAGGTGTGCTCTCCAGGGAACCCGAGCCTCCCTGTGCACCGACCAGCTCCTGACCACCGTCCAGGGCCATTTCCAAGGCAGCTCTTCAGAGGCTGACCCCGTGGACCCGGCTGCCCCCAGTGCTGGATGGGAGGCCAGGCCCCAGCTAAGCACAGCCTGTTCTTTTCCCCATAGGCCTGGGGGCAGGCAGGAGCACAGGGCCATGGAGTGAATGGGCAGGGGCGACAGAGGGCTCCCTGGTCAGGGGTCCCACCTTCCCTTCCCCCAGGGAGGTCACCTGACATCTGAGCTCTGGCCACAGCAGAAAGGCCTCCTGCCCCAGCCTGCAGCTCTCCCTCTTGAGAGGAGCCACAGATCCTGGAAAAGCTCTGGGGCCACCTCCTAGGTTTGGGGGGACAGAGCTCTGAGAGATGACCGCTGGAGACATGAGTCCTGATGGGGCTGCTGTGTGCTCACCCCTTGGCTTTCTTCTTTTCATGCATATGATAAGGCCAAGTGTGGAGACAATGACGTTGACAATGAGACTCCCTGAGAGAAACCACACCCAGCAGGAGTTGCTGGTCCCAAGTCCGGCCTCCGTCACCAGCCAGCTGCTGCACCTGCGGGAGTGGGGCCGAGGACATGGGAGCGGCAGGTGCAGCCCCTGGTGCTCACTCAGCCCCAGGGAGCGTCCCCGGCTCCCAGGGCTCTGGGTGGTGAAGGTAGGTCCTGGGGAGGCTGGACTAATGGCAGCTCCGGGATGAGACCTCAGAGGTCTGTCTGACTTTTCCAAGCCTGGCTATGGGGAGGTGGGAGGAAGGAAGGAGGAGGAGAGAAACAAGGAGAGACTGGGCAAAGAAGACAGGACGGCGGAGGGAGAGGGGAGAGAAGCGGAGGCAGCCAGCAGTGCAGAGCCCTGAGGGTGATTTCACTAGCACCACTGTCCTGGGCCACCTGGTGCCACATATTTGAAAACAGTTGTTTCATTTAAGCTTGTCCACTCGGTAGCTGTTGAATGTGGGAGGGTATCTTGGTCTATTCAGGTTGCTATAAGAATAAAAACTACCATAGACTGAGTGGCTTAAAAAGAACAGAAATGTGGCCGGGCGCGGTGACTCACACCTGTAATCCCAGCACTTTGGGAGGCTGAGGCAGGTGGATCATTTGAAGTCAGGAGTTTAAGACCAGTCTGGCCAACATGGTGAAACCCCATCTCACTAAAAATACGAAAACTAGCCGGGTGTGGTAGTGGGTGCCTATAATCCCAGCTACTCGGGAAGCTGAGGCAGGAGAACAGCTAGAGTCCAGCAGGCAGAGGTTGCAGTGAGCTGAGAACCTGCCACTGGGCAACAGAGCGAGACTCCATCTCAAAAACAAACAAACAAACAAACAGGAGTTTATTTCTCACATTTTTGGAGGCTGGGGGTCCAAAATCAAGGTGCTGGCTGATTCAGGGTCTGGTGAGGGTCTCTTCCCGGTTCCTAGATGGCTCCTCGTTGTGTCTTGACACAGTGGTCAGGGTGAGGGAGCCTTCTAGGGCCTCCTTTCTAAGGGCACTAACCCATTCCTGGAGGCTTCACCTTCACCAACCACCTAAACACCTCACCTCCTCCGTGAGGCCTTCTCTGATTGCTGAGTAAGCCCTGTCCCAGCTCCCTGCCCCATGTGTCCACCGGCCTCAGCCCTGCGCCCCTTTTCCCCCCTCTCTGTGGTCAGCCCCGCCTCGGCTATCTGCCCTGTTTCTCCCTTCTCTGTAGTCTGCCCGCTCTCCTGGAATGCAGACTCCAGGGGTCCAGGGTGTTGCCTCCCGGGCAGCAGGAGGAAAGGTCCTGGGCTCCTGACCCAGTGCTCAGCGCCCCCTGCCAAGTACAGCACTCACTCCTTCATCCATCCAGCGCGGGCTCTCCTGGCACCAGCACCTCCAGGCCCTGTCCAGGACACCAGGGTCATCAGGGAGGAAATGAGGCAGCCCAAGGAGGCGGGAGACGGGGCCCTCCCCAGTCCCCAACCGTCCCCACCACCAAGGTCGCCTGCAGAATATCACCGCCCCCATCCCCAGGCCCACCAGAACCAGCAGGGAGAGGGAGGCAGGTGAGCTCCTCCAGCCCCATGCCTGCTGTCGCAGGGACTCCCCAGACCCAATGCTCCCTGGTGGCCCAGGTCCTCTCCTTCCTATGCCCTTGTGACCTGGGCCTGGGGACACAGGGCCCCTCCCCACTCCTGTCACAGCCAGGACCTGAGCCCAGAGACCCAGGGATCCCCCTGGGTGACCCACTCCCCATGAACTCAGGACCAGGGGCCAGGCTGAGGATTTAGAGGGCATTCTATGCACACCTCCCCCTGGGGCAGGTAGGGAAACTGAGGCTGAGGCTGAGACTGGCCCATGTCACAGACACAAAACACAGACCCTCACCCCTAGGCTGGGCCTCCCCCCACCACTCTGCGAAGACTGAGAAGCCCCAGGCCCCCAAGAGTTCAGGACCCCGTCACCCCACTGCCCTTTCGTGAGGTCTCCATGGATCCCCACAGGGCCAGCCCCACACCCCAACGTCCCGGCTGGACCGTCTCCAAGGGACTGTCCGGAAACCCCCAAGGACGCTTCCCTTTTCTCCTGATGGGAGTCTCTAGGCACAGAGGGTGGGACTGCAGCTGTGGGTACCCGAGGACTGGAGCCCCACCCTAGGGGATGGAGGGCAGGGTCCCGGGGCCCAGCTAAGGGCTCCCTCTCCACTTCTTGGCCTTCAAGACTGGCCTGCACCTCCCCTGCTCTGTGCCAGTGTAGGACAGGCAGGGGGCTGAGGCCGAGGCCTGTTCATGGCCATTCTGGTCATAGTCAAGTGAAGGATTTAAGTCCAGAAGCCAAATGTCTACAATCGTGTGGTGCGGACACTCATGATGGACTGCCCATGTCATGGGGGGCTCTGAGGGATGAAGAGGGGCCTGCGGGGGGCGAGCTGGGCTGCGCTTCTCTGAGAAAGTGCAGGAGTTGAGCGCTGCTGCAGAGGGAAGCTGGGGTCCACCGCTGGTGAGTGGGGAGGGGACGGGACACAGAACAGGCCGTGGCCCACCCCGAGAGGGAGGCGCAGACATCAGGCCTGTTCTGTGCTCTGGAGGCTTTGGGCAGCTGTCAGGCTGGTTGGACGGTGTGCAGAGCAGACGGAAGTGTGAGGGGGAGGCTCCGGGGTCACCCAGGTGGGCAGCCTGGTCAGCATACAGGGGAGGCCGCCGGGGAGGGCAGGAGGGTGGAGCAGGTGGCGGTGCAGGAGGCCCGTGGAACCTGGAGGACTCTGTGTCCAGCTTTCAAGGCCAAGGGCGGGGGCAGTTTCAAGGCCTCGGGCCTGGGGACAGAAGGGAGAGGACTTGGGGGCTGGGGGCGGTCAGAGCATTGTGGGAGAGATCTGGGGCAGCTGGGGCTTTCCAGAGGGTGAGGCGTCTGCTGGGAATCCAGGCAGCCCCAGGCATCCCCAGGCCTCCAGCCCAGCCCTGCTTTCTCCACGCTGCATGCCAGGGTATCAGTTGCCTGCTGGGAAACCTCAGGTGCCTCTGGCTCAGGTACCCGCCCCCGACACTCCTGGCTCTGGGCTCCCCCCACCTCCCCTCTGTCTGCTTCCCCCTCCTCCCCTCCCCTGGCCACCATTCTGCCTCAAGGATGGCGTCTCCTCTCACCCCATATCAGACCCTGGCCCCAGCTCTGTTCCCCACCTCACCTTCCTAGTGACCAACTCCAGACCTCCCATGGGCTTGGGGTCTCTGTGGCCGGAACATTCCTCAGACCCTCTCCTCTAGCACCACTGTGTCCCACCACCCGGGCATCCCCCACTAGGTCCAGCCCTCCAGGGGCTCCACGCTCTGTGTCCATGAGCGGGACACTCACACCCACCCAGCTGGCACCTTTCCTTCCAGACATTCGAGCTCTCGAAGCCCACAGTCGCCCTAGGTTAGTGCACAGCCACAGCCCAGGCACCTTCAACATCCCCACCTTCCAGGTGAGGAAACTGAGGCACGGAGAGCTGGGGTCCGGGCCAGCGGGGCCCCCCTGGGGGAGCAAAGGAGTGTCGGACCTCAGAAGAGGCTCTGGGGGTCTGAGCCGTCACTGGGCGCTGCCGTCCAGATTCAGCTCAGGGACAGAGCTCAGGGGGAAGGCGCCTCCGGTCCTGGTTCAATAGATGGACCCCTGACCCTGGGAAAGGGACTGAGCCAGGGGAGGCCTCAGGTCACTGCACCATGGAGTTGTGGGGAGCTGCGGGTCCTCTGGGCTCTGAGCGGGGCAGGCACAGTGTGGGGACCACCTGCTGAGGGGAAGACGCGTGCCACGGTGGACATCTCAGTGCACACACAGGAACCTGAAAAGGCTGAGGCGGCCCAGAGAGGCAGCGGGGCGTGTGCGGGACGACTGGCAGGGGAGCAGCAGGATCCCAGGCGGGAGCGCATGGCCTTTTCGGAGGCAGGTTCCAGGTCAATACTCAGTGTTTACATCATTACACTATTTGATCCAGGAGGTCCCATTGCAGCGTTTCATGGATAAATGCAAATGCGAAGTGGAGGGTGGCCAGTGTGGGATGTGCCTGGAAGCCTTCATAGCAAAGAATTCTGGAACCAACCAAAGTGCCGCTCTGAAGGGAGTTGGTCCCGTCTGCCCCACCTGCCGTGGAGTAACACAGCTGGCAGTCTCCCTTCTGCCACGGAAGCTTGAGACTGAAACTCAGGATGGACTGTTGTCAGCACCAGGGCACCATGGAGCCAGATCCCCAGCAGGAGGGGCAGGTGGGCTCCAGGACCAGGAGGGTTCCCCAGCCCTGGGGTGGAGGCCCATTGATGACGGCCGAGCAGGGGCAGGCGTCCAAGCAGGTCGGGCGGTCCTCGGGGGCTGAGGAGAAGGAGGTCAGGGCTCAGGAAGGCGTCCGCAGAGGGACCTGGAAGGCAGAGCTCCGGAAGGGAGGGAACTGCACAGACTCAAAGCTCCAGAAGGCTGTCTGAGGGTCTCTGAGGCCTCCGGAGTCGGCACCATGCATGTGGAAGGTGGACTCTTCAGCATGGGCGGGAGCCCTTGGGGTCTGTGGACTCCCGGCCCCCAGAACTCACAGGCGGGAGACAGGAGTTCCGACCGCCAGAGGGAGAGTCCTGGAGGATCCTGGGCTGCCGGCAGCCACCCAGCAGGGCCGTCCTGGGAGTGGGGCTGGACTCTTCCTGCAGGAAAGGCTGGGCCAGACCTGCTTTAAGAGGCTTCAGAACCAGCCACAGGAAGACCAAAGTGAACAGGAAGGAGCTGAACTCCACGCCAGAACACAGCGCAGCGTCCTTTAAAGGAAGGCCAAAACAACCCAACAAAAACGCCGGTGATCAAAGCCGCCACAACACAATGGCCACACCCGACAAGAAACGGCTGCTATGCCCAGATGCGACGCAGGGCAAGGTGGTGGTGGGAACGTGAGTCAGCGGCAACAGGCCCAGAAGGGCAGCCACGGTGGAACGGTCAGACGTGAATCCTGAGATAACAATCACAGTGTCCTCTAAAGGAAAATGGAAGCCCGGTGTGAGAAACGGAGGACACATCAAAGAACCAGGTCTGAAATGAATAACGTGCTTGTAGGCACAGCAGTCCCCCTGGGCGGCGGCGCAGTCTGCCTGGCTTCCCCGACAGAAATCCTGTCTCAGGAGTGGAGGCTGGAAGCCAGGGTGAGGGTGCAGCAGTTTTCGTTCCCTGGGAGCTCGGCTGTGGTCTGCAGATGGCGTCTTTCCGTGTGTCCTCACGCGGTCTCTTGTCTGTGCATGCTGCTCCCGGACGTGTCTCTGTCCAAACTTCCTCCTCTCAGGAGGACTCCAGTCTTTCTGGATCGGGGCCCATCCATATGGCCTCATTCAGCCGGTCACCTCTTTACAGTCCAATCTCTGCATCCCGTCCCATTCTGAGCGTGAATTCTGGAGGGATGCAGTTCAGCTGATAACAGTAGGATTAGGCCAGGTGTGGTGGCTCACACCTGTAATCCCAGCACTTTGGGAGACTGAGGCAGGAGGATCGCTTCAGCCCAGGAATTCCAGACCAGCCTATGCACAGGCAAAACCCCGTCTCTCCAAAAAAGACAAAAATTAGCCAGGCCTGGTGGTGCACACCTGGAGTCCCAGCTACTCGGGAGGCTGAGGAGGGAGGATCAGTTGAGCCCGTGAGGCCCAGAGGTCAAGGCCGCAGACAGCCATGATCACACCACTGCACTCCAGCCCGGCCAGCGACGGAGGAGGCCCTGCCTCTAAACAGAAACAAAACCAGGAGGATTAACAACAGATTAGACAGCTCAAAAGGAAACACCAGGGAACGTGAAGATACAGTATCAGAATCAACCCCAAATGAAAAGCACACAGCAAATGAATAAATGAATATATTCTCAAAGATCTCCTGGAAAATATTGAGCTGCCTAACGGAAGTGCAGTCAGGATCCCAGAGAAACAGAGAGAGGCAGGAACAGAAAATCATTTCAAGAAAAAGCGATGAAAATTTTCTAAACTACAAGAAAACTGTGATCCCACAAATGCAAAAAGATCAACAGACCCCAAGACGGGTAAATAGAGAGGCACACACAGCCCAGCAAATCCTAATCAATGCCCGGAAACCAGGGACACAGAGGGGACCTGGACACCGGGCTCAGATGAGGCCACCTTTGGGTACAAAGACGCAAAGATAAGGGCCGCGTGCACTTGTCCCAGGAACGGTGCAGGTCAGAGGGGAAGCAAAGCATTTTTATGATGCTGAAAGAACATTTCAATTTTGAATTCCAAACCCAGTGAATCTGTCTGTCAAAAGTGGACCAAGCACGGTGGCCTGAGCCTGGGGTCCCAGCAACTCGGAGGTCAACGCAGGAGGATCACCTGAGCCCAGGATTCAAGGCCAGCTCGGGCAACACAGCAAGATCTTGTCTGTTAAGTTACAAAAATAAATGAACTGGAGGCCAGGCCCAGTCTGGGGGACTGAGGCTGGCGGATCACTTGAAGTCAGGAGTGTGAGAGCAGCCCCGGCCAACATGACGAATCCCCACCTCTACTAAAAATATAAAATTTAGGCAGGCATGGTGGCGCACGCCTGTATTCCCAGCTACTCTGGAGGTTGAGGCATGAGAACTGCTTGAACCCAGGAGGCAGAGGTTGCAGTGAGGGAAGCTCATGCCACTGCACTCCAGCCTGGGCGAGAGAGTGAGACCATCTCTCAAAAAAAAAAAAAAAAAAAAATATATATATATATATAGAGAGAGAATGAGTGGAAGCCAATCAAAGGCTGAGGACACACTGACAGCTGAGAGAATTTCTCCGCAGCAGACAGACTTGCATGACAACAAACATACAAGGACTTTCTTCAAGCAAAAGGAATTTTTTTTCACATGGACATTTTTTATTTTTTGTCTTTTTGAGACGGAGTCTCCCTCTGCCGCCGAGGCTCGAGTGCAGGGGCGCGATCTCAGCTCACTGCAAGCTCCGTCTCCCGGGTTCAAGGCATTCTCCCGCCTCAGCCTCCCCAGCAGCTGGGACTACAGGGGCACGCTGCCAAGCCCTGCCAATTTTTTGTATTTTTAGTAGAGACGGGGTTTCACCATGTTAGCCAGGATGGTCTCGATCTCCTGACCTTGTGATCAACGTGCCTCGGCCTCCCAAAGTGCTGGGATTACAGGCGTGAGTCACCACGCCCGGCCCACTTTTTTTTCTTTTTAGATGGAGTCTCACTCTGTCTCCATGCAGTGGCGCCATCTTGGCTCACTGCAACCTCTGCCTCCTGGGTTCGAGGGATTCTCCTGCCTCAGCCTCCCGAGTAGCTGGGATTACAGGTGTGCACCACTACACCTGGCTAATTTTTGTATTTTTAGTAGGGATGGGTTTTCACCATGTTGCCCAGGCTGGTCTCGAACTCCTGACCTCAGGAGATCTGCCCACCTTGGCCTTCCAGAGTGTTGGGATTACAGGCGTGAGCCACCTCGCCCGGCCTCATGTGGAAATTGAAATCTGCTCAAAGGAATTATGGATGAAAGAAATGGCAAATGTGGGAGGAAATTTTCTCATTTTAAATATCTTCAAAGACAATAAAATGCTGAACGCAACCATTTTAGCAACGCATTGTTACACTTATCGCATGTACAATTAAAACCTACGACAGTAGTGCCAGTTATGGGGGGAAAGGCAAGGGCGTGACCGTGAGGTTCTTCTGCATGTCACGCTGCGTGGGAAGGTGCAGGCGTGTTCAGTGGCCACACAACCTGAAGACAGGCTGTGATAAGTGCAGATGGATGTCACAAATGCTGCAACAACCACTAAATAAGGAAACAAAGATGTATCACTAAGAAGCCAACCACGCGGATGAAATGAAATACTACAAAAATAATCAAACAGAAGAATGGGAATTCAGAAATATGAAACAGCAAATAATAGAGAGATGGTATGCCCACATTCAATCATATAGGTAATGACTTTGATGATCAATGATCTAAATATTCCAGTTAAATACAGAAATGGCCATATTAGATACAAAACCAAGAGCCAACTAAAGGCTGACTACAAGAAACCCACTTTACATTTTAAGAAATGGGCTGGTTAAGTCCAGTGAGGTGGCTCATGCCTGTAATCCCAGCACTTAGGGAGGCAGAGGTGGGAGGATGGCTTGAGCCCAGGAGTTCAACACCTGCCTGAGCCATATAGAGAGATCCTGTTCTCCAGAAAAAGGGGGAAAACAGATACACACAGAAAAAGAAAAATTGGCTGGTTAAAAGCAAAAGGATGGCAGCTGGAAATTGCAAGACAGAGCTGCAGAGACCAGGGAGCAGCACAGAAGCTGAGCCCAGGAGGCGGCATGCAGAGGGGTCCCATGCCTCGAGTCTGCAGGTGAAACGGGACATGTCTTCCTGGAGGTCAGGAGCCAGGCAAGGACTCCCGTCTCACCACCTGCACTCAACATGGTACTGGAGGTCCCAGCCAGTGCGATAAGACAAGAAAAAGAAATGGAAGGTGTGGGGAAAAGAAAGAGAGATCAGCCTGTTACTGTGTCTATACAGAAGGAAGTAGACATAAGAGACTCCATTTAGTTCTGTATTTGAAATGCTGTTAATCTGTGACCCTACCCCCAACCCTGTCCTTGCAAGAAATATGCGCTGTGGTGACTCAAGGCTTAATGGATATTGGGCTGTGCAGGATGTGTCTTTGTTAAACAAGTACCTGAAGGCAGCTTGCTGGTTAAAAATCCTGCCCATCCCTGGGCAATGGAACACATTGTGTGCTTTGTTTACTGAGCAAGGAGAAAACCGCCTTTAGGAATAAGGTGGGGCTTGCTGGAGCAATACTGCTAAAAGGTTTATGGAGATGTCTGCATATGCATCTCAAGGCACAACATTTTCCTTTAAACTTATTCATGTTACAAGGATTTTTGTTCATATGTCTTACTGCTGATTTCCTCCCTACAACGATCCTATTGTCCAGCCACTCCCTTATCTTTTTGATGGTAAAGATAATTATCAATAAATACTAAGGGAACTCAGAGGCTGGTGCCGGTGTGGGTCCTCTGTAAGCTGAGCACCGGTCCCCTGGGCCCCGCTTTTCTTTCTCTATACTTTGTCTCTGTGTTTTGTTTCTTTTCTCAAGTCTCTCATTCCACCTAACGAGAAGCACCCACAGGTGTGGAGGGGCAGGCCACCCCTTCAGGAAGGCATCTCCCGTCCCACTACCTGCACTCAACATGGTACTGGAGGTCCCAGCCAGTGCAATAAGACAAGAAAAAGAAATGGAAGGCATAGAGATTGGACACAAAGGGGGAAAAAGACACGGCCTCTTTGCAGAGAATGTTCTCATGTGTATAAAAGTCGTAAGAAATCGACAAAATGGCTGTGGGAACTAGTAACTATTATCAAGGTCACAAGATGCAAGGCCAATATTTAAAAATGTAAACACTGGATTTTGAAGTATAAGGGAAAGAAGAACATATTAGCATCAAAAAACAGGAAATGCTTAGGGGGAATTTAACAAAATACCCCAAGGCCAGCGAAAACGTTGCCGAGAGAAGTGAAAGAAGACCTAGTAACTGGAAAGGCTTGGCAGGTGGATAAATCAGAAGACTGAGTATGAGGAAAATACGCATTTTCTCCCAAATGGACCAATGCAATCCCAGTCAACATTCCAGGAGGCTTGGTCATCTAGAAACTGATTCTAAACATGTATATGAAAACAGACAGGATATGTACCAGCCAAAATAATAGTGAAAAGGAAGAGGAAAGTTGGGATATTTTCATTTCCTGACTTAAAGACCTACTGTAGAGATGCAGCCATTGAGACAGAGTGGGGCGGGCGTGAGGAGTGTCAATAGGTCAAGAAACAGGAGCAGCCAGAGAGAGACCCATTCATGGATGATGCAAACGTTCCTGACAGAGGTGTCGAGGGAATGCAACATGAAGAAGATAGTCTTTTTGGCAAACAAGTTCTACGATACTGGATAAATGACAGGGGACAATGGCCTTAATCTTTACCTACATGACACCAAAAATTAGCTTGAAATGGACGATAGGTCTGAATGTAAAGCTCAAACTATAAAGGTTCCTGGGAAAACCATTGGAGAAAATATTTGCGATCTGGACGTGGGCAAAGATTTCTTGAACAGGACAGGGAACACAAGAGCCACGAGAGAAAATGAAATTGGGACTCATCGACACTAGCGACTCCTGCTCTTGGAAGTATGCTTTTCAGGAAAGGAAAAGGCAAACCGCGCACTGGGAGACAATTCTCACAACACTTCTTAGAAAATTCTTACAAGTCCACACGAGGACAAACAGCACTATTGCTTTTTAATGGGCAGGATTTGAACCTCACCAAAGCAACGCCCCCGTGGCCACGAAAGGGTGGTCAGCGTCCATAGTCATTTGGGAAACGGTGTGAAAACCACCGTGAGATTCCACTCCACGCCCGTCACGGTGATGGAGAGGAAACGCTCTGACCATACCAAGTGTGGGAAGGACACGGAGTAATTCGAGCTCCCACGTGCTGCTGGGGGGAGCCTAAAATGGTACAACTTTGGACACCGGTTTGGCCAATTCTTTTAGAGAGAAACACAACCTTCCCCAGGGCCTGGCAACTCCACTCCTAGTAACCAGTGAAAGGAAAGGATGTGTCCTCAGCAAAACGTGTGTGCGGAAGTTCACACTCACTTTCTCCGTGATAACCAAGAGCTGGAAACCACTGCCACGCCCACCAGCTGGTGAACGGATTAACCCACTGGGCTGGAGCCACACAATGAGATGCTACTTGGCAACACAGAATGAACGGTGGACACACACTGCATGGCGGACGAATGTGCAGACATGAGGCCACGTGAAGGGAGCCAGGCCCCGAGGCGCCACACTTTGTGATTCAGGTGAAATTCTGGGACAGACAGATCTAATCTGCAGGGAGAGAGAGGTCAAGGAAGA
The DNA here is from genome assembly GCF_009764315.1 of Trachypithecus francoisi. NCBI lineage: Eukaryota > Metazoa > Chordata > Mammalia > Primates > Cercopithecidae > Trachypithecus > Trachypithecus francoisi. The sequence goes on along the minus strand of NW_022681457.1, from coordinate 120,242,307 downwards.
TGGGGCCAGGGCTGGGGAGGGGTTGGGAAGGCGTTCATGGTGCTGGGGTATCAAAACAAAGAGCCACAGAATTGGAGGCTCAAGAAATGGAAAGGTGATGTTCTCATAGTTCTGGGGACTGGAAGTCCAAGATGCAGGGGCAGGTGGAGTCGGTTCCCTCCTGGGCCTGAGACGGTACCTGCTCCCTATGTCCTCATAGGGTCGTCCCTCTTACCCAAGGACCCTGCTGCCTCCTCTTCCTGTAAGGACACCAGTCCTCCTGTGTAGTGCTGGCCATCATTACATCTCTTCACCTTAACCAGCTCTTTAAGGAATCCATCTCTCAACACAGTCACACTGGGGTGTAGGACTTAGACCTGTGAATTGGGGGAAACATAATTCACCTCATAAAAGCTCAACAAGGGCACTTTGTTGGAAATGCCTTCATCACAAAAGTGAGGGTGGGTATGTGAGGGCGGGCGCTTGCCAGACGCGAGGCTCACAGCCTCACAGCAGTGTGCATTATTGGATGTGCATTATTGGATGCCACATGGACCTTGAAGTACGTGATGTTTCTAAGTGGGAATTGGTACCAGGCTGTCCTATGTCTGTCCATCCCTTGGGTCCGTCTGCACCCAACAGACCCGTGGCCCACAACCCCAGTGTGGCTGCAACCTGATGAATCCAGGAGCCTTGGCTCAGCCCCCAACCCCCTGGGAGGTCCAGCCCCACCCTGGGAAAAGCCCAGACTATGTCCAACTCTCAGAAGATGCTGACACCCCCTGGGCCCTGCCCCTGGATGCCTGCTAGGGCCTCCTCGGGCCGCTCCTTCCCTGATAGTCACAGGCTCTGAGGAGGTCGCATTCCACCCACTTCACTGTGAGCTCCGGCACACCCAGGTCTCCCCACCCCAGCCATGCCCGTCCCGGCCCTTCCTTGGATTCACTTCCTCAAGGTCTGGTGTTCCCTCCCCTCGGCACTGTTTGCTTCTCTGTGCATGTATGTTTACCCGCGTGTGCAGGCTTTTCTTGGCTGTGTTAGTCTGTTCAACTGGCTAGGACACAGTCCCACAGCCTGGGTGTCTGAAGCCATGGACACCATTTTCCCACAGTCCTGGAGGCGAGAGGCCCTGGAGCCAGCACAGGCCGGGTGGGTTCCAGGCAGCATCTCTTCCTGGCTTGCAGACGGGACCTTCTGATTATGTCCTCACCCAGCCTTCCCCTTGGCCAGGGCAGAGAGGGGGCCTGGTGTCTCTCCCTCCCTACAAGTCCACCTCCAAATGCAGCATCATTGGGACTTAGGGCTCCACACAGAAAATCAGGGGAGACACAATTGGGTCCAGAACTGTCTCGGCTGGAATTTGGGTTCCCCGCATGGCTCTGCCAGGGCAGCAGCTCCGGAGGCAAAGAGCTCTCCTTCTCTGGCTGGGCTCATCCCTGGGGTTGAACTTTGTTGAGAGGATTGGCTCCCAGACCTGGCCAGCCCTCCAGTGAGCACCAGCCACGCTGGCTTCCGGGAGTGCTTGTGTCTGAAGAACGCCAGGCAGGTGTCCCCAGAGGGTGGCTGGAGGGGCTCCGAAACCACTTTCACTTTCTCCCTCCTCCACGTCTGCATTGTTTGGGTTTGCATCCGTCTGTGTCGCTTTTGCACTGGAAACGGGATGGAGAGATGTGTGAACTACCATTGCTGGGGGAAGGCTGGCCCCAGGGGACCATGGCTTTCCAGAAGGGAGCCCTGCCATTGGACAGCCGGTCTCAGGCTGCTGCACAGGCCCCTCCCCACCCTCAGCCCTGGCCTGTAGGATTCAGGAAAGGGTGGGGTCCAGCTGCATTACAAATGGACTAAAGCCACTGATTTGCACACTTGCCGGTGGCTGAAATGGTCAATAAAACGTCATGTACCTTTCGCCACAGAGAAGAAAGCACGCAGCCAAAGAGTGTAAAGAGGCTCTGAGGAGGCCCGAGTGCCCTGGAGAGAACCTGCGTCCTCACGACACGGCATCCCTGTCCTGCAGTGGAGGTTTCCCAGATGAAGGGGTCCCTGGCGGGATACAGGGCCCTACAAACAGGTCCTCTGCCGCGCTGCTCACCATGCCTGTGCGTTATCTCACCATGAAGTCACCTAGGCCGGGCATGGTGGGTCATGCCTATAATCCCAGCACTTTGGGAGGCGGAGGTGGGCGGATCACCTGAGATCAGGAGTTCGAGACCATCCTGACTAACATGGTAAAACCCCGTCTCTATGAAAAATACAAAAATTAACTGGGCATGGTGTTGGGCACCTGTAATCCCAGCTACTTGGGAGGCTGAGGCAGGAGAAGCACTTGAACCAGGAGGCAGAGGTTGCAGTGAGCTGAGATCACGCCACTGCACGCCAGCCTGGGCAATGAAGAAAACTCCATCTAAAAAAAAAAAAAAGTCACCTAAAGGATTAACAGTGTCAAACGGAGATGAAGGCACTCAGAAGTCACAGCGTTTCCAGCGAGGTGGCTCCCAGAGCTGGGAGGAAAGCCCCGTGGCAGCCAAGCTCCTGCTCCACCACCCCAGGTGCAGAGGGGCTGCCTCAGTCCGGGGACTCCAACTCCTTCTCAGCCGGGGCCAGGCCTGTGGGGTCAGGGCCTTCTCAGGGCCTTCTCAGGGCCGAAGCCTCACTGCCCGAGTGCGAGGCCTGCCTGCAGCAGCTACGCGGACGGTTCCTTTCAAAACGCAGGAGCTGCTGTCACCTTTTCTCACTGAATGGTCATCATGGAAAGTGAAAAAGACGGCGCAGCTCCTTCCACGGAGGAGAGACAAGGTCACAGGTGGGGAACCCAGACCCTCGAGTGTGAAGTGGAGGCACAGCCCTGCCCTCCCTCAGATGCTCCGAGATAGGCCAGGGTGGGAGAAGGGGGCACCTGTCCCAGGCACTGAGCGGCCACTGCCTGGCAAAGGTTCTCTGCTCTCATCAAAGGGAAGTGGAGGCCCCAGGGTAGGTTCTGTTCAGCCCACATTTATAAAGTGCCTACTTTATGTCTGGGAAGTTGGGGGGCCCAAGGGCAGGCTCTGTTCAGCCCACATTTATGAGGCACCTGCTGTATGCCTAGCAGTGAGGGAGGCCCCACGGGCAGGTTCTGTTCAGCCCACATTTATGAGACACCCACTATATGTTGGGCAGTGGGCACAGGGATGGCTGCTCAGGCTGGCCCCTCCCACAGAGGAGAGACAGGCTCACAGCAGGGAAGCCAGAACCCTGAGTGTGAAGTCGGGGGCACGGGATCACAGGCAGCCCAGACCCCATGAGCTAGGGCTGCACCAGGCACAGAAGGAGCAGTGGCAGCGCCTTGTGGCTTCGGGCTGCTCAGGTCCTGCCCGTGCCAGTCTGCAGGAAAAAACAAGGACGTCCGCCTCCCGGCAGTCCCTCCCCCACACTCGCTCACGTGGCCAGGATGTGACTGTCACCATGGGGACTTCCGCGGGGACTGGTGCTTTCCCAGACAGGTGACTGCCAGTCAGGGCTCAGCCTCCCCTAAGCAACATTCCAGGATCCTGTGGAAAGACCCACCCAGGCCTGGGCCTTCCCTGGTCTGTACACAACTGCACCAGACGCTTGGCTGTGACCCCTGGTGGCAGCTCCACTCTGCTGGCGCTGGCGCTTGTTCAACATGTATGAACTAAAATTCTGAGACCTCAAAGGAAAGCACAAGCCTCTTGATGTGAAACTTGGTAGTGATTTCTAGGGTATGACAGGAAAAGGACAGGCAGAAACGTGTAAAATAGATACATGGGACTTTATAAACATGAATTAATAGAATGTAAGGCAACGCATGGACTAGGAGAAAGTGTATCAGATCACGCATTCCGTCTAGAATATGTAAAGAACCCTACATCCCAACAACATCGGAGAGAAACCATTGGATTAAAAAATGGAAAAGGACTAGAATAGAGAAGACACACGAATGGCCATCATGCCCATGAAACGAGGCTGAGTGCCACCAAGCGTTAGGGAAAGGGGAACTGCAAATCAGAACAACAGGGAGACTACCTCAGGCCCAGCGGGATGGATGGCTTCTTTTAAAGCCCCCAATACAGAGAGCAAGATTTTTTTTTTTTTTTTTTTTTAGACAGAGTCCCGCTCTGTTGCCCAGGCTGGAGTGCAGTGGTGAGATCTTGGCTCATCGCAACCTCTGCCTCCCGGGTTCAAGGCATTTTCTTGCCTCAGTCTCCCAAGTAGCTGGGACTACAGGCACCTGACACCATGCTGTGCTAATTTTGTATTTTTAGTAGAGACGGGGTTTCACTATGTTAGCCAGGCTGGTCTTGATCTCCTGACCTCAGGTGATCCACACACCTCGGCCTCCCAAAGTGCTGGGATTACAGGCGTGAGCCACTGCGCCTGGCCAGGAGGGGAATAATTATTGCTGAGGAAGGGGAGAAATTAAAATTCTCGTGCACTGCTGGCGGAAATGTGACATGGTGCAGCTGTTGTGGAAAACATTAGGGCAGTTCCTCAAAAAATTAAAACTACAATGACCATGTGATCCAGCCATTCCGCTTCTGGGTATAGATCCCAAAGAATTGAAAGCAGGGACTTGAGCACATATTTGCACACCCAGGTTCACAGCCACAGTGTTCACAAGAGCTCGAATGTGGACGCCACGCAAAAGTCCATCAACAGGTACAAGAATAAGGAAAATGTGGCTGAAAGATCCAGTGGAAGGGTGCTCAGCCTTGAAAAGGAAATTTGGACACAGGCTGCACTATGGATGGATGTTGAGGAATTTACGCCACATGACTTAAGTCATTCATAAAAGACAAACGCCATTATGATGCCACTTTTTTTGTTTTTTTGAGACGGAGTCTCGCTCTGTTGCCCAGGCTGGGGTGCAGTGGCTGGATCTCAGCTCACTGTAAGCTCCGCCTCCTGGGTTCACGTCATTCTCCTGCCTCAGCCTCTCGAGTAGCTGGGACTACAGGCGCCCGCCACCTCGCCCAGCTAGTTTTTTGTAGTTTTTAGTAGAGACGAGGTTTCACCGTATTAGCCAGGATGGTCTCGATCTCCTGACCTCATGATCCGCCCGTCTCAGCCTCCCAAAGTGCTGGGATTACAGGCGTGAGCCACCATGCCTGGCCATGATGCCACTTCTATGAGGAGCCTACAATTGTCAAATTTATAGAGAGGAAGTAGAGTGGTAGGTGCCAGGCTGGGGGAGGCAGTTAGCATTTTATAGGTGCCGAGTTCCAGTTCAGCATTGTCAAAAAATTCTGGAGATAGATGGTGGTGATGGCTACAGCAATGTGAATGTATATAATGCCATTCAACTGATCTTAAAATGCTCCACATGGTGAATTTTACATTACGTATATCTTATCACAATTACAAAATAATTTTTAGGCTGGGCACAGTGGCTCAGCTTGTGATCCCAGCACTTTGGGAGGTGGCAGCAGGTGGATTGCATGAAGTCAGGACTTCAAGACCAGCTTGGCCAACATGGTGAAACCCCATCTCTACTAAAAATACAAAATTAGCCAGGCAGAACACACCTGTAGTCCCAACTGCTTGGGAGGCTGAGGTGAGAGGGTCACTTGAGCCTGGGTGGCAGAGGTTGCAGTTAGCTGAGATTGCTCCACTGCTCTCCAGCCTGGGTGACAGAGCCAGATCCTGCCTCAAAAATAAATAAATAAATAAATATAAAAAAGAAAGTCGATCAAATCCCATCTTTGGCGTATATAGGGTGAGACTTGGGGAAACACAGCTGCCCTTTCTCAGGGGTCCTCTGCAGCCTGCCCACCTGGTTGAGTCCCTGAGGCTTCTCATGGGGACATCCTGGGCTTTGCTGGAGGAGGATGGGCAGGATGGCGGGGGCCGGGGGCCATTTGGGGTGGAGCTGGAGTGCTCCGGCATCCTCTCAGCGACAGCGGGGCTGAGATTCCTGCTGCTTAGAAGCAAGGTGAGCCGGCCAGAGTGAGAGTGGCTGACAACCGAGTGTGTCCAGCATCCTCTCAGCCACAGCGGGGCTGAGATTCCTGCTCCTCAGAAGCAAGGTGTGCTGGCCAGAGTGGCCGACAACTGAGTGTGTGGATGGCAAAGGCGGTTACCAGGGTCTGTTTTACAGATGAGGAAACTGAGGCTTAGACAAGGTGGTGACTTACCCATGGTGACCCAGCTGGGTGGTGCCAGAGCCAGCATCTGAACAAGCCCTAGTCTGATTCAGGTCCTTCGATCTCCCCACGCCCTGACAGTGACCCATCTTTGTGCACACATGTATGTTTGTGTACTAGGCACACCTCCCCTAACATCTGCAGGGCCCAGGGCTAGAACAGAGATGTAAACATGAGAAGAGGCAGGAAGGTGTGTGCCATAATCAAAAGAAAACAGAGGCTGGCCAGGCACGGTGGCTCACGCATGTAATCCCAGCACTTTAGGAGGGCGTGGAGGGTGGATCACCTGAGGTCAGGAGTTCAATACTAGCCTGGCCAACACGGTGAAACCCCGTCTCTACTAAAAATACAAAAATTAGCCAGGCCTGGTGGTGCGTGCCTGTAGTCCCAGCTACTTGGGAGGCTGAGGCAGGAGAATCGCTTGTACCCGGAGGCGGAGGTTGCAGTGACCCGAGACTGTGCCACTGCACGCCAGCCTGGCAACAGAGCAAGAATCCATCTCAAAAAAAAAAAAAAAAAAAAGAAAACAGAGGCAACAGAAGCAGAAACTCAGATGTGAGTTTCTTGGGTCCTGATGTAGGTGACTCTGCCTTGATATTGACAATGTTCACACAGTGGAGCCAATTTCCCCCATTTGTGTCCCCTCCCCCAGTTCATGTGCTGAAACCGAATCCCTAATGCGATGACATTATGAGATGGGCTTTGGCATGTGCTTAGGTGGGTAGTGAGGGTGGAGCTTTCAGGAATGGGTTAGTGCCTTTATTTAGTTAGTTAGTGTCAGTAGACAGGTATTTTAAAATAACTCATTAATGTGTTACTAAAAACAGGAAATGCCATCTAATGGGATCTCCGGATGGAGAATTCCACAGCTGGTTGGAACCTACACGAGAGAACCAAAGGGACAGCCCAGGGCTGCAGGTCAGCCTCATGAGACGGGTGACAGCAGACTGGACCTGGTGGCAGGTAGACCATGGAGGGGAGACAGAGACAGGGCAACGGAAACGGTGCAAACAGGCACCGAAATACCTGTGGGAAATGAAAGCACAACACAGAACAGGAGACTCACGTGACTCCGACTCAACAAGACGCATTAGTTAAAAGATCTAATATATGTGTATTGGGCTTCCCAGAATAAGAGGAAGGAAGGAAGGACAGAATGAGACATCACTGTAAGACAGTGGTTAAAAAAAAGAATTCCCAGCTGGGCGCGGTGGCTCACGCCTGTAATCTCAGCACTTCGGGAGGCCATGGTGGGTGGATCACCTGAAGTCAGGAGTTCAAGACCAACCTGACCAACATGGTGAAACCTTGTCTCTGCTAAAATACTAAAGTTAGCTGGGCATGGTGGTGGGCGCCTGTAATCTCAGCTACTCCGGAGGCTGAGGCAGGAGAATCGCTTGAACCCAAGAGGCAGAGGTTGCAGCGAGCTGAGATCCAGCCATTGCACTCCAGCCTGGGCAATAAGAGCAAAACTTCATCTCAAACAAACAAACAAAAAACAAATAAAATGGAAGAATTCCCAAACTGATTAAAGATACCAACCCACAGACTCAAGAAGCCTAGTAGGACTTTTAGTAGGACTTCTGCTGCTGGCCACGATGCTGCAACTTGTCAGTTTAAAATAAACAACAGAGGGACTGGCTCTTCCAAACGAAGTTTACTGGGGGATGGCAGGGGATTGCAATCTGGGATATGCAGGCTGTAGGGGACCGTAGGTGTATCCTTCTTTTATGGGTGAGATGAGGAAGTCTACACAGATTGTTTTGGAATAAACCTCACTGGGTACAGGAGCTTCTTTTTTTTTTTTTTTTTTTTTTTGAGGCGGAGTCTCGCTCTGTCGCCCGGACTGGAGTACAGTGGCCAGATCTCAGCTCACTGCAAGCTCCGCCTCCTGGGTTTCCGCCATTCTCCTGCCTCAGCCTCCCAAGCAGCTGGGACTACAGGCGCCCACCACCTCGCCCGGCTAGTTTTTGTATTTTTAGTAGAGACGGGGTTTCACCGTATTAGCCAGGATGGTCTCGATCTCCTGACCTCGTGATCCGCCCGTCTCGGCCTCCCAAAGTGCTGGGATTACAGGCTTGAGCCACCGCGCCCGGCGTACAGGAGCTTCTTGCAGGGTTGGTGATCACTCACAGGTAACACGATTGTTGCTGGGGAGGCGTCTTCATAGGAGGAGCTGATCTGGAATGTTGTGTGCTGTCGGAGTCCCTGCAATAGTTCTCATCGTAGGCACCCGGGCATGAGGAACCTTTCCTAGAGGCTTCTCAGCGGCGGTTTGCTTGGGTCCTGGCGTAAGTGACTCTGCCTTGGTATTGACAATGTTCACACAGTGGAGCCAATTTCCCCCGTTTGTGTCCCCTCCCCCAGTTCATGTGCTGAAACCGAATCCCTAATGCGATGACATTACGAGATGGGCTTTAGCATGTGCTTAGGTGGGCAGTGAGGGTGGAGCCCTCGGGAATGGGTTAGTGCCCTTATTTATTTATTTTATTTTATTTTATTTTGAGACAAAGTCTCAATCTGTCGCCCAGGCTGGAATGCAGTGGCGCGATCTTGGCTCACTGCAAATTCCGCCTCCTGAGTTCAAGTGATTCTCCTGCCTCAGCCTCCCGAGTAGCTGGGATTACAGGCATGCACCACCACGCCCAGCTAACTTTTGTATTTTTAGTAGAGATAGGGTTTCACCATGTTAGCCAGGCTGGTCTTGAACTCCTGACCACAGGTGATCCGCCCACCTCAGTCTCCCAAAGTGCTGGGATTACAGGTGTGAGCCACTGTGCCTGGCCAGGGTTCGTGCCTTTAAAAAGGAGGTCCTGGAGGGCCCCCTCGTGCCTTCCGCCCTATGAGGACACAGCATGAGGAAGCGAGCTAGGAACCAGGAAGGAGTCCTCGCTAGACCCTGAATGTGCCAGTGCTTTGATCTTGGTCCTCCAGCCTCCAGAAATGTGAGAAATCAATTTTTGTTCTTTAAAAGTCACCCAGTCTGTGGTAGTTTATATTTTTTTGTTTGTTAAAATAGCAGCCTTAATAGACTAAGACACCCTCCCCACTTCAACAGCTACTGAGTGGACAAGCTTCAGTGAAACGACTGTTTTCACGTATGTGGCACCAGGCAGCCCAGGGGTGCCAGTGAAATCTCTGGGTAACTCTCTTTGGCCTCTGGTACTGGCAGCTTCTCCTGTTAAGAGGGCAGTCCTCCACAAGTGTCTCGTGCCCCCCACCTCTCACAGGGCCTGCCAGGAACGCAGGCCCTGATTACCCTCCCCCATTTCTCAGGGTGGTTTGCCCTGAGAGTCCTTGAGGGAGAAAGAGCAGCTTGCTCACTGCTTGCTGCAGAAACAGCCAACTCCCCCAGTGCAGGGCTCCTCAGTGGCCATGCAAACCCACTGACTGTGCAGTGCCCACCCAGGCCCACCTGCATGGTGTCTGTGGAACTTGGGGGCAAAGGGGTAAGACCAAACACACAGGTGAGCACCTGCCTGCCATGCCGTGAATGACAAAGTCCTTTGTCTCTGACCCCAGAGTTTCATGTGTTCTGTCAGCATCCCTGCCGCAGTAATGGGCCAGCTCTTCCCTTGTAAGAAAAGCTAAAACCCAGTCCCAGAGCTGACACCACCTGGAGAAGGAAGCGCTCTTCCCTGCCCCTCAGACAGCCTCCTTGGCCACACGACTTGCTCTGGCCAGTGGCATGGGAGTGCAAGGAACACATCCCAGCTGTGGACGGCCACTGGGAGAGTGTGGCATGGTTTCTCCATCTCTCCTCCGTGTCCTCCCTTGGTCAGGAGAACGACATGTTCCAGAGAGCCACAGCTTGCTCAGCCTGGACCCCAGAATGAAGGAGGCATTAGGAGCTGAGCCACCCCGTGGCCAACAAGAAACGTGAGTGGGAGGGGAAACTTGGTTGCTGTGATTGACCCAGGCTAGTGAGTTGTTCAGCAGCACAGCCTAGCGAGAGCCGACCAATACATCATCGATGAAAGAAAGTCGACAGGCGTGTAGAAGGAGCTGCCTACTGAGCATGTCTGCACTTTTCTGAATTACGTTGCACCTGAGTAAAAAGTAAGCAAACCTGTCTATTTATTTTAAGTGACGTGTGCCAGTTATGTACAGCATGCAGAGTTAAGAAGGTGCCACCCCAATGCAGGCTGCTCTGGCAGTCACTATTTGGAATTAAAGGCAATTAAAAAAATAACAGGTGCAAAAAGATTGTTCTGATCTCTCTTGTGTTTCTTAAAAGCAGAAGATGAAATTCCCAGGTGAAAGATGCTCTCCCTACACTAGAAAGCTCATATCCTCAAGGATGAGAAGCTGAGACCCAGCAAATGCTGTGCAGTCCTTGATAAAATGCCTCTCACCTTTTCAGGCCCTCACATCATCTAGCTGCTTCCTGGAACCTCACTGTTCTCCGTCCAACTCAGCACACGGGTGACTGAGGCTGCTTCACTGAGTCTTCATTTCCTTAGGAGGGCTCCTGAGCCACATCCAACCTGAATCAAATACGTTGGCATGATGATCTGTCTTATGTTGATTTAACTCTTGGGCCCAGCCAGGACCTCAAAAGGATGGAGGTGGAGTTTTTCCAGGCCCTACATACGCAAACACACACACAGCATGTATCTGAGCGGCCACACGGGCTGGCCCTGCTATTTTCTTATGGCATCTCAGCCTCCCAGCCACCTTCTGCTCCGCAGCACTGGCGCTGGAAGGCTGCAAGCTCCTTTCCCACTCTCCTCTGCCCGCTGGCTTCCTGCGAGGCTCCTGCAGCGATGGCGCTGGTGGGAGATGCCAGGCGAGGAATTGATCTTGCATTCTTGTTTCTGGGGACGTCTCTGAAAATGGCTGAATCCCGTCTGGGATCCCAGCTCCCAAGGAGGCGGCACTTGCTCACTGCTTGCACAGCACAAGACGGTGGAGGGCTCCTCCTGCGCAGCGGGAGAAGGTAGATGGGTCCCTCCTGCCCAGCCCCAGACGGTGGAGGGCCCCTCCTGCACAACCTGAGAGGGTGGAGGTCCCCTCCTGCCCAGCCCCAGAGGGCAGAGGGCCCCTCCTGCCCAGCCCGAGACGGTAGAGGGGCCCCTCCTGCACAGTCCGACACGGTAGAGGGGCCCCTCCTGCACAGCCCGAGACGGTAGAGGGGCCCCTCCTGCACAGTCCGACACGGTAGAGGGGTAGCCCTGGTCTCTGGGGGCTGCACTCCTGGGCTCTGGGGCTGCCACAGCTCCTTCCTCCTCGGGATTCCCCTTCCTTGTTTTGCCTTTTGCCCTTTCTGACATAGGAACGACTTCCGTTTCCCTGTCTGGACCTTCACCACCCCAGGGCGAGGGCACAGGAGAGGGCAGCAGCACCTCCCCTGGGCCTCCCATTATTTGGAATACAGTGTGGGGGCTCCCCCTTCCTTCTCCAGCCCGCCCAGGCCCCTGGAACTGTTCTGGGGCCTGGGGAGCCAGGAGCACAGACTCTGCCAGGCCGGGCCCGCCCAGCTGGGAGCCCAGGCTGGGTGAAGCCGTGACCTGCCCTCAGCCCAACTCGGCGATAAACGCTATCACAGGGCTGCAGTGGGGGAGGAACGGGACGCATCTGCCAGGCGCCTGACCCGCAGTGCACTTCTGGGAGCTGTGTTTATCTCCCCGGGGTCCATTTCGCCCCAAGGTTTGGGGGGTTAAAAGCTGATATGCAACCAGTACGACATGAACAGTATTTTATGATTCAAGACAACGCGTCCATGTATAATTGAGATACAGCCGAATTTGTGGGGATTTTCAAGCGAAAACCAGACCACGTGGAAAGGCTAAGCCCTCGCACCCCATTGCTGGGACCCCCGCCCCGCGGGAGACCCCGGCCCGCGGTCCCCTATGCCCGCGACCCCTGCGCTCACCCTCTCCCCTCAACCTTGAATCCAGCCCAGTTTCGCGCGAGCCCGAAGGGAGACCCTCGCCGCTCCCTGGACCACCCCTGGGTGCGCCGCCCCCAGCCAACCCGCGGGACCACCGTGAGCCTGCTGCCCGCCTCCCGCCACCTTCCGCACAGGCGCATCGCGCGCCGAGGGTCGCACCGCCCAGCTCCGCCTGCTGCGCCAATGGCCGACGGAGTCCAACTCTGGGCCCAACGGGAAGGCGGGGCTAGGGGCGGGGCTAGGGGCGGGACCGGGACGCGGGACAGCAACCATCCAGCAAGGCCCGGATTGAGGAGGCGGGAGGGACCCAAGCAGGCGGACGCGGGATTTGGCGCCGCGATCTCGAGGCTTGGCCTGGAGTGGGAGGGGAAGCAAGGCGCGACTAGGGGAGAATCCGAGGAGGCGGAGCAGGGCTCGGGGTGCGGCAAGGGGCGTGGCCAGAGGCGTGTCTGGGCGCTCTGCGGCCATCTTGTTGGGGGGCCGGGGGCGGAGACGAGCCGGAAAGGGCGGGACCTCGGCGACAGCGAGAGAGGCGTGGCCGGGGCATCTCGTGGCGGGGCCTGGGGCTGGATCTGGGAGCCAGGAGCCGGGATCTGGGAACGAGGAGCGGGGAGTGGGGAGCTGGGAACCAGGGCGGTCGGCCGCGGCCATGAACACGGTGGACCTTGCCCGCGTGGGCGCGTGCATCCTGAAGCATGCGGTGACCGGGGAGGTGAGACGGGGCGAGCGCAGGACGGTGGGCGCGTCCCCGGCTCTTGCCCGGGCGCCCTGGCAGCGATGGGGTGGTGGGGGCCGCAGGGCTGGGGCGGGACTGGGGGCCGCGGGGCGCGCCCCTGACCCAGCCGCCTGGCAGGCCGTGGAGCTGCGGAGCCTGTGGCGGGATCGCGCGTGCGTGGTGGCCGGGCTGCGGCGCTTCGGCTGCGTGGTGTGCCGCTGGATCGCCCAGGACCTCAGCGGCCTCGCGGGGCTCCTGGACCAGCACGGTGTGCGTCTGGTGGGCGTAGGGCCCGAGGCCCTGGGTCTGCAGGAGTTCCTGGACGGCGGCTACTTCGCGGGAGGTGCGTCCTGTTCCCCGACGCGGAGGCGCAGACACCCTTCTCTAAACTCAGGGCGTTTGGGGCCCTTTCTTGCCCAGCCCTGGCTCTTCTGTCTCCTGGAGTGGCCTTGATATGTCCACAGGTCAGCGTCCCTCGTCTCTCCCTGCCTCCCCGCCCCGCAGCTGGTGGCTGGGTGATGCCCTGCACAGACTTGAGCCTAGCAGCAGAGTCTGGGCGAGCTCTGCCTCGCCGGTTCCACCTGTCACCTCTGGGACTCAGCCCTTCTTCTGAGGGGAGGGGGTCACTCAGCCCTGTTTTACCTCTCCCGGCCTTGGGTGGGTGGGCTGAGCACGGAGGTGGGCAGAAGAACAGAGGGTCGCAAGGAGGAGGGTGATTCTTGGTGGTGAGTGGGTTGGGGGCTGGTTCCAGGCCTGGGGCACACATCTGTGGCTCTCGCTTTCCAGAGCTCTACCTGGATGAGAGCAAGCAGCTTTATAAGGAGCTGGGCTTCAAGCGGTGAGTGGGGACGGGCACCCTCAGGTAGCATGGGGCGGAGGGCCCGGGGTGCCCACCACTCCCTGCCACCTCCTCTCCCTGCTGGCAAGGCGGCTCTGGTGGCACTGTCGACCAGCCCTTCTGCCAGGCCTTCTCTTGGGTGCTGGGCGACTGTAATGAGCCACCTTGTCTAGGGCTTACTTTCGGTGTCCAGACCACCTCAGAAGTTGGAGCCTCGTGCCCCATCAGGGGCCATCCTAGCTTTCTGGTGTTTGTGCCACAGACTGCCTCCTTTGCTTGGCAGTTGCCAGCTGAGCCAGATCCCTGAGCACACCCAGCCTGCTCCATCCATGCTCCCTGCACCCTCTGTGGCCCTTGGCCAACAGCCACTGGGCTCGGTGTCCAACCTGCCGGTGGGCTAGGCTGGCTGCTGATCTGGCTGCCTGGACCATATCTGAGCCCTGGTGAGGTGGGTGGTGGGGTGGAGTGGGGCCTGACCTAGGAACTGGTCTGTGGACACTCGAGCAGGCTCTGGACCCAGGCTTCTCTGGAGTCTGGCCAAGCAACCTGGTGTCTTCGCAGGTACAACAGCCTGAGCATCCTCCCGGCGGCTCTGGGGAAGCCTGTGCGTGATGTGGCTGCCAAGGTTTGTGTGGGTCAAGGCTGTACAGGCCGGGGGGTAGTGGGAGCTCCCGGGGGCCTTTCCTCTAGGATTGACCCAGGCTTTGCCCACTCCTGACAGGCCAAGGCTGTTGGCATCCAGGGGAACCTGTCTGGGGACCTGCTGCAGAGCGGAGGGCTGCTGGTGGTCAGCAAAGGTGGGTTGAGGGAGGGGCCCCGGCCACTGCCTCAGGGAGGACCTTGCTGAGCTTGGTGGCCTAGCCCAGGCCCTCTCTCTGGCTTGTCAATCTCATCACAGCCCCTCCACCGCAATGTGGCCTGGTTCTGCATGTCTGCTGGGCTGAGCTGGGCTGTAGCAGAACAGCTCATTCATCTGGGTAGCTGAGTGGGGGATATGGCCAGCCAGGTCTGCCCCGCCCTCCCTCCTCCTAGTACGTGGCTTCGAGGTGCAGGCAGCCTTCGGGGCGCCCTGACTGCCTGCCCGCTGCTACAGGTGGTGACAAAGTGCTGCTGCATTTCGTTCAGAAGTCCCCAGGCGATTATGTCCCCCAGGAGCACATCCTGCAGGCCCTGGGCATCTCTGTGGAGGTCTGTGCTAGCAACCCGCCTCAGGTGAGCTAGGCCTTGGGGGCACTGCCTGCCAACCCATGCCCTGCCCCCAGGTCCCCTGGGAGGAGCACTCAGCCTGGCTGGGAGCTGAGTCACAGCACCTTGGGCGTCATGCCAATTGTGCCCTGGGATGTGGATGCCACTTGCAGCGGGGACAGGCTGAGAGGGGCCGAAAGGCAGCATGGCTGGATGGACAGGTACCGCAAAGGCTGTCCTCAGAGGTGGGGGCGACACATGGTGGGCAGAGAGAGGCCTGTTCTCTCACCCTCAGGAGGGCTGGGGATTGTCTGAGGGGACCCTCTCAGGCATTTGTCTGGTCCAGTGTCCAGTGGCCCCATGGGCCCCTGCTGTCCCCGCAGTGTGACCGAGAGGTGTGAGGGAGGCGAAGGCCCTGGCCTCTGAGGATCTGGATGGCGGCTGCTGCCCTGGGTAAGGTGGAAGTCCACTTGGAAGAACCGTTGTGGAGTCGCTAGGCCGGGATGCCAAACCTCTCCTGATCCACCAGCAGCAACGAGCTGTTAAAACTGCAGTTCCTGGCCGGGCGCGGTGGTTCAAGCCTGTAATCCCAGCACTTTGGGAGGCCGAGACGGGCGGATCATGAGGTCAGGAGATCGAGACCATCCTGGCTAACATGGTGAAACCCCGTCTCTACTAAAAAAAATACAAAAAACTAGCCAGGCATGGTGGTGGGTGCCTGTAGTCCCAGCTAGTCGGGAGGCTGAGGCAGGAGAATGGCGTGAACCCGGGAGGCGGAGCTTGCAGTGAACTGAGATCTGGCCACTGCACACCAGCCTGGGCGACAGAGCGAGACTCCATCTCAAAAAAACAAAACAAAACAAAACACTGCAGTTCCTGGCCATGCACTGCTTCACAAGCGCTGAGCCCTGCATCCTCCATAGCTCCCGCCTCGCTCACTGTTGAAGCCCTCGGGGCGGGCAGGGTAGCTGTGAGTCCCAGGTGTCATCTTCCTGCTTTGCGAGTGTCTCTGGAGACCTTGGGCCTTTGGCCTGTGGGGCACTGGGGATGGTAACCTCACTGCCCTGTCAGCCCCTTCAAAGGCGACAGGCCCGAACCCATGTCAGGAGAGGTGTGTGGGGTCAGCTGCAGCAGGGTCGGGGTCAGTGCCGTGTCTGGTGGGAGCCACTCAGGAGAGTTGGGTTTTCAGGGCAGAGTTGGGCTTGATTCCACCTGGTGGGGTGGGTGGACCCTGGAGACTCTCAGGTGATGGGCCAGCCTGCCCCCAGGCCCTTTACTGATGCCAGAATCATTGTTTGCACCTGCTGGGGATGGCCTGTGGGGCGGCCGGCCTGGTAGGGTCTTAGTCCAGTTAGGTACGTCCAGCTTCCTGGCCACCTTTCCTTGGGGATCCTAACAGGCCCAGAGCAGAACCCCTTACCTCCCAGGTCAGACTACCTGCTCAGGCCCTCCCCTTCCATGCAGGCCGGTGACAACCGCAGCCCTCCCTGCACTCCCTAGTCCAAACCTGGGGGCCACTGTGGGCTCCTGCGGGTCTCCCGGCTCCCTTCCTGCCCCAACCCCACCCTCTCAGTGGCCATTTAAAAATGCATAGCAGGTGACCCACCGCATCCCTTTGGTTCAGCCCCTCCTCTGGTTTTCAGTTACACAAAGCTAAAATGTCAGGTTCCCAGCTGCAGCTCTCTGGGTCCCCCGACGCCCCAGTGGGGCTCCCCGCATCTGAATGTGTGGTCCCTGGGGTGGGCACTTGGAGGCATCCTGGTCACTGCTGGCCCTGACATTGGACCCTAGGAGACTTGACTGGAACTGGCTCCCTCCCCATCAGCTCCCAGCTGTCATTCTCCCCCCATCCCCGGGCAGCTGTTTTGCCCAAGGCCACTGCCACCTGTCTGCCCACCCTGGTCCCTCCCAGACAAGCAAGGCCTCTGATTTATTTGAAGCATTTACTTAGCTCAAGTCTGAAGCTGTGGATATTGGCAATGCACCTTGGAGGGTGGGCAGGACACAGTTGATCGTCTCTATAGGGCTGTGACGGGGGCGCTGAGCCCTGTGGGTGTCCATAGAGGGGACTCTGGGCCAGGTACTGCACTGAACACTCCTCATCCCTGGGTGTCGGGCAGGTGGCTGCACCCTAGGCCAGGTGCGGAGGCCTGGCAGGCAGGCTTGGCATGGTCGGCCGGGGCGGGACACATGCTGGGTTGCCGCTGGCTGCACCTTCTCCGCACAGATGCCTCAGAGCAGCGGATGGGCGTGGGCCGCGCAGCGCGGCGGGGCCTTGGCTACCACACGCGGCATCGCTCCTTGGGGTGCATGGGGGTGCCCTGGGCACAGTGGAACGTGTCTGCAAAGGCGGCCAGGTTCTGCAGTGACCCCAGTACCCTGTGGGTGGGTGGGTGTGACAGCAGGAGCATTGCCATCTTGGACAAACACGGCCATTTTAAGTTCCCCATGATTAAAAACCAGCCCAAAACATCAGCCTGATGGCTCATGTCAGTATGACCAGAAACATTTCAACTGTGAGATAAACCCCCATGTGACCAGAAACATGCCAATCCCGAGAATAACCTCCCCTCCAACCAGAGATATTCCAACTCTGCAATAAAACTTTGCTTCACACAGAAACATTCCCAGCCTGCGGTAGGCTCCCCCTTCCTAAACCCTTAAATACCCTTAGTCTGTGAGAGAATGTTCCTGACTGAAATCGGCTAGAAGCACCTCTCAGGTTGATTCTCAAAATAAACCTGTCTTTGCTGAGCCACTTTTTGTGCTTTCTTCTTTAACTCTTACAGGCC
Source organism: Trachypithecus francoisi (assembly GCF_009764315.1). Lineage (NCBI taxonomy): Eukaryota > Metazoa > Chordata > Mammalia > Primates > Cercopithecidae > Trachypithecus > Trachypithecus francoisi. Next base: position 120,224,768 of record NW_022681457.1, on the reverse strand, counting down.
ACTGGGGTGGGGGTGAGGGGGTTGTGGGTGGCAAAGGGGTTGTGGGTATGGGAGCACTTGCCTGTACTTCAGGGGACTGTGGACGTCTGTCTTGATAGATTGGACGGCGAACTCGGGCCGGTAGGACCCGCACCACACCTGTGGGCATGTGGGGGGTGTGGCTGCAGGTGACAGGGATGGGGTGGCCAGGAGGGGTGGGGGAGGGTCTCCACTATCGCCAGGCTGCCCCTTCTAGGGTGGGGCGAGGGGAGCCAGCAGGTGCCCCCTCCTCCCATCAGCATTGGAATCCTCTCCAGCTCCCACCCCCTGCCCCTCATGCTTTCCCCCCAAGGGGCCTTCCACGCTGGGTTCTGGTCCCTGGAGGCACCCCAGGGCAGGCCCTCCAGAGATGAGTGGGGAAGCGTGGGGATGGTGGGAACAGGACTGTGGCTGCCACCTGGGCATAGCTGATGAAGAAGAGTTGCTCATGGGTGAGATCCAGGCCGGGCAGCTGCTGGTCCTTGCCACCCTCTGCCATCCACTTGAGGTAGGCCTGCAGGCACCGGATGGGAGCTGGGCTCAGGCCTGCCAGCCTGGACTCCAGAACCCTCAGATCTCAGGGCAGAGCAGAGATCTGGCCCTAGGACCTACCCCTGTGGGGGTCCTGCTGCTGCAGCGACTTTGTGCAAGGGCCCCTCGCACACTCCATGGATGAGTGCTCACCACCTCAGTCACTCAGAGACCCCTGAACTGGGCTCCAGGGGGGATCCCTGGCCAGGCAGCCCACTGCATGGTGCTCATCCTGAATGAGCCCCTGATGCCCCCTCTCCTGCCATGCTAATACCCCCTCCCCTGCCAGACCCCACCTTGCCCTGCCAGGCCCCACCTTGTAGGCTTGTCGCACCCCTCCGTTGTCGGCAATGTTTTCCCCAAGGGTGTTGAATCCGTTCACCTGTGCACAGGAGACAGGACTGGGGCAGCCCCCGCCCTGACTCCCCTCTCCCTCAGGGCCGGGGCTGGGGATCCAGTCCCCCCGCAGCCTCGGTGCTGGTGGCAGTGCTCACGTTCTGTTCGTCCGCCAGGTCCCAGGAGTAGTTGCTGTACTGGTAGATCATGCACTCCGACTGCTCCCGGAAGTGCTGGGTGGAGAAGTTACTCCACCAATCCATCATGTTGCCATTCTTGTCAAAGTTCCGGCCTGGGCAGGGGCAGAGGAGGGCTGCCCACATGCCCCTGGCTGCACTGTGCTCAGCCCCACGGCAACCACTGTGCCTGGGCCCTCCTGCAGCCAGCCCCAGTACGGAGAGCCCATGGTCTGAGCAGGCACCGGCTCCAAAGAGCAGCAGCTGTCTGCGGCTACACAGCCCTCAGGGAGGGAGGGCTTCAGTGGTCTCCCATGCCACCCCCTGGGGCTAGGGCCTAGCGCCTGGGTCCTGTGGTCTCGGAGGCATCATGGTTTAAGGGCTCCTCTTGTGGTGCCCAAACTGTAAACCCCAGGTGAGGGGAGTATGTGGTCCCTGGGGACACAGGGCTGCCCACGGAATGTCCCGATGGCCGAGCCACAGGGGAAAACTAGCTGGGGCCCCTGTCCCAGGCAGGGCAGTCCCCACCAAGGGGTGGAGATCAGCATGGCCATGGCGGGGGTGGCACACTCCCCTGGTGGAGGATGCCGGCCGCCTGGAGAGGCTCCCCAAGCTGGGATCTGGGCTTCACTGCTGTGCTGGGCAGTGTCGTCATCCCTATGTCACAGGCCGTGGGAGGGAAGTGCCCAGTGCCAGGTGGAGTCAGGGTCATGGGCTGGAGTCCCTGGGTCCCCTCCGCCATGCTGGGAGTCAGTGCCCCCAGACAGGGCCCCAGCCTGGCATTCAAGGCCTGCTCTGCCCCCACAGCTCCCTGAGGACCTGGCCTCGGTGTCCCCATTAAAACCACGAAGGGGTTAAATGGAGCGCCCCCAGACCCCTTCCCGGCTGCTTCTCTGCGGAGAGGGGAGGGCATGTGTGGTTGGAGGGGTGGCCCCTCACCATTGTCGTCAAAGCCATGCGTGATCTCGTGCCCGATCACCATCCCAATGCCTCCGAAGTTCAAGGCCTGTGGCTGCTCCTTGCTGAAGAAGGGGGGCTGGAGGATCCCGGCAGGGAACACTGTCCCCAAGGTGGGACAAAGAACAAACGGTGAGCGGATGCATCTCCTGTGTGCCAGGCTCAGGGGTGGTGCCGCCACAGGTTGTCCTGTGTGCCAGGCTCAGGGATGGCACTGCCAGGGGTTCTCCTGTGTGCCAGGCTCAGGGATGGCGCCGCCAGGGGTTCTCCTGTGTGCCAGGCTCAGGGATGGCGCTGCCAGGGGTTCTCACACTTGATCCCACAGACAGGGAGGCAGAGGTCAGGACCCCCTCAATTTACAGATGAGGACAGGGAGGTTCAGAGGCTGGGCGGGCTCATGCCTGGCAGACCCAGGACCTCAGTCTGGCCTCCTCCCACCATCCTGTTCTGTCTGCAGGAAAGGGTCCATGCAGCCGGCCAAGTCCCTCCCTAAGCCCCTGATGGGCATGGGAGCGAATGTTCCCCATGGGCAGCAAGGGGTGATGCAGGAGAGCGTTCTGAGAACAGGCTGGGGTGCCCCCAGGAGGAAGGGATGGGCAGGGGGCTGCAAGCCGCCCCTTCAACTCTGGCACCAAAAGGCTTGGGTGGGCGGGGAGGGGGATGAACTTACCAATCTGGTTTCGGTTTGGGGAGTAGAATGCATTGACCACCGCTGCCCCCATGATCCAGCTGTGATAGACAAGCCGGTCTCTGGGAGCCGCCTCTCTGGGGACCCTCCCTCTGGGCTCTCTCTGCCTCGGTGGACCAGAGCCCACCCTGGCCACACCAGAGGAGGGGCCGAGGCCTATCCCAAGATCTGGTTCCTTCCTGGGGTCCCTGAGGAGGAGGCGACTTGGGCCCCAGAAAGCAGAGGGTGAAGATGGGCCCAGTGACTGTCCCCCCTGAGCTGGCACTGGACCCCAGCCATGCATCCAGTCTCCCCGCCTGGCAGGTAGCCCTGTATGCCTTACTGGCCACTCCGTGGCCCCCCCATGCCGTGCCAGCGATGCCACTCACAGATTTGGGTCCACCTTTTCCCGAAGCTTCCTGAGGCTCCGCTGGGCGCCCACCTTGAGGTTCTGCAGACTGTTCTCAAAGTACAGGTCCTCTGAGAAGTTCAGCTATGGGAGAGGTGCAGTCACTGCCAGATGCTCGGGCTGGGCCCTCAGAGGGGCAAGGGGAGAGGTCCCGGGTGGTTGGGGAAGGACCTCAAGCCTCGCCAGGCGTCTGCACGTGGACAGTCGGCTGTGGGTGCAGGTGGGTGGGGCAGCCCTGGCTGTGAGCATTTACGTGACTCTGAGCAAGTCCCTCATCCCTCCAGGCTTCAGTTTCCCCATCTGTACACTGAGGGTAGTGCTGGAGCCACCACCCTAGGGCTCGGTGAGGATAGCTATGTTAGCATCCAGGACGAGGGCGCAGGGTTTGGCACAGAGGACCCCCCAGGAAATCAGGGCCCATGTCCACGGTGTAGGGGGCGGTTTAGGGCTGGGGTGAGGGGTGTACGTTGGAGTACTCCTCGTCCAGGCGCCTGTCCGTCTCCTCCAGGATGTAGTCAGGGTGGCCAATCTGCTCCCGGATGCTCATGGCCTGAATGGGGAGGAGGGACTGGCCAGTGGGTGCCCCACTGCGTATGGGGTCAGCCCTGGGGCCGGTCAGTTAGTGCCCCACTGTGGGAGGGGTCGGCCCCGGGCGTCCTGGCTGTGCTATCCCTGTCCTGTGGGTGAGGGACTCGGGGGCTCCGGGACTTGGCCCTCACCTTGCAGTCTCTGAGGAGGTTTAATGGGGACAGAGCATTGAAGGCTCAGCCTACCTGACCTAGAACCCAAAAGCCCGTCACAGGTCTGGCTCTGCCCACCTGACCTTCAGCCCAACAGCCCACCAGGGGTCCGAGTGGGGGCAGGGGCCCTGGAGGGGTCACTTGGCTGCCGTCTGTCACTTGGGTCCAGAGGGGCTTCTGGTGGGTCTGAGCCTCGCTCCCGAGGCCACTGCTACCCCCGCTGGCTCCTGGGGGGCACTGTGGATGTCCCAGGCCTGGCTTCCCACCCTTGTCTGCTTTTCCTCAGCTCCACAGTGGACGAGTGGTCCTGTCTGTGCCTCCTGGGGCTGCCTTCTCCCCATGGGGGCTGTCAGGCAGCTTTCTCGGGGCAGTGCTGCCCGTGCCCAGATCTAGTTGGGGCTGCCCCGGCCTCTGCGAGCCACGTACCTTCTCCTGTGCCTTCTTCTTGGACTCCTCGTCCATCCAGCCCAGCTCATCCAGTGTCTCCACAAACACTGTCCGCACCTTGTCAATGAGTTCTCTGACCTGGGAAGCAGGCATGGCCCTCGTGTCCCAGACTCGTCTGGAGGGCAGATGACCAACCTTCGAGGGCTTTGGGGAGGTTTGGTCTGAGCCTCGCTGGGACAAGGCCCTGGGCTGCCCAGCTGTGGGCCTCTCGGGTGAGATGTGGGGCTGCTGGGGGGACGAGATGACCACCCAACTTCAGGGTCCTCCCTGCTGGGCTGTGGGTCCTCATGGGCCTGGGGCAACTTGTACCACCTGTGCCTTTCCCAGCTGAACCTGCAGGGCCCAGGAGTGGGGCCTGATGGTCAGCTGGGGTCAGGGGCATGGAGGCGGGCATGGCTTCCCTTGGCCTCCCTCTGTCTGGTGCACTGGGGCAGGTGTGGCTCTCCCAGGGGCCCCTGAGCCTGGGCAGGGTGGGAGTCCCAGGGCAGGGAGGCTCAGTGTCCCTGCGGAAGGCTGGCCCCCGGTGGGCCATGGATGAGGGGTGCCCACCATGCTCTTGCTGTCTGCAGGGAATGCCTCTCTGACGTAGAGGGAGCCCACGGCGTTCTCCATATTGCTGTTGACGTAGCCCACACACTCACGCCAGCGTACCTCCTCCACCATCGTGCCGAACAGTGCCTGGCGGGGCCACCCATTCATCCCACTGGCCCCCACGTCAGCCTCGCCAGGCCTGGCATGGGGCCCTGGGCTTACAGGGTGAGCAGACCCACCTATCCTCAGACTCAGGGTGCCCCGGGGCCAGCAGGGGGCATGGGATGGTCTCAGCCTTGCCTCTGGGTGCTGCAGTGGCAGAGGGAGGATGGGCATGCTGTTGTGATTGGGGGGCCTCCCCCACCTGAGAGCTGGGCCTTTACCCTGGGAAGCTGGGGGGTTCCTCCCCAGTCCCTGTCCTGGCTGTCTGGCTGGACTCTGCTCTCCAGGACTCTGGCCCCAGTCCCAAGGCACTCGGATGGCGCTGACCCCAGAGCAAGGCCTGGGACCACGAGCCTCTCAGCCACCAGCTCCCAGGCCCTGGTTTCCCCATTGTTGAAGCAGCTGTGAGAACACCTGCTCATCTGTCCCCAGGGACACAGGGGCACGAGACTCTAGACCCCAGACTCAGGCAAGCCCAGGGAGCGCTCTGCCCAGCGTCCTGCCCAGCGTCGTGCCCAGCGTCGTGCCACACCTTCTGGGCTGCAGGACTTCCTGCCCCCTAGGAAAGGGGGCAGCCCTTTCTGCCTCCCCAGAAGCTCCTAGACTCAGTGCCCCACTGACGCTTGGCTCACAGATGTCTCTGAGCCCCCATGGCACCAGAAGGCTTGACTTGCCCCCAGTTTGCCTCTGCCTCAGTCTCCCCATTGCAGTGGGGGCCTCTGTCCCTCTCATTACTCCAGCAAAGGTCTTGAGAGTCCCGACTCCCCTCTGCCCTTAGCCTCTATACCCAATCCCTCAGCTGCTGTGGTCAATACCTCCCCTGCGTCTGTCTGTCTGCCACCACCCTGGCCAAACCCGTCACCTCACCTGGGTGACCACATTGGCCTCCATGCTGACCCTGCCCCCTACTCAGCTCACTGTCTCTAGAACAGCCAGAACCCCCCTAGGGCCTCCCTGCGGTTCCCTGTCTCCACCTTCACCCCAGCCGGGAGCAGCCACAGTGACTACAGAGCAGGAAATCTGACCGAGTCTCTGCTCTTAGCACCCTGGCAGCTTTCAGACGGGGAGTACAACCCAAACCGGCTGCTGCGGCCCGCAGTCACCTCACCTCCCTCCCTGCCCTCTTCTCCTTCCTGTCCCCTGCTGACCCCGGGTCTGGCCCCTGGCCCCTGCCTGCTCCTGCCTCTGGCCTCTGCACTGGCACTGGCTGTTTCTTCTCCCGGGAAATCACCCTGCCTTCTCTTCAGGCCTTTAAGGTCTCAAATGTCACCTCCCCGGAGCAACGCTCCCTGCCCTCGTCCCTCCCTGCCTCCGCACCACATCATGCTCTGTGGTTTTGGCAGAGCTGTGTTCTGCCTTGTTGACTGCTCATGGTTGACCAGGGTAGGCGCCTCACCCTGCCTCGTCCATGGCTGTGACCCTCGGTACTTGCCCACAGCTTATGCTCAGCATCGTGGCCTGAATGAATGAGTGCCGGGCCAGGCTCCGGGTGGGGCGGGGGCTCACCTTGCGGTAGTTCACTCGTGTGTCCTTGAATCTCTGGCTTAGGCTGCCAATGCGGTCCAGCACCAGACGCCAGACCAGGTAGTTCTGTATGGTCCTGCGGGCAGAAGGTAGAGGGTGAGGGGGAGAGCAGGTGAGAGGTCTTTGCAAGGGAGGAGATATGGCTTAGGGCCCTTGGCCAGCACGTTCCACCCCAAACAGAGAGTTATGGGTGCTGGAGAACACCTCCTCCAAGATCCAGCCCATCCGCCCTGGGTGCTTGGGACGTGACCCATCTTTAATGTAAGGCTCCACTGGCCACTAAAGCTTAACCCGTCATGTCCCACACCCCTCAGGGCAGATGCTTCATAGGGTCGCCTCCTGGGAGCAGAAGCTGTGTTGGGGAGGACGGGAGACCAGAGGCAAAGATGCTGAGGCCTTTGGAGACCCTCCCTGGGCCTCACCTGGCTGAGTAGCTGTCGATGATGTTTTCAAGGTTCTGCAGGTAGGGGATGCTGTAGACCACCACTTCCTCATCTGGCAGCAGCTTGATTTTGACAGAGGATAGCACAGTTTGTATGAACAGAGTCCAGTTAAATCCCTGTGGATAGAGGAAGAGAAAAGAGGGAGAGAGAGAGAGAGGGAGAAACAGTTCCTGCGAACCTAAGAAACCCAGCCCCCCTTGAAGAATGTTCAAGGAGTAAGAGAGAACGTGCAGGTAATCAGCTTCAGGAAGGGGTGGGTGACATTAGTGCAGAGCCTACAGCTGTAAAAACCCAAGCCATCATGCAGATATATGTGAAAGCCTAAGTATAACAGGCCAGTTCCTAGAAAACACAACTTAGCAAAACGACAAAAAAAAAAAAAAAAAAAAATAGAAAATACGAGTAGTCTTCTAGGTTAAATAAATGGAATCTTTAATTTAAAAAATTTCCAAAAAGAAATTTCCAGACCCATCTGGCTTCACCAGTGGATCCTATCTGACATTTAAAGAAAACTGCCAATCTTACTAAAACTTTCCAGAGATGAGAAAATGCTTTTCAACTTGATTTATGAGGCCAAGAATAACCTTAATACCAAAATAGGATATTATAAGCAGAGCAAATAATAAGCCAGTCTCATTTATGTCATAGATACAAAAGTTCTAAGCAAAATATTAGCAAATAGAACCTAGCCATACTTGTACAAAATGCCATAATACCTCACAGCTGAATTAGATTTATTCAAGGAATACGAGTTCGGCAGAACATTCGAAAATCAAATCATTTTAATCCACTACGATAACTGAATAAAGGAGGAAAGTCACATGATCATTTCAACAGGTGCAGAAAAGGCATTTGATAAAATCTGCTATCTATTCATAATAAAAACGCTTGGCAAATAAAAATAGAAGGGGCCGGCCACAGTGGCTCACGCCTGTAATCCCAACACTTTGGAAGACTGAGGGGGGTGGATCACTTGAGGCCAGGAGTTCAAGATCAGTCTGGCCAACATGGCGAAACCCTGTGTCTACTAAAAATACAGAAATTAGCTGGGCGTGGTGGCACACGCCGGTAGTCCCAGCGACTTGGGAGACTGAGGCAGGAGAATCGCTTGAACCTGGGAGGCAGAGGTTATAGTGAGCTGAGATTGCTTCACTGCACTCCAGCCTGCATGACAGAGCAAGACTCTGTCTCAAATTAAAAAAAAAAAAAAAAAAAAGAAAAAAGAAAATAGAAGGAAGTTCTATAATCTGATAAAGGAAATGCATGAAGCAGCAGCAACAAAACTCCATAGCAAACATAACTTTTTTAAAAATTTATTTTTGAGACAGACTCTTGCTTTGTTGCCCAGGCTGGAGTGCAGCAGCGTGATCTCAGGTTACTGCAAACTCTGCCCCTGGGTTCAAGCAATTCTCCCGCCTCAGCCTTCCTAGTAACTGAGATTACAGGCATGTGCTCCCACACCTAGCTAGTTTTTCTATTTTTAGTAGAAACAGGGTTTCATCATGTTGGCGGGGCTGGTCTCGAGCTCCTGACCTCAGGTGATCCACCTGCCTTGGCCTCCCAGAGTGCTGGGATTACAGGTGGGAGCCACTGTGCCCAGCCAAACATAAAATTAAATGGTAAGAATGTATGTGCTTTTCTTCTAATGTCTACTATCATGACATCAGCATTACGCTCAAAATCCTGGCCAGTTCAGCAAGAGCAAACATGAAATAAAGCCAGTAAGAACTGAAAGAGAATAAATAAAACTGGACCAGGCAGGGTGGTGCATGCCTGTAATCCCAGCACTTTGGGAGGCCGGGGCGGGAGGACTGCTTGAGTGCAGGAGTTCGAGACCAGCCTGGCCAACATAGAGAAACCCTGTTTCTGAAAAACAAAAAACAAAACAAAAAATCAGCCAAGGCATGGTGGTGGTGAATTCCTGTGGTCCCAGCTACTCAGGAGGCTTGAGCCCAGGAGGTCAAGGCTGCAGTGAGCCACGATTGTGCCACTCCACTCCAGTCTGCGTGACAGAGTGAGACCCTGTCTCAAACAAAAACAAAAACAAAAACAAAAAACCCAAGCCCCCTGTTGTTTTTCACAAATGATATGATTTTGTTTATTCTACAAATAAACAACCAGAATTAATAAGTGCATTAAGACTGCATATTTACAAAGTCAGTATTTCCATATGTCAGCAACAAATAAGATAACTTCAAAATGATTCTATTTATAGTAGAAAACCAAACACCTGGAATATATCTAATAAAATATGTATAAGAACTTGACATTGAAAGTTTTGAAAGTTATTAAGAAAAATTGAAGCCTATACCATGTTCATGGATTGGAAGACTTGGCATTGCAAAGTCTTCCCCAAATTGATACAGAGATTCAAAGCAATCCCTATCAAATTTCTAGCAGGGTTTTCTCTTTTTTTTGTGTGTGTGTGTATGCAAATGGCAGGCTGATTTTAAGTTTTATATGAAAATGCAAAGGACTGAGAATTATCAAGACACTCCTGAAGAACAAAGTTGACATACGTCCTCTACTGACTAACAAGACATTATAAAGCTGAAGGCGTGAGGGGGTAGGGGTTATCACTCGGGTAGATAAAGAGACCAGTGGGGCAGAAGAGAGTCCAGAAATACACATATGGGCCCACACAAAGACACATGGGGACACCTGATTTATAACACAGAAAGCACCAAGACCAGGGACTCACAAGGGCTCTTTTTAATAAATGGCGCTGATTGACTGGAAATCCATAAGAAAGAAACAATTCCTACATCTCACTGCTCATTAAAAAAGTCAACTCAAAGTAGATTGTAGACCTAAGCAACCATGAGGGTAGGCAAAGAGTTCTTTAGCAGAACACAAAGAATACTAACCATGAAGAAGAGATCTGCACATGTTTGCTAAGTCAATAAATTGGACCATTTAATAGCCTCCTTCAAAACAAAGAAACCCTTATGAGAGTAAAAAAGCAAAGCTGCCCAGTGGGGAGAACATTTGTACACATAAGCTGACCAAGGAGTCACATCTAAAACAGGTACCTCCAAGAAGCAATAAGAGGAAGATCGCCCGACAGAACAAACGGGCAAGACTCGAACAGACGTTCCACAAAAGGGAACGGCATTGGCCAGTTGAAGGAGATGGCGTTTAACTTTATCTGCCCTTGGGGAAAGTCACGTTGAACCCAGATGAAACCCCACTACACAGGTGCACAAATGGCTAAGGTGAGGATGGACACCACCCAGCATGGGCGAGTGCGTGGCACCAGCCGCTGTTGGGGAGCGCACATCCCTGGATGACTCTGGGGAAAGCCAGTGCCTGTTACTGTTGAACAGATGCATGTGCTTCGACCTAGCAATTCCACTTCCACCCACTTGCCTGCCACAGGCACACACAGGCATGGGCACGACAGCGTCACTCAGAAAAGGCCCAGAGACAGCACAGTGGGACCCGAGTTGTCGCATGTTCTTAGAGTCAGAGGCCACTCAGCAATCGAGAGGCCACGTCAGGGACTGGCCTCCCTCCAGGGAGAAGTCAGGATCATCTTCTCCAGGGAAGGAGGCGTGCACAGGGGCTAGGCAGGGGCATGTGGGGGCTTCTGAGATGTCGGTGGTCACGTAAGTCTTGATCTGAGGATCTGAGAGGTGGTTGTGTGGACACGCTCACTTTGGGGCGATTCTGAACATCATAAACGCATTGTAAACTAAATGTCCCCAAACCCTGGGCTCCTGGACGTTCCCCTGAGCCTGCCGTTGTGATGTCTCCACAGCAACCTCAGGCCGTCTGAGTTCTCTCGCTTCCATATTTAGTCCGTTTGCAAACCCTGTTGACTCCACCTCCAAAATCAATCCACTATGGGCAGCCCACTTGACAGAGCTGCCATCTCTTACCCAGGCTGTGTGGCAGCCTCTGATTGGCTTCTCTGCCACCTGCCCCGTCCCCTTCACTCACTCTTACTTGTGAACTAGGTCATGTCCTGTCGTACCCCCACCCTTCCTGGGCAGAGTCTGAGACTTTAAAGTGGCCCCCAAGGTCAGACACGGTGCGCCCTGCTTTACTTCCTACTCCATCTCTCTCTAGGCCTAGCCAGGAGTCCCTGCCCCAGACCCTTGGGAATTGCTGTGTGAGACACGCTGGCCCCAGACAGCCATGGCCCTTGGTTCTTGGCAAGGCTTTACCTCCTGTCTGGCTGAGCTCATCCTCACCAAGTTTGGGTGATCAAATACAGGGTCTTCCTGCTCGGGGATAAATGGGAGGCAAGGTGCCCTCTCAGCGGGCCGCTTCTATGCCCCGTTTCTGGCTTTCTGATGCGTTTTAGAGGTCACTCTGCTTTCCTGTCCCTCTCCCGCACTGGAACCTCGATCGAGACAGGCCTTTGTTTGGGAAGGGGATAAAGCCCAGGGCCAGAATAGAGCCTGGCCTCACTGCGTGTGTTCTGGGCGTGAGGGGCGGTTGGGGAAGGTATGTCCCTGCAGGCCAGCCCTGGAGACCAGCACCGATCTAGAGACCACCAGCCTTCCAGGGCACTAGGTGCCTTGGGGCGAGGCTCTCCCCAGAATCTCTCTATCTTGCCCTTGGCAAGAGCTGTGGCTCCAGACACTCAGGGACATCCTCTGGTTGAGGGGGCAGGGGCTTTGGACCCCCTTCTGCCCTTTGCCTCCCTCGCTGACTTGGGCGCCCTTTGCCAAAGCTGCACACCTGCGCCTCCTTGGGGAGGAGGCCCTTGAGAAGGCCGGCTGCTCCAGCAGGGTGAGAGTTGGCGGAAGGAATGGGGAACTTGTCCCTTCCCAGGCTGGGCTGCTCCTCTCCAGCCCCACCTCAAAGCACAGGGCAGTTCCCGACCTGGGCACTGGGGAGGGGAGCACCTGAGGGTGTGGCCAGGGGGAGCTGCTACCCTCAGGGCAGGCAGGACTGGGAGGCAGCACCCTGCTAAGGTTCTGAGCCAGACCTGGGGTCTGAGAGCCCTGGGTAGGACCCTGCACACCCCACACATCAGCAGCCCCCTGAGGCCTCTGGTTCCTGCTCAGAAGACTGGGGCCATCACAGCACCGCACCGATGGGTGACTCTGTTCCAGGACGGCACAGTTGGCACTGCTGTCCCAGTGACATTAGAAATCGGGCTGGTGCTGCTCTGCAGCAGGTTTGGGTGATCAGATACAGGGTCTCCCTGCTCGGGGATGGGGAATGTTTTTGAGCTTAAATACGAGGCAGGGTGCCCCCTCAGAGGGTCACTTCCATGTCCCCCACGAGTCTCCACCCAGCCAGCGCCAGCTTCCTGTGTGGTGTGGCCTCACCTTCAGGTCAAACTGGCTTTGCAGCTCCTCCAGGCCCATCCGGTGGTATAGGGCGATGACGTCGTGCCTCTCCTCCTGGGGCACCGTGGCCTGCGCCGGGGAGAGCGGTCACACAGGTGGGTGGCCAGGAAGCCCCCTCAAGCTCCCAGCTCACTCCCTGCCTGCTACTGGCCCACCCCAGACCCCCACACCTTGGCTAGCCACGCCATCTGGGGCTCCCGGCCCACTCCCTGCCCGCTCCTGCCCACCCCGGCCTCCTTACCTTGGCCAGCTGCGTCTCCAGCTCCAGTACCTGTGCCATGTCCTCCTGCACCAGGTGGCTGTCCCTGGGCAGGTTTGCGTCCTCCCGCAGCATCGTGGCCACTGACACCATGAACTGCAGGTAGGCTTCCCGCACCTGGGCCAAAGGACGCCGGGTGGGGCTGGACGACCTTGGCCACCATGGCCCCCAGAGAGCTCTCTGTGGGGGTGGGGTGGGCGTAGGACATGGGGCAGCCCCTGATGCGCGTCCACACACCTTGACCAGCAGGCTCTCGGGCACACAGAGTGCCGAGTGGGAGCGTCTCAGACGCATGACTTGTGCCCGAGCCTCTGGACGGGGGACCTACTCTGCGGGGCTGCTCAGGGCTTAAACTGTGTGGCTGCCTATAAGAGTTGGCACAAGGTGGGTGCCAGGGCTGTGGGTGCTGGGGTGGTGGGTGCTGGTGTTGGGGGTGCCAGGGCTAATTTGGCCCTGCCGGGGCTGTGGGTGCTGGGGCTATGCGTGCCAGGGTGGTGGGTGCCAGGGTTGGGGGTGCCAGGGCTAATTTGGGCCTGCTGGGGCTGTGGGTGCTGGGGTGGTGGGTGCCAGGGCTAATTTGGGCCTCCCCACCCAGGTGCTCCCTGGCCTGAGGGTCGGGAGTTGGATCCTGAGGACACTTGCTCCTTTGGGAGCTGCCTTCTCCATGCTGGGCAGGGCTTCCCCAGTGCAGGCCAATGTCCTGGCCAGGCTCAGCCCACAGCTGCCTGGTCTGAACACATGGCCATACATGGCGCTTTTGAGATGCTCCAGTCCCTCCTGCTCTGGCCTGGTTCTCTCAGCACCACTGCCCACCTTTGGCCACACGGCCCTTCCTCCGGGTTTGGTCATCCTTCAAAGTCTAGCTCATAGCCCACCTTCACCAGGAGGCCCCCTGGACTGTGTCTGGCCCTCTGGGGCATTCCTGCCTCATGCCTGTTCATCTCTGCCCTGGTGCCTGGATGCCTGTGCTCTCCTCACCTGCTCCCTGTCCTTCCCCACCCTTCCCTGCACCCCGGGCTAGCCCTGGGCCTGCCAGCCTCAAGGTCCTCTTGTCCACAGTGGGGGTCCTCATCGCTCCCCTCTGTTGACAGTCCCTTGAGGTGGAGCAGGCTCGGGCCTGGCTGCCTGCGCTCAGATCTCCAGGGGCCCTCCCAGCAATCCCGTGCCGCAGAGCCTGGTTCTGTACTGATGGGACAGGGATGACAGTTCTGCCCCACGGGGTTGCTGCTGAGCTGAGTTTGTCCCTGGGCCTGGCCCGGGTGTTGAGGCAACATCCCCCCAGGATGGTGGCAAGCAATGGGTTGCGTCTGCACCCCCCGCCCTCAGTGCCAGGCTCAACCTCCACAGGTGCTCACTAACACCACCTTTGGGGAGGGAAAGCCAGGTGGGCTATGGGAGGGCCAGGCCACGGGGTAGGGGGCGAGGGGGTGTCGTGGGGTCGTCTGGCATTGTGGTGAGGACCCACCCACCTTCCGGTTGCTGCCACCGTTGAAGTAGTATTCTCGAGAGGGCATGCCCAAGGTGGGCTGGTCTATCTGGAAACACAGAAGGTGTGACCTTGGGCAAGGGGCCCGGAGTCCCCACAGCCTGGCTGAGGCAGGCAGCAGCCTCCTCCCCCTAGGACTGTGCCCCGTGGACACATGCTGTGCCCAGGAGCTGGTGGCAGAGCTCGTGCTGGACCCGGGAGCCCAGGCCCTGCCCTGAGTGGTGGTGGGGTGCTGGGCTGGACTGGAGAGGGTGGCGGGGGTGGGGGACAGTGGTTTAGGCTGCCCTGGGCCTCGCAGCACCCGCGGCTCCCCCAGAGCGGGGCGTGTATTCGTTTCGTGTGTTTCTCTTTGGCCTCCAGCCCGTGGCCAGCAGTGGCTCCCTGAGGTCAGGCCTCCTGCCCTGGTTCCAGCCGTGCTGTTCAGGAGCCCTGCCCCTCTGACCAGAGCCGGGTTCTGCTGTGGCCACCAGCTCCGCCAGGAGGCCCGACAGAAACTCCAGCAGTAGTAGCTCTTACCCGGGCCCATGGACATGGACAGGAGCCAGGATCCCAGGCCCCAGGAGACCCTGGAGCTCCCTGACCACCTGGCCTGTCCTCCTGCTGTGCTGCGAGAGCCCCCAGCCAGGCTCGGGGACCCTGCCTACCCCTGCCCACCGGCGCAGCTCGTACGTAGATGATGTGCCGGCTGGAGTTCTGGTCGTCGTTCCAGATGAAGAGGTCGATGAGGACGCGCCTGTTGAACTGTGAGTTCATCAGTGCCAGCTGCCGCTCCAGCTCCCACTTGAGTCCTGGGGAGGCAGCGCCCCGTGCTGGAGACTGGCAGGCTCTGGGGTCCCAGCCCAGCCCCTTGTCAGTGAATCTGGCCTCCGGAGCTAGGAACTAGGGGGCCATAGAGTGGGGAGCTCACCTGTGCGCCTTAGGGACTGGGGAACACGGGAGACACTTTCCCTAACAGCCTAGGAGCCACAGGCGGGCCCTCAGGTGACGGGAGGGGGTTGGGCGCAGCATGGGGTCGTCAGGGCTGCCAGCCACATGGGGTGCCACTCCTGCCCCCGGGGGAATGGAGCACATGCTTACAGTGGGAAACCCTGGGGCTGGGGCCTGGCTGAGGCCTGGCTGGGGCCTGAGCATCAAGCGCTCCTAGGGCCGAGGAGGGGCATCCCTCTGCAGGGCTGAATGGGACTGGCTATGAGCTGGCTGAATGGGACTGGTTATGAGGCACCAACTCCCCAGCATGGAGCCTAAACCACCTCCCAGGACCCCGAGGTTGCCCTGGCTGGGTTAGGCCTCTTGGGGCTCCTGAGAGCAGGCAGCTGGGGGTGGGGGTGGGGTCCCCTCCTGGAAAGTCTCAGGCTGAAGGAGTCCTGGCTCTGGTCTTCTTCCGTTTGTCTGTGAGGCCATTTGTCTGTGAGGCTGCCACCAGGCCCGGCCTTACCTACAGTCTCGTTCCACCTGTCCATGGCCACCGGCCAGCCTCCCACCACCTCCAAGATGTCCAGCAGGGGCTGAGAGCCTCGCTTCTCTATCACATCTGAGGAGGGAGGCAGTGGTCACTCTCCCAGCCTCCCTGTGGCTCACGTGCCACGACACAGAGCCTTGGGGGCACTGTTGGCCGGTGTCACAGGTCCCCACGCCCCCTGCAGTGCCCGGCGAGAGGTGGCCTCCCAGCTGCTGGGCCTTTACATCTGCACCCTCCCCTCACAGAGCAGCATCTTGGCAGCTCTGCAGCGCTGGAGGCGGAGGCTGAGGCTGGACACGGGCGTGAAAGGAGACCTGGGGGCTGAGAAAAGCGCACGAGCCCCGAGGGACAAAGAGGATGGTGGGAGGGAGCCCCTGGGACCTGGGAGCCGGCCAGCAAGCGAGGAGCCTGGCAGAGGAGAGGAGGCCCTGGACGCAGGCCAAGCCTCGACCAGGACTCAGGCAGTGGCGGCGGGCCCCGAGTGGGCTGGGAGGGGGTGTGGGGAAGGCAGGGGAGCCCTGGGGTCTGTGTGTGTCCTGTGTCTCGGCTCAGCATGGTGGGGTCCTGACAAGCAGCTCAGGAGCCCTGCATTGGAAGATTAGGTAAAGGTGGGGACACGGAGAGAGTCACTGTGGGAATCAGTGAAGACCACCCAGAGGGCAAAGCGAAGGCTTCGGGGCTGGCACAGCATGGCAGGTGCACTGTCAGGTCAAAGGCCTGCAAGGAGCAGCAGGGCTTCCTAGTGGAAGAGGGGAGGCCCAGGTGGGCCGAGTGGGGGCTGCTGGCCTGGGGACGCTGTGGTGGGCTCACTAGAGGCTGGACTCCTCCGAGCTTGGCTAGGGTCCTGCACTGGAAGCAGGGACAGACATTCCAGGGGAGGCTGCCCGGGACGAGGCAGGCCCTGGCTGTTTGGGGCCGGATGCCATGGGGGTACCGTCTGACCTCCTGGGCTGCCCACTGAGGATGAAGGGATGGGTTCCGGGCTGGGCTGCAGGTCCAGAGTCGCGTTTCGGTTTTCCACGCGGTCTGGCCCCTGCCCTTTGTGTATTCAGCCTCTTAGGCCAAAAATTAAGTAAAGGTGAGGACACAGGAAGTCATCTCCAGCTGTGGGTATTGCCCAGACTGGGGGCCCGGCCTTCAGTTGCCATGGGGAGGAGACAAGCCCAGTGCACCCAAGCAGGGGTCTCATGGAGACGCCCCCTAAAGCCAGGGTCCCAGCGAGTTCCACTGTCAAGCGGATGCTCCACGAGACCCCCTGGGGAAAACAGCCAGCCCTGAACCATGGTGCTCAGTGGAGGAGCTGTCTCTACGCAGCCATAACCACAGTCTGGGCCTGCAGACCCCCAAGTGGAGGAGTTAAACGGTGCTGGGCCAGGGGTGCTCCAAGCACATGAATTCCTTTAATGGGAACTGAAACATGGATAATCTGCCCCACATCACACACATACATCCACATACATCCACATGCATCCACATGCATCCACATACATCCACATCCACACACACGACACATGTATACAATACACACAAAACACATACACACACAACACATATACACACATACACATATACACATTCACATCCACATACATCTACACACACACACATGCACATATGACACATACATACAAAACACACATAACACATATACACACATACACATATGCACATATATACACACATATACACATATACAGACATCCACATACATCCACATGCACACACATATGACACACATATACAATGCACACACAACACTACACACACATGCATATACACACATACACATATATACATATACATACACACATATACACGTACACAAGTACACACAGCACATATGTATACAACACACACACACACATGCACACACAACATCCACATATGCACACACAACACACCCATAGAATATATATATACACATACATGCATATGCACATAATACACTCATACACTATACATAATACACATGTGATGTGCACATAACACACGTGCACACATAATGCACACACATATGTACACACTGCATGCATACATTTACATATATACATAACAATATACATACATGCATGCACAACACATGTACCCACATGTACACATGCACAAATAACACATACACACATACACAGATACATGCATGTGCACATATACATATATACACATACACACATACACATAAACACATACAATGTGCATGCATACATATACACACAACACACATATACGCACATAAATGTATAATATGCATGCGTGTATATACACATATTCATATATATATAATACACACACACAGAGTCTTCCTGCAGCCTGGAACGTGTGGTCTGTGCTGGGGTTAGGGTGTGAGTGAGGCCGCAGGGCAGCTGGCATTACTGTGAGCCTGGACCCCGTGACTGGGAGCAGGACACAACACATAGACCCTCTGGCATGAGTCCTGAAGGCACCCACTCGTACCCTAGGGGCAACCATGGAGTCCTGGGGCTGTGCTAGGTCCTGGCAGGGGCAGCCCGCCCCCGTCCCCCGCCTCGGCCCCTTCCTGGCGGCCCCCACTCACTCTGGTTCATGCAGGAGCGGTACAGCGTTCTGGCTTCTCCACAGCCGGCCGGTCCTTGGCAGTCGAATTCTCCAGCACCGCTGTGGGCACAGGGAAAGGTTGGACAGAGGCCTGATGAGGTTGTGGGGGCCAGGTCATAGGTCCCCACACCCCTGGCAGTGCTCGGCGAGAGGCGGCCCTCCAGCTGCTGGGTCTTTATTCCCTCTCCTCTGCGCCCACCAGACCAAGAAGGAAGCAGAAGCAGGGGCGAGACACAGCCAGGACCAACTTCTGGCCCAGTGCTGTCCTGTTCGGTGTCACCCCGCTGCACCCCTGGCCATGCTCTGCCACCTTTGAGGATGACCTCCAGCTCATCGCGGAGGACGTCAAAGATGCTGTATCTTGAGTTGGTCTCGGGGATCACGTGACGCCGCAGCCAGCCTCCGCATGCAAACTGGTAGAAGTCGTCACATGGTTCCGTGGTCGGGTCCATGTTCTGGAGGATCCTGGCGGCTGCTCGTCCCCATGGCATGAAGCAGGGAGAGGGGAGACAGAGAGAGTTGTGGACAGTTCAGAAGCCTGCCTCCCGGTTCCAAGAGACAGCTTGGTCCCTTGGGAAGGGGCTGCTGTCCATCCAGTTGCAGCTGTGTGCCCTGGGAGAGTTAACCACCCTCTCTGAGCTGCAGAGAGGGAATCCCCCAACCTGGATTCAGTGCTAGGGTTTTCACTTATTTATTTTTGGAGACAGGGTCTCACTCTGTGGCCCAGGCTGGAGTGTGGTGGTGTGATTACAGCTCACTGCAGCCTTGAACTTCTGGGCTTAAACGATCCTCCCACCTTAGCCTCCCGAGTAGCTGGGATCACAGATGTGTGCCACCTTGCCCGAATGCTTTTCAAAAAACATTTATTTGTAGAGACAGGGTCTCTCTGTGTTGCCCAGCCTGGTCTGGAACTCCTGGGCTCAGGGCCCACCTCGGCCTCCAGAGTTGCTGGGAATTCAGGCATGAGTTGGCTGGGTTTTCACTTATTTTTATTTTTATTTTTTTTGAGACAGTCTTGCTCTGTCACCCCGGCTGGAGTGCAGTGGCCGGATCTCAGCTCACTGCAAGCTCCGCCTCCCGGGTTTACGCCATTCTCCTGCCTCAGCCTCCGGAGTAGCTGGGACTACAGGCGCTCGCCACCTCGCCTGGCTAGTTTTTTGTATTTTTAGTAGAGATGGGGTTTCACCGTGTTAGCCAGGATGGTCTCGATCTCCTGACCTCGTGATCCGCCCGTCTCGGCCTCCCAAAGTGCTGGGATTACAGGCTTGAGCCACCGCGCCCGGCCGGGTTTTCACTTATTAACTACACGACCTTGAGCCCCAAACCCTCCGAGACTCATTTCCTTGTCTGTGAATCTGGGAACACCAGCAGTCTGACTTGCAGGCTGAGGCGATGGCTGAGACGGTGCCGGCTCACAGGAGGTGCTCAGCTGGTGGACCTGCCCTGTGAGCTGGGCCCAGCTCCTGGCTGTGGCCCCTGCCCTCTTACTCATCCCAGAGGGAGGGGCGACTCTCACCACCATGGGGGTTTATATTCTCCCAGAGGGGTTGGCTTTGCCGCAGCAACTCCGAATGTGCAGTGGACAGGGGATCCTCAGGCTTCCCACTGAAAGCTTTCAACTAGGGTAGCTGGGCTGCACCCCTGACCCAAGACCGTCCCTCAAATTCTTCTTTTTTTTTTTTTTTGAGACGGAGTCTCGCTCTCTCGCCCAGGCTGGAATGCAGTGGCCAGACCTCAGCTCACTGCAAGCTCCGCCTCCCGGGTTTACGCCATTCTCCTGCCTCAGCCTCCCGAGTAGCTGGGACTACAGGCGCCGCCACCTCGCCCGGCTAGTTTTTTGTATTTTTTAGTAGAGACGGGGTTTCACTGTGTTAGCCAGGATGGTCTCGATCTCCTGACCTCGTGATCCACCCGTCTCGGCCTCCCAAAGTGCTGGGATTACAGGCTTGAGCCACTGCGCCTGGCCTCTTTTTTTTTTTTTTTGAGACAGAGTCTCACTCTGTCGCCCAGGCTGGAGTGCAGTGGCGCTATCTCAGCTCACTGCAAGCTCCACCTCCTGGGTTCACGCCATTGTCCTGCCTCAGCCTCCCGAGTAGCTGGGACTACAGGTGCCCGCCACTACACCCTGCTAATTTTTTTGTATTTTCAGTAGAGACAATGTTTCACCATGTCCCCAGGATGGTCTCGATCTCCTGACCTTGTGATCCACCCACCTCCCTAAGTGCTGGGATTACAGGTGAGAACCACTGCGCCCGGCCCCCTCAAATTCTGTCCGAGTTGGTTTTGGCCACTCCACCTCTGGGACTGGAGACCTCAGAGAAGGCGTGACCACAGGCCCCCCAGCCCCCAGCACGGGCAGAAGAGTCACAGTCCAGAGCTTCTCCACTATTGGTGCTTTCGCAGCATGTTAACAGTTTTCATCATCTGCAAATAGTGGTACCTGACTCCCAATTTTAAGACAAATTTCTGGTTGAAAATTTGAAGTAAGAAAGTGGGGCTATTCATTGAACCTTTCTTTCTATAAATGTGGACAAAAGCCGCTGGGGTTCTTGGGGGCGGGATGGCTGTTGCTACAGGGCCTGGCTGCTGGAGGCTGGGGACTGGGGGGCCCAGCGGGTGCCAGATGCCAGCAGAACACCAGCTCACCCCACTCCACAGCGAGTCCGGCCCAGCCAGCTCTAAGGGCCCTGTCTTGGAGTTGCTCCCCTGGGCCTTGGGTGGGGCCTGTGTCAGTGTTAGCCGGAAGCCCCCAGCCCTTGGGCAGGCTGTGGACGGCAAGGGGGCCAGGCTTACCTGCCATCACGCAGCCAGGGGTGGTGCAGACCTCGCTCACCTCTTGGGTCTCTGGGATCCCTGTGGGCAAGGAGCAGCCTGAGCACGAGGAGCCACAGAGAGGGTGGGGCAAGACTGGAGTGGGTGTGGCATGGGGCTGGGCATAGACTGGGGTGGGCGGGGCAAGGTGAGGGTGGGTGGAGCATGGGCTGCAGCCAGTAGGGCAAGGCCAGGTAACCAGGGCATAGGCTTGGGGGGGTGGTTGGGGCGTGGCCCTCCACCCCACCTTCCACCCCCATGGGTGGTCCAGCCTGGCTGCCCAAGTCCTCCCCAGGTGGCCCAGGCTTGAGGCCTTCAGTGATAGTGAGCTTCGTTTGTGCTTGACCCCTGCAGGGACCTGGGAGCCCCTTTACACCCTCTGCCTCCATGGACCCCCACAGCCTCTCCAGGCCCCAAGGGCTGAAGCCAGCCATTCTGCCCTCCTGCCTTCTGCCCAGCCCACTCTCACCTGCTGCCAGGGCCAGCTCCTCCAGGCAGCCTGCCTTGCTGCCCCTCTCTGCATGCCCTGCCCCAGCCTGCCCCACCCCTGTGCCAGTCGGTGAAACTGAATGTGCCGAGGTCATGCAGGAGCTGGGGCGGAGCATCCACAGTGCCCAGCAAGCCTCCTGTGTTCAGTGGGTGCACCCGGCTGAGGTCCCTGTCGCTGTCCTCTCCCCATGGCTCTCCTTCGGCATGTGAGGGTTGGGCAGAACCCAGCCTCTGCCCCTCCACGGAGTCCCCCCACCTTGGGAGGCCTGGACCCACCTGCCTGGGGCTGTTTCGGAAGGGAAGGCAAAGGCTACCTCGGGGTTTTCGTTTTACAAAGGTCCTCTCCTCCTGTAAGAAGCCCAGCCGGCTAGCAAGGGGTGACAGCTGCTTCCCTGGGGAGAAACACAGCGCTCAGCTGCAGCCTCCTGCCTGCACCTTCCTGGGGTGCTGGGGGCCTCCCTGGGGCAGCACGGCATTTTCCCACAGTGCTGGGTGCTGCAGCCCTACCTCTGTAGTGAGGGCTGGTCCCCAGGGCAGCGAGACAGGAGATCCACAGAGTTCACTGCAGGGGCCTGCTTCACTCTGTCTCCCGCTGGGCTTGAATGGGGGGCAGTTTGTCCTTCCTTGCCAGCCCCGCCCTTTAATTCTCCCTCCACGCATCCCAAGATCCCTGGTGTACCAGGGCCTAGAGGGATCCTGAGATGGGCCCTTTCTCTTCCTGACAGCCTCCTCTACCTCAGGATCTTCCTGACCCTGGCCAGGCCCACACAAGGCGGCACGCTCCTGGAGTCCCACAGGGCAGGCTCATTTAGAGGGACAGGGCCCTTTCAGACAGGGTGACTTCCCACTGACTAATGACCCTTGTCCCCCACCCCTCCACCCTCACTGTCCACTGAAGGTGCCAAGTCACCCTTCCTCCATCCCTCCACTGACTGCTCTGAGGGGCCTGCCTGGTCACGGGCTCCTGCAATGGCTGTCAATTGCCTGGAGAGAGATGTGGGAGAGGAGGGTGGGGTGGAGAGAAGAGGGGACCCCAGGTCCAGAGAGATGAAAAGCCAGGCCTGGCTACCTTCAGAGCTGGCTTGGGGCTGAATTTCCCCAGCAGTGAGGCAGGCACACAGAGGACTGAGTAGAAGGAAGGAACAGGGCTCATTCAGGTCAGGGCTGTTGTTAGGCCTGGAACCTGGCCTAGCCCTGGGCAGAGACTGCAGAGAGGGTGTTAGAAGCCACGAAAATATCAGCTCCTTGGGGGTCTGGCCATTCAAAAAGCCACTAACCCAACATTGGATGATGACTGAGCCAGGTCAGATGCTGGGCACTGGAGTCCAGATGTGAGCCCAACAGGGCCCAGCCCTCAAGGAGCCCTTGCCCGGTGGAAACAGGGAGAAAGTGCTGCGTACTGCACACATCAAGGCAAAGTGCTGACGGGCAAGGCTGAGCTTCAGAGCAAAGGAACCCCCCAGGCCAGCAACGGAAAGGAGGCTGTGAGTGTGAGCGGAAGACATGGCTGCTCTGTGGGGTTTGCTTGCAGTAACCCAGAGCCTATGGACCACAGATTGGACTGTGGACTCTAGAGGACCCCGCCTCAGCAAAAGGGTGGATTTGAAGGACATCACCTCCAACCAAAGTGGTGACAAGGAGGGCAAGGGCTTTCTGCTTCTGATTAGGATGCAGAAAGTTGAAACTGATTGTGGCCCCCACCCCAGCCAGGAGAGCAAGCTGGAGAAGCTACAGCGTGGGCACTTTCAGAAACCCACGAGAGCTGAGGACGTGGAGAAACCAGCATGAGTCAAATTCCAGGGAGGAATGAGGCCTTCCCAGGAGAGGAGAGGAGAGGCCTGTGGCTGCTGTGCCTCTGGAGTCAAAGCATGAGGGGCAGACACGCCAGGCAAGGCAGGCAAGGTCATTCAAGCATGGTGGCACATGTCAGTAGTTCCAGCTACTTGGGAGGCTGAGGTGGGAGGACTGCTTGAGCCTGGGAGGTTGAGGCTGCAGTGAGTTGAGATTGCATCACTGCACTCCAGCCTGGGAGACAGATTGAGACTGCCTCAAAAACAAAAACAGCTGGGCTTGGTGGCTCAAGCCTGTAATCCCAGCACTTTGGGAAGCTGAGACGGGCGGATCACAAGGTCAGGAGATCGAGACCATCCTGGCTAACACGGTGAAACCCCCTCTCTACTAAAAAATACAAAAAACTAGCCGGGCGAAGTGGCGGGCGCCTGTAGTCCCAGCTATTCGGGAGGCTGAGGCAGGAGAAAGGCGTGAACCCGGGAGGCAGAGCTTGCAGTGAGCTGAGATGTGGCCACTGCACTCCAGCCTGGGCGACAGAGCGAGACTCCGTCTCAAAAGAAAAAAGACAAAAACAAAAACAAACAAACAAACAAAAAGGCTACTGTCTGATTCCAATTACGTGACATTCTGGAAAAACAAAACTTTAGAGAGATGTTAAATGTTAAATAGTGATTGCCAGGAGTTTGGGAAAATGGATGTTGAAAAGGTTGAACAGGTGAGGAACAAGGGACTCTTGGGGGCAAAAAGTGACAAATGGTGAATGCATTTGGCAGTGAAACTATTCTGTACAATACTGTGGTTGTGAATGGTGACTATTCTGTACAATATTGCGATGGTAAATAGTGAATGCATTTGTCAAAACCTGTAGAACTTTATAGCACAAAGAGTAAACCTTATTGTATGCAAATTTAAAAAATCATTTAGACTGTCAGGGGAATCCCAGGATGAAATGCAGAATCAGACTCAAGACAAATGTGTAAAACAATCTCACTGAAACGGATAGGGGAATAAAGTGTTGACCTAAGTAACTTTAGAAATGAGTAGAGTCTATGAGACTAAAAGCAAAGGAAGCTGTACGTAAGTGCTGTACTCTAGTTGGTAAAGTTGTCCTTCATGGGATCCCAACTTAATTCTGAAACCACTACACATGTATATTGGAATGGAAAAAGTGGATAGCAGGTGACTGGGCTTATTGCTGTTGCAGTGAGAAGTTACAGACAAGGAAAGGAAGGAAGTTAGAATGGTTTATGTGGTGGTGGAGTACAGTTGGAGACATCAGTGTGAACTCATTTTTAGCTTAATACAGATGCAGATGGTTGCACATATAAATATTTATAGATAAGAGTATGGAGATGGGTTCAAGTATACATACATATTCCTTTGCTCTGCCAGGTGAGCTAGACTAGAAGGAACACCAATTGAGGAGTAGCAATAAGCAATGAATAGGACCCAGCTCTTGGTTTCTGTTTGTTTTTCAGATACCACATTATCCTAGAAGCTCTTGGTTTTTGAAACCATTATCCAATAAAATAAACCAAGGCTCCTTAGAAAAATGGTTGATTATACAACTGGGGTAGGAAACATACAAGATGAGCTTGGAGCATGCTGAAGTGTCAAAAAGTAAGAAAGTGCTCCCCCCAAAAAACTCACCCCAAATTCATGATAATGGGGATACAGCAGAGGGTCATAGAAGCAGCTGACAACTCCCAATAGCCAGGGTTGGAACAATTTGAGCAATGCAATATAGTAGTGGATTATAATGCCAAGTATGAAAGAAATATCCACAAATCGTTGAGTAAATAAATAAATGAGGGAGAACAGACAAATCTCTCATACAGAAGAAGTCCAAATACTCTGCCTCTAAGGATGTGGAGCATAACTCCCCACTCTTCAGGTGTGAGCTGCACACAGTGACTTCTTTTCAAAGACTGCACTATGAAAAAGAAGGGAAAAAAGTAACTTTCAGTGCAGAAACCAGTCATTACCTCCAGCCAGGCAATTAAGGTTAACATCAACAGTGATAACTCAAGTCATTGAAAGTGTGCACCTGTGACCTGTGGCCTTCCTCTGCAACATGTGTTACCCCAGTCTAATCATGAGAAAACCATTAGGCTAATTCCAACTGAGGGTCATTCCACTTCATCAGTAACCCTCAAGACTGTCAAGATCATAAGAAACAAAAACACAAACGAGAAAACAAAGAAAGTCTGAGAAACCATGAGAGCCAAGAGGAGCCTGAGAAGATGTGGTGTTCTGGGTATGACCCTGGGATGGTAAGAGGACATGAGGAGAAACAGGGAAATCTGAATTGAATATGAACTTTAGTTAATAGTAATATTATCACTGTTGGTTCATTACTTGTGGCAAATGTATCATGTGCTAATGAAAGATGTTCATAATGGGGAGACTGAGGGTGGGGTATATAGGAATTTCTGTACTATTTTGCAATGCTTCTGTAAATCTAAAATTGTTCTAAATGTTTGAAATATTACTGAAGGACACCTGAACAGAAGATCTCAGACCTGTAGGACAATGTTAAATGGCTTAACATATATATAACTAGAGACCCAGAGAACAATCTTTGAAGACATACTGACCAAGAAATATTAAGGTTGGCAAAAGATATAAATCTACCCCAAGAAGGGTAGTGTATCCCAAACTGGGCAAATACAAAGAAAACCATACCCAGAAGTGTCGTAGTCAAACTGTGGAGGACTAAAGATAAAGAGAAATTCAGAATTACTAATTTCAAGACACATTCAGGCAGTCAGTGGGGCTGGGCATGGTGGCTCATGCCTGAATCCCAGCACTTTGGGAGGCTGAGGTAGGTGGATTGCTTGAGTCCAGGAGTTTGAGACCAGCCTGGGCAACATGGAGAAACCTCACCTCTATAAAAAAAATTACAAAACAAAAATTAGCTGAGCACAGTGGTGGACACCTGTGGTTCCAGCGATTTGGGAGGCTGAGGTGGGCAGATCACTTGAGGTCAGGAGTTTGAGACCAGCCTGGCCGACATGGTGAAACCCCATCTCTACTAAAAGTACAAAAATTACCAGGCGTGGTGGTGGGCGCCCATAATCCCAGCTTCTCAGGAGGCTGAGGCATGAGAATCGCTTGAATTCAGGAGGCAGACGTTGCAGTGATCTGAGATCATGCCACTGCACTCCAGCCTGGGCTACAGAGTGAGACTCTATCTAAAAAAAAAAAAAACAGAAAAAAAATCAAAAACAAGAACAAGGAACAATAAAAAATCAATTTGAAAAAGGATCCATTGTAAACTCTAGAAATGAAACCACGTAGTTGTTGAGATTTAAAAAACAAAAACAACTATAAACCCAAAAGGCTGAGTTAAGCAACAGACATAACAGAAGAGAGATTTAGTGAAATGAAGTATAGTTCTAAAGAACTGACCCAGAATGCAGGAGAAAGTCAAAGAGATGGAAAATATGAAAGAAAAGCTGAAAGACACGGAGGACAGTGGGAAAAATGGAGCAGATATCCAGTGGAAAATGGAAAAGGAGAGAAAAGGGATGATGTGGGAGACACACTATCTGGGAAAACAATGGGCACAATTTTCCAACATTAATAAATGTTATCAGTGCTCAACTTCAGGAATCACAACAAATCCACAGCAGAATAAATAAAAATAATTTCACAGCTAGACAACTCATGGTAACAATTCAGAATACCCAAGACAAAGAGAACATGGCACAGGGAGAAAAGATCATTCACCCAACGGAGGAACGGCAGGTAGGCTGACAGCACTTTTCTCTGAAGCCACATCTGAACAGCAGCAAGGGGAGTCATAAGACATGAAAGCTAAACCTTCAAGATATTGGAGAAAATAACAACTCAGACTCGTTTAACCAATCAAACGATCACTGAAGGAGAAGTGCTAAATAAAGTAATTTTCACATAGACAAGAGCCAAGAGTTTACTGCTGATAGATGATTTTCAAGCAGGGCTCCCCAAATTTGTCTGATCACAGGCAAGGCTTCAAATGCATGTGGGATTCAGAGGTCTTACCCTACAAGATTCCTGGGTCTTACCCTGTTTGGGGCTTGTTATGGACTGACTTAATGGTTTGAAGCCCTAACCCCTATTTGGAGATAGGGCCTGTGAGGAGGTTTAAAATTAGCTCAATGGGCAGGGCCAGTGGGGGGCATAACCCAGTAAGGCTGGTGCCCTTATAAGAGGAGGAAGAAATGACAGAGCTCACTGTCTCTCTCCACCATGTGAGGACACAATAAGAAGGTGGCCATTTGGTAGACCAGCTTATTGAAGTGGGAAAACATTTTTAAACAATAAAATAAAAATAATAAAAAAAAGCATGTGGCCTGTGGGTGTGAACCAAAAATAAACTAAGCTTTCCAAGTGACTGGTGGACCCTCCCTTTGGCCAAGGGCATTCCAAAGTTAACCTGAAAAATGAGTTCAGCCATCCTGGGAAGTGGGGGTTGGACATGCCCCATTATACCCTCTTCCCTTTGGAATTCAGGCACAGCTGACCAGCATTCATCTTAAATCAGAGACACGCCAGGCGTGGTGGCTCACACCTATAATCCCAGCACGTTGGGAGGCTGAGGTGGGAGGACTGCTTGAGCCCAGGAGTTCGAGACCAGCCGGGGCAACACAGTGAGACCCATCTCTACAAAAAATAGAAAAACCTAGCCAGGTGTGGTGGCATGTGCCTGTGGTCCCAGCTACTTGGGAGGCCGAGGTGGGAGTGGGAGGATCACTTGAGCCCAGGAGGTCGAGGCTGCAGTGAGCTGTGATTGTACCACTGCCCTCCAGCCTGAGTGACAGAATGAGGTCCTGTCTCAAAAACAAACAAAACCAGAGACTTTAAGACTGAGAGAACAGACTAAGTCCGATAAGAACTACAATCTATTTTCTCCAAAGCTTGCTACCTGGAGGCTTCACCTATGTAGTAAGGATCTTGGTCTCCACAACCCCTTATTTTAACCCAGACATTCCCTTCTACTGGTTCCAAGTCTTTAGATAAATTCTTCCAGCCTACTGCAGTCAGAAAACCTTTGAATCTACCTGTGACCTGGAAGCCCCTACTTGGAGTTGTTCCACCTTTCTGGACTGAACCAATGTACATTTTTTTTGTTTTGTATTGGAGATGGAG
Organism: Trachypithecus francoisi; assembly: GCF_009764315.1. Lineage (NCBI taxonomy): Eukaryota > Metazoa > Chordata > Mammalia > Primates > Cercopithecidae > Trachypithecus > Trachypithecus francoisi. The sequence goes on along the minus strand of NW_022681457.1, from coordinate 120,196,522 downwards.
TTTCACTCATGTTGCCCAGGCTGGGGTGCAATGGCACGATCTCCACTCACTGCAACCTCCGCCTCCTGGGTTCAAGTGATTCTCCTGCCTCAGCTTCCCAAGTAGCTGGGATTACAGGCACCCACCATCAGGCCTGGCTAATTTTGTATTTTTAGTAGAGATGGGGTTTCTCATGTTGGTCATGCTGGTCTCAAGCTCCTGACCTCAGGTGATCCGCCTGCCTCGGCCTCCCAAAGCACTGGGATTACAGGTGTGAGCCACCGTGCCCAGCCATAGCTTACATGTATTGATGTATGTCTTATGTCTCCCTACAATGTATAAATCCAAAGCAGTCTAAACACCTAGGGCACATGTTCTCAGGACCCCCTGGGGCTGTGTTACGGACCATTGGTCACTCATATTTGGCTCACAATAAATCTCCGCAAATGTTTTACAGAGTTTGACTCTTTTCATTGACAAGAGGGTCTGATTCAGTTGGCATCTAGATCTTGGACTTCACAGCCCCCAGAACTATGAGAAGATACATTTCTGTTTTTAAGCCACCTAAGCATTTTGTGACTGTGGCCCAGGCAAACTGAGGGAGGGCCCAACATCTGGATTTGTAACAATTTCCCCAGGTGATTCCGATTATCAAGCAAATTTGGTCAACACTGTTTTAAACCAGTGCTTCCCAAACGTGAATGTGCAGATGAATCAGCTGGGGGTCTTGCTGAAATACCAACACTGGTCCTGCAGCCTTGGTTGGACCTTGAGTTTCTGCATTTCTAACAGGCTCCCGGGCGATGGCTGACACCACTGGTCTGTGGACCACACTTTGAGTAAGAGACTCCGAAGTATGTATTTCAGAAAGAAGAAAAAATTATTAATAAGAACTGCCCAAGATGTAAGAAGAAAGATGCGTAACGGAATTCATGAGGATAGGGGAAGATCTGAGTTAACATTGACCATATTAAATAGTAATGTGGCTGATCTGTAGTAGGTAAAATGTAAGATAGAAACCAAATTCTCGGCTGGGCACGGTAGCTCACATCTGCCATCTCAGCACTTTGGGAAGCCAAGGTGGGTGTATCACCTGAGGTCAGGAGTTCGAGACCAGTCTGGCCAACATGGCAAAATCCCATCCAAAATACAAAAATTATTTGGGGGTGGTGGTGGGCCCCAGTAATCCCAGCTACTCGGGAGGCTGAGGCAGGAGAATCGCTTGAATCTGGGGGGCGGAGGTTGCAGTGAGCCAAAATAGCGTCACTTCACTCCAGCCTGGGTGAAAGAGTGAAACTCCATCTCAAAAAAAAAAAAAAAGAAAAAGGCCAGGCGTGTTGGCTCACACCTGTAATCCCAGCACTTTGGAGGCCAAGGTGGGTGAATCACGAGGTCAAGAGATCAAGATCATCCTGGCCAACATGGTGAAATCCTGTCTCTATTAAAAATACAAAAAATTAGCTGGGCATGATGATGGGCATCTGTAGTCCAGCTACTCAGGAGGCTGAGGCAGGAGACTCCCTGGAACCCAGGAGGTGGAGGTTGCAGTGAGCCGAGATCACGCCACTGCACTCCAGACTAACAGAGCAAGACTCCATCTTAAAAAAAAAAAAAAAAAAAAGAAACCAAACCAAGCTCTTAACAACAATAATGTGAACAGGGTGGGTAGTGGTGTGAAGAGTTAAACTGTTCTAAATGCTTGTATTGTTTGGAAGAAATAATGGAGATATTGATTAGTTTGATATTTAAGTTCAATATGCACATACAAATTTAAGGTAGAGAAGTTCTGTTTTTTGCCTAGGACATCAAAAGCTTCAATTGAATATCATTTCCTTCTGTACAAGAAAAAGCCAAATAATCTACAAAAAGCACAACTTTTTGGAGCCCATCCAAGACCCGAGGTCAAAGACAATAAGGGAAACAATTTCCAAGTGACAAGGACCCCCAAGGAAAGGCTGGATGTGTAAATTATTTCACTTTAGCCAAGACCTGAGAGTAAGAGATGTTCCGAGTGGCTCAGAATAAATCAGCTAAAATTTTTCACACATTCTTACAGGCCAAGTGTGGGCTGCTACATGAGTTTGGAGCAGCTGGGAGCCTCCACCACAAAGAGGTTTTCACTTACTCCACGTTCTGTCCATGGCCTTTCCCAGATGCCTATGAGAAAGACTGGGGCGGGTCTCAGAAGGCTGGAGAGAGCCTCCCTTGGTGGCCCAGAGATGGAGGCAGGGACCTGCTTTGGCTGAGGCATGAAACTATGCTCGTCTGGCAGGGAGCAAAAGCTTTAAATCACTGAGGCAGGTGGAACCCCTCTTATGCCCAGGGACCAGGCAAATCCCCTGTTCCGTAGGAGGGTCAGGAGTAAAAATCCTCCGCCCATGGAAGGGCAGGAGATCCTTGTGGACCCAGAATCCTAGACTGACATCAAGCAGTGGTCTCCTGATGCTAGAGGAAGGGTGGGCAACTCAGGCACAGGGCAAAGCTTGGTTGACATGGGAATGGGGTAGGGATGCCAAGAGGCACACCCCCAGCCCCAGGTATACCAGGCCTGCCTAAGCCTGAGACTGGGCCATGGCACCAGAGAGACCCCACCTCCAGCCTGAGCCTATTACTGACCAGCAACAACAACCCACCACTCTCAGAAGGACCAGGGCATGGGGAGGACGCCCTCTGTGTCATGGGCATCCAGGCTGCTGAAGGCCAAGGCTGGAGCAGACAAGAGGAGAGAACCATCTCGTCCCCGGGCTGACTTCTCTAAGCACAGGGAACAGGAGATCATTGCTGGAGAAACGTGAGTCTGAGGTGCACTGAGGGTAACAACAGCAGTAGAACCCCCAGCCAGCTAACTCCTAACCAGAGGAATTCAATCCCTTACACTCACGTGCTGACGGACGGGGTGTGCCTAATTCTGTACATTAGGAAACCCTCCTGCATATACCATTTTAAAAAGACCAAAATGGTGCAAAGTATTATTATGTAAAAATTTAAACACTGTTCATGAGGCTCCTGATTTTATGTTTTGACAAATATCGGAGTCTGCAAAGAAGTATCTCAGACCCTCCCACAGCAGCGTATTGTGATGATGTTGCCGATAATACACAATATTACTAATGACAGCAATAGCTCTTACGTTCTTAACAGTGTGTTCCGGGTCTAGCGCAAATGCTTTTAATCTCAGTCTCTACTTGTATTCGTCCATTCTCATACTGATAGAAAGAACTGCCTGAAACTGGGTAATTTATGAAGAAAAGAGGTTTCATTGACTCCCAGTTCCTTAGGCTGTATAGGAAGCGTGGCTAGGAGGCCTCGGAAAGCTTACAATCATGGCAGAAGGCAAGGGGGAAGCAAGCACGTCTCACCATGGTGGAGCAGGAGAGAGAGAGCGTGAAGGGGGAGGAGCTGCACACTTTTGAACAACCAGATCTCGTGAGAACTCACTATCATGAGAACTGCAAGATGGAAATCTACCCCCATGGTCTAATCACATCTCACCAGGCTTCTCCCCTGACACATGGGGATTACAATTTGACATGAGATTTGGGTGGGGATACAGAGACAAACCATATCATTCTGCCCCTGGCCCCTCCCAAACCTCATATCCTTCTCATATTTTGCAACCAATCATGCCTTCCCAATAGTCCCCCAAAGTTTGAACTCATTCTGGCATTAACTCAAAATTCTGAACCTAAAGTTTCATCTGAGACAAGATGTCTCAGACCTAATGGGCCTATTTGGATTTTGGAGGCAGCACATTCCTCATTTGGGTATGTTACTCCAGCCCATTTATCGAGTGACCCAAAATGCTGCCAGTTTTGAGTGGGGTCCAGAACAGAAGGCTCTGCAACAGGTCCAGGCTGCTGTGCAAGCTGCTCTGCCACTTGGGCCGTATGACCCAGCAGATCCAATGGCGCTTGAGGTGTCAGTGGCAGATAGGGATGCTGTTTGGAGCCTCTGGCAGGCCCCTCTAGGTGAAACACAGCGGAGGCCTCTAGGATTTTGGAGCAGGGCCCTGCCGTCTTCTGCAGATAACCACTTTCCTTTTGAGAGACAGCTCTTGGCCTGTTACTGGGTTTTGGTGGAAACGGAAGATTTGACTATGGGTCATCAAGTCACCCTGTGACCTGAATTGTCTATCATGAACTGGGGGCTTTCTGACCCACGTAACCATAAAGTGGCTCATGCACAGCAGCACTCCATCATCAAATGGAAGTGGTATAAACGTGATTGGGCTTGACAGGTCCTGAAGGCACAAGTAAGTTATCTGAGGAAGTGGCTCCAATGCCCATGGTCTCCACTCCTGCACCCCGCCTTCTCTCGCCAGCCTGCACCGATGGCCTCATGGGGAGTTCCCTATGACCAGTTGACAGAGGAAGAGAAGACTAGGCCCTGGTTCCCAGATGGTTCTGCATGATATGCAGGTACACCTGACAGTGGACAGCTGCAGCCCTCCAGCCCCTTTCCAGGACATCCCTGAAGGACAGTGGTGAAGTGGTCTTCCCAGTGGGCAGAACTTCAAGCAGCGTACCTCACTGTGCAATTTGCTTGGAAGGAGCAATGGCCAGCTGTGCGATTATGTACTGATTCATGGGCTTTAGCCAATGGTTTGGCTGGATGGTCAAGGGCTTAGAAGAAGCATGTTTGGAAAACTGGTGACAAAGAAATTTGGGGAAGAGGTATGTGGATGAAGCGATCAGAGTGGTCAAACACTGTGAGCCTGGGTGCTAACCATAATCCGATAATGCCTCCTCATGATCTAAACTGTATGATAAAGAGAGAAGTGTTCAAGGACCAGGTTTATACACATGAGGGGGCACTCTGGTCTGGGGGTTGGACTTTCTGTAAAAAGCCAGATGTAAATATTTGAGGCTTTGTGGGCCACATACATGCTCCATCTCACCTCTTCAACTTTGCTGTCCTAGCAGGAAAGTAGCCGTAGATAAACCCATAAACGAATGGGTCTGACTGTGTTCCAATAAAACTTTATCTACAAAAACAAGCAAGGGGCTAGATTTGGTCTACGGGCCACAGTTTGCCAACCCCTGTCCTAGAAAATGAATACAGTTGCTTGAGAGGAGTAGAATTCTGGGACGGACATGAGACTGTATTTCTCACTGTCATTTTTGTAAAAACATTTGATTTTATAAAAGAAAGTTTATAACTTTAAAAATAATTAAAAATCGAAGATAACTGTCAAAAAGATAGAAATATAAAACTTCCCAGTTAGTTGAGGGAAAATAGAGGAAATATTAGGTTGATCCAAAACAAGGCAAGAAAAGAGAGAAAAAAAGCGTGAGCTGCAGAAAAGAAACAACAGGAAAAACATACATTTTAGTCATCCTGGTAATTATGAACCAACAAAATCCTCCAATTAAAAGATAGACAAAGCCCCAATCCAGCCACACACGATTGAAAGGGACACATCTAAAGCTAAGGAGATGAAAAGTTTCAAAGAAAAAACACGGGAAAAATAGACAAAGCAAATGCTAATGAGCAGCTAACACTCATGTCTGGCGCAACAGGATTTCAGGCAAAAAGCCTTGTTAAGACAGAAAGGGAGACTACACCGTTACATGCAGTGAAAGATACATTAACTTCATATGTGTATCTTACTATAACATTTATTGAATTTATGAAACTAATTTTATAATTCAGACCTAAATTTGCATTCACATAGTAACATAACCTTAAATAGGTAAATTAGGTAAGATTTGATGTAACTACAAGAAGGGTGATTCTTTAGTGCAAGATTTAACACGTACACTTCAGTACATGATTTTAAGAAATCGTTCTCCCGATCTTTCAAAATCTTTCATTCTTTTGAGATCAAGAGAATGGAAAAAAAGCCAATATGTAGAAGACTTGATTGATCTAGTGGATGTATTAGACACTGTCACTCAGCGTTCGGTGACTGAGCCTGATTCACAGCGTGCAGGGTTTTTTACAAAATTGGTCAAGTGTTAGCTCCAAAGCAAAGCAAATATCAAAGAAAGAACCACATAAATAATGGCATAAACTGTGGTTTCTGACAATACAATTAAGTTAGAAATCAATAATTTTAAAAAAGTAACTAAAAACTCATGTCTGGAAATTAAAAAAAATTTCTAAATGACTTATAAATCAATGAAAAAGTCATAATGGAAATGAGAAAATACATAGAAATAAATGATAACTGCTTAGAAAACCTTCCAGAAACAATCCTGGACTGAGGCCAAGGTCAGCTGTGGGGTCATCCCTGTGGGGGCACAGGGGTCTTGACGGGGGAACAGAGGGCTCTGCCGCCCTGGAGCCAGGGCCCGTTTCCACACTGGAGCGGGTAGATGCAGGCTTTGCTGAGATCCATGGTACTGTGGGGCACTCCCAAGGCACCGGGCTGGGCAGGGAGGGTCTCTCCAGGAGGGGTGGGCTCAGGCCTCTTGGCATGACCCAGAAGAAGAGAAAGGCCCCTTCCTTCCCCACAGCTGGGGGTGTGTGAGGGGTCAACCCTGTTTTAGGAAAGCCTAGAAAGCAGGTGTTTTGAGCCCTGCAGGCTCTGAACAGAGCTTTCCTTGGGCTCTGGGCTCTTCAGGGTGAGTGAGCCTTTCCCTCCCCCACTGCCCAGGGCCCATGGAGGTCGCAGGGCCCCTCTGTCCCAGGGGAAGACCCTAGAGGACCAGGGGCGACGGTCTGGGCAGCAGTCACCCTGCATAGGGGCCCCTCCAGGCAGTCCCAGGTCGGGACGCCCTGCACATCCACAGGCAGCTCCCCCTTCTGCTTCACAGACACAGCCTCCCGCAGGGGTGGAGGGGTGGTCCCAGGCAGTGTGGAGAGCTCCAGACATGAGAGGACATTCTAGTAACACAGGCTTGGGGGACCGGTTGTTGGACCTGGGGTGCGAGGTCCGCCGTGAGCTCTGAGCCTGGTACCTGCCACCGTGGGAGCGCCCTGTGCACCTGCCCCGGGGGTGAGCATTGCTCCCGGATGTGTGCACGCTGCCCCGGCTCAGAGGGACCAGGGCTGTGCCTGCGGAGGGGCTGGCAGGGGTGGCTGGAAGGTACCCAGGTCTGCTGGTGCCTGGGAGGCCATGACCCGAGGGGGAGAGCAAGAGAGGGACCGGTGTGGAGGCGGGGCCGGTGTTCCTGGGACAGCCCGAGGTCCCAGCGAGGAGCCGTGGTCACGCCTCTGTTTCTGTGGGACCCCAGCCTGGCCTCCTCCCGCCGTGGTCCCCTGACCTGACCCGGCCTTGAGCGGGCCGGGGGCGGCAGGACCCTCAGGTCTCTCCGCAGGATGGCAGCGGCGGAGGGAGGCAGCCAGGTGAGCCCGGCCGGCGGGAGGGACACGGAGGCCGGTGGTCCCTAGCCTGGGCTGTGCGGCCAGGCAAGGAGTGGGCGGGCGGAGGGGCGGGGGCCGGGTCTGTGCCCCCCACGGCCCGGAGTTCCGCGGCTGCTGAGGAGGCGGGGGCGCGCGGGTGCGGAGATGCAGCCGCAGCGTGCGCGAGTCCGGGCCGGGGCAGAGCTTTCTGGAAGGGGCCGCGGGCTCCCTGCAAGTCAGTGTCCCTCCCACTGCCTCTGAGTCCGTAGCTCGGCCCCGGGAGACCCTGGGTGCCCAGCGCAGACCCGCCTGCCCCATCTGACGGGCGGGCTCGGGCTGGGGGCAGGCGGACCCTGTAGCAGGTGCAGCGGGCCGAGCGCAGAGAGCGGGCACGGGGACAGGCGGGGGCGGGGCACCCGCACTCACCTCTGCGGTCGGCGTAGAGGACACCCAAGGTCACCAGGGCAGCGGTCACCAGCAGCAGCAGCAGCAGCAGCCCCCCCTCCAGGAACCCCGGGCGCTTCTGCCCGGCATGGCCGGCGCTCTCCATCATCCCCACGGGGCCTTCGGACTTCCCCATCAGCAGGGCTCTGGACGGGAGAGCAACGCGGAGGAACCTGCAGGCCCAGGGCAGGGGAGAGGGGCGTGGAGCTCCCCGAGCCCGGCCGAGGCTAGAAGGGCCAGATGCTGGCAGGGAGCGGGCGCTGGGTGCCTTTGGAACACTCTGTTCCCGTCTCCCTCTCCAAGCCCACAACCCTGGGTGACTGGGTCCCGGGACTTTCCACACTACCCCGGGCCAGAGTCTCTGAGTGCATGGAGGTTCTAGGACTGGGATGCTCCCAGCTTGGGGTCCCAAGCTGAACCCAGGAGGCTCAGCTCCTCTGCAGTGGTGCCCACCTGGACTGCTCATGCTGGGGGTCTTGGAGCTGTGGGTCTGAGCGCTAGGTCAGGGACGCTGTCCGGGAGGCCACTTGGGCTTCTAGGCTCCCAGCCCACCTTTCCTGTTGGAGCCCAGAAGCCAGTGATGGGCGAGACCAGAGCAGTAGGTACCCACACAGGCAGTGACTACATGGGCCAGGAAGGGACCTGCAGGGCCAGGCAGCCTTGAGTGTCAGCCCTGGCAGCCACCTGGCTGGTGTGCAGCTCTGGTCGTCCCCTGACCTTGTTACTATGGAGGGGACACCACCTGGAGCCAGCCGGGCAGTGGGTAGCACTTGAAAACACATGGCTGGGGACAGGCAGCTGCTGTAGGCAGGACAGGGAGTTAGGCAGGAAGGGTTGGGGGCACAGGACACGTATTCAGGAGGCTCCCAAGTCTGCATGCTCCAGTGTGCATGTGAGTATGCATGTGTGTGAGTGTGAACCTGAGTGTACACATATGTGCAAATGAGTGTGTGCATGTGGTTGGGCGTGTGCATATGTATGACTGTGTGTGTGCATGTGTGCATATGTTCTGGTGTATGACTGCACCACATGTGCACGTGTTCTGGTGTGTGCATGTGCATGACTGTACATGAGTGTGAACGTGTGCATGTGCTCTGTGTGCATGTGTGTGCATGCGTGTGCTCTCATGTGTGCGGGTACTCTCGTGTGTGCATGTGTGTGACTGTGTGCATGTGTGTGTGTGCTCTCGTGTGTGTGTGTGCATGATGGTGTGCGTGGATAGGCATGTGTGTGTACTCTCGTCTGTGCATGTGTGTGTGCACGTGTGTGCATGTGCTTTTGTGTGTGCAAGTGACTGCGTGAGTATGCACGTGTGTGCGTGTACACTCATGCATGCATGTCCATGATTGTGTGGATATGCACGTATGTGCGTGTACTCTCTCGTGTTCATGTGTGTCTCTGTGTGTGAGTGTGCACGTGCAGGCGTGTGCTCTCGTGTGTGCATGTGCATGATTGTGTGTGGATATGCACGTGCGTGTGTGTGCTCTGGTGTGTGGCTGTGCATGTGTGTGTGTGTGAGTGTGCACATATGTGAGCAGATGCATGGATATGCACATCCTTCGCCGGCACTCAGAGCCCTGCTAGGAAGCTGCCTGGCCCTGGAGAAGCGGACGGGTACTTTGTGCTTCCAGCACTTTCAGTCACCACACACAATCACACACCTGCTGTGCTGAGCCCCAGGCCTAACCCTGTACCAGGCAGGGCGGATAATGGAGGAGCAGCAAAAGGAAACCAGGCCCAGTCCTGCCTGCGGGAGGGTCAGGGACTGGCTGCTGAGACTGCCAGCACCTGGCTAAATGTGCTTCCACCCCCCTGTACCCCACCCACGCCCTTCTGTGGGCCTTGCCTGAGTTCTGTCCCTGACTCCCTGAGGGATTCTAGACACCCCTTAGCCTGTCTGGGCAACACCCTGCAAAGGTGGCATGGCCAGCCCATTTCGGCGACTCTTCCAGGGCTCCCTGACCTCTGGCTGTGTGAGGAGCTGGGACCGGGACCTGGACCTTGCTCCGCTCCTCCAGGTCCCTTGCTCCTTCCTTCCTGTCCCCTCAACCACCTCTCTCAGTCCCTGGCCCTGTGAACCACGGAGTTCATGCAGATGCTTCCTTTGACGGCCTCTGCTGTGCCCCTAGACACCTCTGTCCTGCCAGTGGCTGAAACTGAAATTTGGAGTCATCTGCCTCCCTTGCCTGCCTCCACGCCCCGTGCCAGTCCTCAGCCTCCAAACCCATCTCAGTTGGACCCTTTCTCATTCCTGCCACTCACTGCCTGTTCCAGGCCCCATCACCTCCCCTGAGGGGTCTGTCTCCCCCACTGATCCCCACCACAGGGCCCAGGGGCCTGTAACTAGAGTTAGAGGTCATCACTCCCTGGCCCCCTGGTAGCCAAACCCTTGGGGGAAGAGCCAGGCCTTGCGCTGATGTCAGGACCCTGTCTGGCCCTCCTCCCCCTCTCACTATGCCCTCCCCCTCCCCTCAGGCAGGCCCCCCCCCGGCTTTCTCCCCTGACCCTCCCCACCCACTCAGGTGGTCCCCCAGATTCCTGCCAAGGTCCCCTTCCCAGTGGGGCCTCCCTTGGCCTGGTCTTGGGTTCAACTTGGGGAGCCTCATCCCCTCCTCTGCTCTGTGTCTCTCCAGGGACTCCTGGCTCCACCTCCACATCCCTTCGCTACTTCTTCAGCCCCCTGAGAACATCAGCTCCATGGGTAGGGGCTCCCTCTGTGGGGGCCGCTTCAACTAGACTGGCAACCCCACCCCAGAGACCTCGGTCAACATCTGTTGAGTGAATGAATGAATGATGAATGAATGGATCAATCATTTGGACAAGTCTGAGCTCGGCTTCTGCGAACTTCTTACTTTGATCAGAATTAATGTATCTGCTCTTGCATCCTGAGTTCATTCTGTCCTGCAGGCGTCCACAGATGGCTCCATGTGCCCCAGAGGCACACACCAAATAAACACCTTCAAATTGAGCCGAGTACCCGGGGCAGGTGTGGAGTGTCTGCTGAGGCGAAGGCACTGCGGCTCCCTGGGGACACTATTGGCCTTTCCAGGTTACTATGGATAGGGGACAGCGGGTCCTTTGGGCAAGATAAACCATATGCCAGAGGGGGCTGCCTGCCTTGGCACAGGCGAGATGACACACAGGACACCCCATCCAGCCTCGTGAGAAACGGGCTGGGAGCTTGGAGAGGGTTTCAAGGCCCAGGAAAGCAGGCCGGGCACCTCCTTCAGCACAACTCACCTTTGTTCACTCAGGAGTGGCCGTCACCCACAATCAGGCCCCTGGTGACTGGGTCCCAATGGCTTGGCGTTAGGGTGAGCTGGGCCAAGTGGGTGGATTTCCAGGGACTGGGATGGGAGAGCAATGGCTTGGGGCTGGGTTGAGGCTGCCTGCAGGCTTCCGAGCCTCCTTTGTGATGCAGGCGTGGGCTCCCTGGAGGCGGTGACTCCTGCCTCAGAGTCAGGAGGTTCCACTGGGAGTGTTGTGGGGGGGAGGGGCCAAAGGCAGCTTCTTGGCACCCGGGCTGCCCTGCCTCATGGGTGCCCTTCTCAGGGTCTCTGGCCCCTGCCTCCCAAGCCGCTCTCCTTCCTTGCTTCTGTCTCTTGACCTTTCAGTCCAAAGGGGCCCCAGGGGCTGCTGAGAGGAAGGCCAGGCCCTTCTCCCACTCCACATGCTCTGCTCTGCCCCTAACCACCCAGTGAGGGGGTTGCAAAGGCCTCACTCTCGGTGTTCTTTCTCTGCAATCTCCAAGGAGGATGGTGGGTTCTGGGGACCTTGCCAAGGTGCAAAGGGAAGGGGTGGTCCTGAAGGGGGTGGGTGCCGGCTGCCAGGAGGGTCCCATGCAGAGAAACTAGCCTGGGCTTAGCTGCTTCCCGTTGCCTACAGAAAACCTGTGAGGTTCAGACCTCGAGCTACAGAGGGCGGGCAGCCCTGGCCGGGGAGCTGGCGCTGGCAGAGAGCTGTGTGGCTTGTGGGGGGTCCTCAGTGATCAGAGTGTGAGCCCTGCACCCAGCCCTGCTTGCGGACGGGGGTTCTGGGCAGAGCAGGCTCTTTCTGATTCTCCAGGCCTGATGAGGTTCCTAGCTTCTGGGTCCGAATCCCCGGAACGAGTCCCCCTGCCAGGGCCTTGGGGACGTGTCAGGGCATCTGGGCGGGGCTGGGCCACAGAGCTCGGGGTCCCATGGCAAACCGCGCCTCACGGCCGCCCCGGCCAGATCGCCCACACTGGGTGCTGTTGGAAGCTTTGTCTATGGCCCTTTAGGTTGGCCAGGCCCTGGGAGGAGAAAGGCTTTGAGCTGCAGCCAGGCTGGGATCAGATCCCAGACACCACCCTGAGCCGGGGAGGTCTCTCCCTGGCGCCTGCTGGCTGTCCTGGCAGCCCCCTGCCATCCAGCCCCGCAACCAGTCCAGGAGCTGCAGTCTGGCCTCAGGCTGCCTGGGCTGCTGGCCCAAATGGGAACAACGTCAAGGCCAGCCAAGCAAGAAGCTGGGACCACCCTTTCTGGGGAGCTGGGAGTGGGCCAGGGTCCAGCCTGGCTGGAGGCTCCTGCCCTGGGGAGAGGCCAGAGCCCTTCGAAGCCCACCTGCCTGACAGCCCTGGTGCCAGCAGGCCCTTTCTGGATGTCACAGTGTTCTGGTCTCTAAGGTACAAAGCCACAGAGGGAGAAACAGACGCAGGAGTCTGGCCTGTTCTCAGCAGGGGCTCCCTGGACTCTGAACCCCTCAAGGCTGGCCATGTGCATGCTCCTCCTTCCCCAGCCTGAGGCCTGCCCAGCCCAGCAGCCCCCAGCCTGGCCCAAGACCACCTGGTGACCTGGGCTGCCAAACTTGGGACCCCTTATTCCCGGGTTCTCCCTGCTTCTAGGTGACAGCAGGAGGCTCGGATCCTAGCCTGGCACCTGCCAGACAAGAGAAACTGGGAAAAGAGGTTACAGGCCAAGGAGGCTGCAGACCCTAGACCTACCCCAGTCACTGGACACTCACAGACTTGCACGTGCCCAGGGCAATGCAAACCCAGATCCCCAAAACACCTACACAGATGACTCTCCCCCGAGACACCCACACAGACCATCCCCCAAACACCCGCACAGGCCGTCCCCCCAAACACCCACACAGACCATCCTCCCAAACACCCACACAGACTGTCCCCCAAACACCCACACAGACCATCCCCCAAACACCCGCACAGACCATCCCCCCAAACACCTGCACAGACCGTCCCCCCAGACACCCAGACAGACCGTCCCCCCGACACCCAGACAGACCGTCCCCCCAGACACACACACACAGACCATCCCCCCAGACACCCACACAGACCATCCTCTCAGACACCCACACAGACCATCCCCCCAGATACCCACACAGACCATCCCCCCAAACACCCACACAGATCATCCACCCAAACACCCACACAGATCATCCTCTCAGACACCCACATAGACCATCCCCCCAGACACCCACACAGACCATCCCCCCAAACACCCACACAGATCATCCACCCAAACACCCACACAGACCATCCTCTCAGACACCCACACAGACCATCCCCCCAGACACCCACACAGACCATCCCCCCAAACACCCACACAGATCATCCACCCAAACACCCACACAGACCATCCTCTCAGACACCCACACAGACCATCCTCTCAGACACCCACACAGACCATCTCCCCAGACACTCGTACAGACCATCACCCACAAATACCTGCATAGATAGTCCCCTCAAGACACCTGCATAGCCAGAGCCCAGCACCCCGGAGGTGGACATTAATCCCATTTCCTAGGGAGATTGGGGAAAAATGGATGTTCCCTGCCTGTCCTCCTCTCGGGGTAGCTTGTGGGATGTGGAGATCCAGAGAGAAGCCCTGGCTCAGGGGTCCAAGGAGTCAGGTGGGACGGGGGTCAGGGAAGTGCTTCCTGTAGCAGCCCTGGGGCCAGGGTGTGCCTCAAGGGCACTAGCCTTTGTCCACACTGCTGTGTGGCTGCCCTCACCTAGGTTGCTGTGTCCACCCTGCCGTGGGGGCTGCCCTCAGGCCCTGGAGACACTTGCCTATGACTCCCCCACACTCTCAGGCTGGGCTACTGGTGGCAGGTCCTGTGCTCTGGTGCAGCCCAGACATGCCCAACAGGCATTTCCTCTGCCCATTGGGAGCAGGGCCTCTCCCCCAAGTCTGCCCAGCTACGCTCTGGGCAGGAATGAGGAGCCCCACTTAGAGAAGACGCACAGGTCGGAAGAGGCTCACCAGCATTTCTGAGGCACACAGGGTGCTGGGACGACTGCCGGGCCTCTGGGGTCCCCACCTTTCTTGCCAGCTGCCTCCTGAAGTCAGGCCCTGGGTATCCAGGACAGGAGGGAAGGGGCCCGGTGGTCCCGCTGCCCCAGAATCTGAGTCATTGAGCCACCAGCCCATCCCCCGTAGCTGGAGCCTCTGCCCCCTCACTTGTGAACTACAAAAATCGGAGACAGGTCTCAGTCAATTTGGGAAGTTTATTTTGCCAAAATTAAGGACGCACGCCTGTGCCACAGCCTCAGGAGGTCCTGACGACATGTGTCCAAGGTGGTCAGAGCACACCTTGGTTTCGTACATTTTAGGGAGACATGAGACATCAATCAACATATGTAACATGGAGTTACACTCTTGAGTTTCGGATGAGCCTTTCCAAAGAAGGCAGTCAGAGATGCATCTATCTCAGGGAGCAAGGGAATGACTTTGAATGGAATGGGAGGTAGGCTTGCGCTAAGCAGTTCCCAGCTTGACTTTTCCCTTTAGCTTAGTGATTTTCGGGCCCCAAGATTTATTTTCCTTTCACTCTCCTAAAAAGGGTTTTTTTTTTTTAGATTTATCGCAGAGTTGAACAAGAGAGAATGGCACAGGTGTGGTCAAGATTCACCTGGGAGAGGAAGGGGGAAGGGGCAGAGGAGTGTGACCACCTGAGCTGAGAGGCTGTGTGGCAGGTGACCATTGTCACCAGGGTCACTGGCCAGGTCACCTGTCTGAATTTTGTGGTTGCAACCTCCATGATCCTCTAGAGCTGTTTTTACCCGGAACTAATGAACAATTCTGCACATTGAATTCATGCTGTTAGAATCACTGTTGTGGTTTCCATCTCCCAAGTAGACTCCAACTAATACATAAATTCATACTAGGAGGGGGTCCCCAGGGACAGGCCCTCAAAGTGACACAGCCAGGTACCTCTTTGGTCACTTTGCCAGCCAGATATCTCTGGCTGGTGATGCCCCCGCCCACGCCTTGCTTGGCCACGTTACCTGCTGCAGGAGGTGGCCTGTCCACTCGGCCTGCCTGGGCCACACCTGGCTTGTGCACCAGCTCAGCCTGTGGCTGGGCTGGGCATGTCCCAGCCCACTTGTATTATAGCTTGTACCATGTATGGCAGTTCCCAAGTTCTTGTCCCGTGTCCAAGAAGAATGAGGAGATGCTGCCAATCGAAGTGTGAGAAGGGCAGAGAAGAATTTTATTGAGAGACAGAACAGCTCTCAGCAGACAGGGAATGCAGGGGTGGTTCTCGACCTGAAGTCGGGTGGTTTCTCTCCTAGTGTGGCTGGGTCCGGGGCTTTTATGGGCTCAGACTGGGGGAGTGTATGATGATTGGCTTGTGATTATGCAAAAAAAGGCTTAAACAAAGGCACCACTCAAAGGTGGGCACGCCAGTGTAGAAAACCAATTAGGAAAAGGTAGGTACATATAAAACAGGTGAAGGGTGGGGATCAGTCAGAGGAAAGCAGCCAAATGGGAAGACAGGTTCTCAACCTGGGCTGAGGATTTAATTTGTAGCTTGGCTTTCAGGCTTTAAACTGTCTTTGGTTTGGAGGTGGCATTCCACCAGGAACCTGTCCCTGTCTGCCTAGGATTTCTCTGCCTCCTGTCACTATCAAAAGGTGGGGTCTGGGGGTTAGGTTAGTGTGGTTGTTGCTTGGGCTGGGCTGCAGGCCCGTCTCCTGGCCAGTGGGAAGGGGAGGCTGTTGGCCACAGTGTAGAGGGGCTTCACAGTTAACCAAGCCATCCCCCACGCTGGCCATGAGGCACCAGCAGAACTGAGGGCCTCAGGAGCCCAGGTACTGCTGCATGAAGCTGTCATGGCCATGAGGATGACCACAACCACGAGGGCTGTGGGGGTCCCCTGAGTGTCCAGCAGCGCTAACAAGAAGGAACCACATGCTCAGGTCTCTAAACTCAGTTTAAGTCATAGCCAGAGAATCAGGACTGCCATGGCCATGGAAAAGAGTCCCTTGTTCCTTAAAGCCTTGGGGCTGCTGCTGCTAAAACTCAGATGCACAGTTTAACGCTCAGTTGTGTGATTGCTGTGTGGCTCGCATTCACAGCCTCACCACTGGAACTTGGGCACCGAGTGGGAAGGAACTGGATGCTGAAGCTTGGAATGGGAATGGCTGGTTGGGCTCAGACGAAGCTGAGAATTGTGAACCCCCAGTTCTCTGAGCCTCTCCTCCCAGGGGAAGCAGCTTGTCCTCCAGGGTCTGAGAGTAGCCTTTATGTATTTTTTTTGTTCTGCTTGAAAACTCTGCGATAAGCTTACTTGGCCAAGTGCCTAGAAACGATGTTCATTCTATTTAACTGCCACAGCCACCCTGCTGCCTCTAGGACCTCAGTGTGCAACCAGGGAGGGGAAGGGTCAAGTACAAAGTCGGACTCAAGAGGGAACCACTTTCATACCAAAATGCTTGTAAGATGTCACAAATTCACACGCAGAGACCTGGGAACTGTGTGGGAACGGAGGGTAGGGTACTAACGCAGCTGAAGCGGCTTGGCTTTATTGATGCAGGTACACTTACTAGAGATTCTCAATTTAATAAGCTAGCTCACATTAGCTGCCAGAAATGACTCTACCAGTTTACTTGGTTGAATTAAATCTGGATTTGCTGGCAGTCTACAGTTAATGAAAGGGAGATGCCGGAACATCCCCAGTGTAACGTTGAGGCAGGAATCGTGCAAAGCAAGGGCCACCCTCCGTCCCAGCCTGATTTCTCTCCACCTCCAGCTGAGCACTGAAGAAAAGGCAGGCTGGGGGCTGCCCAGGGAAGCGGTGGATCTGCAGACAGCATGAGCTCCTGGAACGTCAGGGCCCAGAGCAGCTGTGGACATGCCCCTTCTGGCAGGACATCCAGGCTTCGGGGATGAGTGCGTCCACGCCTTAAGGACTGTGGGTTGTGGGTGTCTGCTCAGTCCTGGAGCAACTCCCTTAGGCAAAGCCAGGGCTGGACCCCAGCAGGGATGGCTAAGGGGAACCGAGACTCACCCACTGTGCTCAGGGCAGAGGTGGTGGGCCGGGGAAATGGGCGTGTCTTTGTCTGTCTGGACTGCCCCAACAGAATAGCAGAGACAGGTGGTTCATCAACAGACGCTTATTTCTCACAGTTCTGGAGGCTGGAAGCCCAAGATGAAGGCGCCAGCTCACTCTCTGGTGAAGGTCCCTTCCTGGTTCACGGACAGCTTCTCGCTGGGTCTCCACATGGTGGAGGGGCTCGGGAGAACTCTGGGGTCTCTTTTATAAGGACACTAATCCCACTCATGAGGTTCCACCCCATCACCTCCCAAAGGCCCCACTTCTGACACCATCACCTTGGGGGTTAGGATTGCAACACATAAAGTTGGGAGGGACACAGACATTCAGAGCCCAGCAAAGAGGCAGGCCAGGCAAAGGCTGATGAGAGCTACCTGCTATGTGAGCTGGTGGAGGAGGGGGCAGCCCCCTGGTAGGGGAGACACACAGTGGTCCCGAGGCCCTGGAGGAGCCTCAGTGGGGCTGGTATCTACACTCAGCCTTGCACGGACGGATGGGGCAGGACATTCCAGGCAAGGAGGACGGTAGGAGCAGGGAACGTGGTAGGGAAGGGCAGCCCTGGGGGACGCCTCCCCACTGCTTCCACCCGGCCCCGACATTGGGGCAGGCCCTTCTGCTGTGACCAGGCTCTCTGCACCAGCCCTTGCCTCTGCCCCTGTGCCGACTCGCCCACCTGACCCAAGAAACTCGCGTGTCCCTGAACTTAGCTCTTGGGCTGTTGACAGGTGTTTGTTGAGTCCTTGAGCACACAGGTGAAGACAGAGACAGAAGGGCGGATGGGGAGCTGGTAGGCAGAAGACGGATCGACCTGGTGCCTGCACTGGGGAACCTCGCTCGGAAGAGGGGGACTGTGTGAAGATTCCAAGTGGGGAAGGCGAGGAGCGGGGCTGAAGGTCCCCGTCGGGGCCCTCTCCCACTGTGGGCTGCCCATCCCCTAGATGGGAGGCACTGACCCTTTACCCAGACCCCTGTGGCCAGAGACCCATAGGCGGTGCCAGCTGATGAAGGTGCATGGGGGTTGAGAAGCGGGTGGGGCCTGAGGAGGAGGGGAGCTTCCAACCCCACCCAGCCCTGCACCTGCTGCCTGGGGGCCCTGCTTCCATGCAGGGCGAGGAATAGGGCCCCTCCCTGCCTAAGCCCCTGGACCAGGGTTCGTCAGATGATCCCAGAAGCCAAGTGGGCGGAGTGGCAGGGGGTCCGTCTGTGGGTGCAAGACCATGAAAGGAAATGGCAGAGAAGGGGACAGAAAAGGGACAAATGCAAGTGCCCAGGAGGAGAGAGAAGCCAGGACGGGGGTGGTGGCCTTGTCTCCCTAGGCTGAAATCAGGCAAGGCTCGGGGGCACGCTTTGCACCAAGCCAGCCTGCCCAGCATGTCTCTCACCCATGGCCACGAGAGAAAGCCCTGGGCTGAGGCCTCAGTCTGTGACACTCACAGTGATGGGCAAAGGCAAAGGCCTCTGCCCCACCCAGAAGTCCCCGAGCTCACTGGCAGCTGCAAGGCCTGGGGACATTTAACCCACGTATAGGAACCAGCTGTTCTCTCACTCTGTGGAAGCACCGATATCTTCCAGCAGCTTTGGGAGACGAGTCTGGTGGGAGCCTGGGGACTGTGCTCATCAGGGCCCCTCGGTGGTGCCTCTGCTTGGAAGGGAGGGGCCTGTGGAGGAGGGAGGGACTTTACCCCCTCCTGGGTTCTCGATGAAGGACCCCCATGAAAAGCACCCTGAAAGGTCAGCTTGGGGTGTGGGCT
Organism: Trachypithecus francoisi; assembly: GCF_009764315.1. Lineage (NCBI taxonomy): Eukaryota > Metazoa > Chordata > Mammalia > Primates > Cercopithecidae > Trachypithecus > Trachypithecus francoisi. Next base: position 120,177,740 of record NW_022681457.1, on the reverse strand, counting down.
GGCTGGGCCCATTTGGGAGCTCTGTCTCTGGGGAAGGTCCAGGCTCTACTGGAAGCCGGCCCCAGGCTCAGGCCAGGGTCCAAGCAAAATGCAGCTTCACAGCCAAGGAGGGGCTTCTGGGGCTGTACCATCTCCCCCAAGGCCCCAGGGGTCTGGCCTCAATCCTGTCCAACCTGTAGGATCCCAGACCAGGGACAAGACCTACGGCTGCTTCTTCAAGGTCTGAGCCCCAGGTGTGGGCCAAGAGGGCCCCAACTTCTGGGATGAGGTTGCTGGTGGTAGAAGGGACTGTGAAGCTTCTAGGATGGTCCTTCATGTAAGTAGGAAGCTGTCCCCTTTCCTTCCCAAGGCAAAAAGGTGTGAGGCTGGCTGTCCAACACTGACTCATGCTGGGGTAGGGAAAAAGAGTGCGGGGAGGTCTGGGAAGGGGATGTGGGGAGGGCTGGGAAGGGGGTGTGGGGAGGGCTGGGAAGGGGATGTGGGGAGGGCTGGGAAGGGGGTGTGGGGAGGGCTGGGAATTGGGGTGTGGGGAGGTCTGGGAAGGGGATGGGGGGGGGCTGGGAAGGGGGATTTGGGGAGGGTTGGGAAGCGGGATGTGGGGAGGGTTGGAAGCGGGATGTAGGGAGGGTTGAGAAAGGGGTGTGGGGAGGGCTGGGAAGTGGGGTGTGGGGAGGGCTGGGAAGGAGGGTGTGGGGAGGACTAGGAAGGGGGTGTGGGGAGGGCAAGGCGGGTACCTCCCCGATTTGGGGAGCTGGGTGCACTCCTGGGCCTGGACATTGGGTGCAGGTGCTAGGGTGGGCCCGTGATTAGGGCTGGGAGGGGGTTGGGCCCAGTCACTGGAGCCAGCAGCCTGAGGATGCCTCCCTCTGGATTCTGGCCTTCAGTCTCTTCAGGCCACGGTGGTCGGGGTCCACCAGGAGGCCACTCTCAGCTGCCGTCCAGGCCTCCGTGTGACGCTGCTCTTCCAGGCAGCACCGCCCACGAAGGAGGAACATGTGTGCAGTGGGGGCCCGGCCTGGCTGCTTACGCAGGCTGTTCCGGGCCAAAGTGGGTGCTAGCTTCAGGGCCTGGACAAAGGCCCCTGCGGCTGCTGCCTCGTCTCCCAGGCTCAGCAGCAGGCGACCCTGACAGCAGAAGTCCTCTGCCCGCTTTGGGAGGTCACTGTCCCCCAGAGTCTCCTGGAGCACATGGTCCAGGTCCCTGAGGGCCCGGCCAAACTCCTGCAGCTCGGCCAGGCAGGTGGCCCGTAGACGCAGGTGATAGGCACTGCTGCCACCGGCCAGGACAGACAGTGAGCAGTAGCCCAGCGCCTGTCTGGGTTGCCCTGCGTCCAGTAGGGTGCTGGCTTCCCAGGCTGCAGCCTGCACAGAGGACATAGAGGCAGGGAGAGTGGGGTCAGCCTCAAAAGCCCGGCCGCCCCTGCCCTGCAGCATTCTTCTGCAAAGCCAGCCTCTGTTGGCTCCCTGGGTAAGGCAGGGCCCCGGGCTGCACAGAAGCTGCCTGCTGCTTCTGGAGGGGCTGGCTGACCATGGGCAAGGGCAGGAGGGGGGACCCAGGGTAGCGGACCCTTCCCTGCAATTCCCACTGCCCCAGAAGCTGCCAAAGTGCTGTTCTGACCCTTGGAGGTCCAGCAGCAGTCCAAGGCCTGGCATCCTTGCTCACTGCTCTTCTCCCTGGGCCTCGGATCAGGGACCTGGATTTACCTTCTCATGGTCCCCTCCTGGCAGCCCTACCACCCCACCAGCTGGGCCCAGGTTCCCTTGCCTGGGTGACCACAGGAGCCTCCTCCCTCCGTCCCTCTAGGCCAAGTCACCTCTCCAACAGGCCCTCTTGAGGCGGCTGCTGCCCAGCCTTTCCACTCTGCCCACCTTCTGAAGGCTGTCCCAGGTCTCAGGACAGTGGCAGATATGGCCCTTGCCTGGTCTCTGAGAACCCTAGACCCCCTTCCTGGGGCTGCTGGACGGAGGGCACAGCCTCTGCTGTGGGCTGCTGCTGACTAGGCCTGTCTGCACCCTCTCTCCTCCCAGGCACTTTCCTGAACCCACCCAGACCCAATTGCCTCATCTGTGACCCAGTTTCTTCACAGAGTCAACCATGACCAGAAATCCGCTTGCCTCACTGGGCTCCTCCTCTGCTCAAGAACCTGCAGGGGCTCCCCACCGCCTGAGGAACACGCCATGGTGCAGGCCCCGCCTTTCTCGCTGGCCCTGCCTCTCTTCCAGCAGCCAGGCGGTCCTCGACGCTCCCTCCTGCGGGGAGCGCAGCGCACTCAGGACCCCGCCGGGCGCGGCTGCAGGGGGTGAAGCCCAGGCCCATGCCCAGGGTTCGTGCTTGGGAGCGAGGGTGTCCCACGGCCCCGGCTTTGCTGCTGGGCTCCCGCGAGGCACAGTGTGGCCTCTTCTGCCAGCTGTGAGCGGCGCCGAGCAAGGCAGGGGCTCGAACCCACGTCCCTGGCCTGCTGTGCGGCCCGCGGGACCGCCCCTCTCCGGGCCGAGGCACCTGACCCCCCCGACACGTAGCTCACTGCTCGGGATGGTCGCGAAGCCTCGGCCCGCGCAGGCCACGCACATTTGGGCCGGGTCCACGGCAGCACGAGGGCGCGGCCCCGAGCAGCTGTCGGACCCCGGGAGCCCCCGGGCCGCCCCCGCGGGGAAGGGGGCTCAATCTGACCCCAGATGCCCCTGATCCCGCGGCTCGGGCCGCGCAGGCGCAGTGCCACCCGGAGGGGTCCGCCTGCCGGGGCACGGGGCGCAGGAAGCGAGGCGAAACCGCTGTCGGCTCACTTCCGTGTCGGTCCGCGTCTCCAGGCAACCATTTCGCGTCCCGCAGATTCTTGCCTCCGCCAGGAGCCGCCTCCTGGAGCCGCCGCCCAGCCCCAGTCTGCAGCCTCGGAGACCCCTGCCCAGCCCCGCCTCCGGGCTCCGTGACCCCAGCTCACGAGACCCCATCTAGCCGCCTCCTCTGGGCTCCAGGACCATGGCTCCAGCCAGGCTTCCCTCCCCCTGCTATGCCCTCCTTCCAGCTCGAAGACCCCAGCACAGCCCCCTCCTCCTGGCTCTGAAACCCCCAGTCCCTCTGGGAGCTCTGAGACCCCCAGGCCGGCAGTCTCCTCCAGGTCCCGGTAACCCGATCTCAGCCTTGCTCTTCAGCCCAGAGCAGCGGCGCCCCCTCCGCATCACCGAACTGCCCCTTAAACACTGGTGTAGCCCCGACCCCGCCATGAGATCCCTCTGTTCTTCCTAGCCTAGTTTCTGTTTTCCTAAGTGGCCCCTGAGTGCTAGAGCCGCTGGTGTCAGGAAGCATTAAAGAGGTGAAATCCTGTCCAGGCCCCACTGGGGTGTAGTTCTGAGTCTCTGGGATCCCAAAGCCTGCTGTGCTCTTGGCCTCCCAGCCTGCCTTGCCCCCACGTGCCTTCTCCAGGCCTGCCTTGGGCTTGGGGTGGGCTTCCTCCCGGGCAAGGTGCCCCTGGCTGGCTCAGTTTGGCCCTGAGGGCAAAGTCCCCTTCCCCCTCTTGCACCCAAGTCACCTGTGGCTTATACATCCCATGCAAAGAGGCTGAGACGTCGGTGGGGTTGTAGGGCCAAGGGGGCCAGAGACCGTCTTCCTGGGCCAGAACTGGGTGCCTCCCACCCCACCCCAAACCCAACTGAAAACCCAACCACAGAGACTGAAGAAGGGCTGCTGGGTGGACGGCCCAGGGGTCTCATGCCTGTGTGCTGGGGAGGGTTGGGGTGGGAGATCGGTGGGGTTCTTTGCGCACCTGGGCAAGGCTCTGCCGCGCTGAGGCCTCCAGGAGATGCAGCAGGCACCTGAGATCCGGGGCATCCACTTCGGCCAGGCCCTGCAGGTCCCGTGCAGCCGCTGGCACGTCTCCATTCTTGAGCCGGAGCAGGCCCAGCCGGGCCCGGGCTGCCTCTGACGTTGGGGCAGCGTGCAGGGCTTTTTCTAGGTGGGTGCCAGCCTCCTCGTAGCTGCCTGTCAGGGATTCAGGAGGGACAGTCAGTGTGTGGGGTGGGGCAGAGATGCAAGAGAGCTCAGACTTGCTGGCCACTCCTTCCCTGCCCTATGCTGGCTTGCGGGGAGGTGACGATGGCTCAGCCCCAGGAAGAAGGAGCTGGGAGCAGAGGTGCACTGTGATTCCAGGCAGGTCACAGGGACTCACCTCTGACCCCACTCCACGATGCTGAACCCCCTCACCATGGACACTACAAGGGGCTGCTTTCTCTCCCAAGCAACTAGAGGCAAACTCTGGGCCTGCTGGAGCAGAGTAGCATGCGGGGAGCAGCCCTGGGGTCCCTGAAGTCCTTGGTGGGCAAATGCAGACCACAGAGAGAGCTCCCCTTTGGAATTAGCGCTGAAATGGTTTCCACATCACCAGGGGGATGTGGAAATCTGCAGGAAAGTCCTGCATGTTGGCACGTGGGGCTTATGACAGTTCCTCCTGGAACAGGGTCTGGCATCCCGTGGGTGCCTGATAAACAACAGCTGGAGGTGCGTGAATCAATGAGGGCGCCGAGGGTCCGAGACCTTTTATGGACCAAGATCATGCCTCGGTTTCTCCTCCATTGCAAGCAAAGAGCCAGCCGGGTAAAGAGAGGAGAGCCTTTTGAACACCAGGCCTCACACAGGGAGCGGGGCCAGAGGTCATGGGCTTTGGGGTGGAAGGGACCTTGGAAGCTATTGTGGTCCACGTCTCTTTCTTCCATTTTATAGAAAAGGATACAGAGGTCAGAGGAGCAGGGACAGAAACCCAGACCCTGTGTTTCCCACCTTGGGGCTGCCACATACCCCGTGCCATGAGAATGTCCACCAGGAGGAGGTGCCAGTCCAGTTGCCCTGCATCGATTTTGATCAGCGCCTCCCCCACAGCAAGGAGGCCCTGGGTGTCCTTGTCCTCGAGAGGGGCCCCAGTGTCCAGCAGCTGGCTCAGAAGGGCCCGGCAGTGGGAGTAGAGGCGCTGTGTGATGAGAGCCTGGGCTTCCGGCTTCAGAGAGCGGAGCTCAGGGACCACGGTCCTGGGGCCGAGCTTCAGAGCAGAGAGGATGTCGTCTATGGCTTCCTGCAAGGTGGAGGGTGGGTGGGTGCAGAGTTATCCTAGGTAGAGAGACTGGGTGGAGGGTCAGAGTAGGAGGGCTGGGCTCTGTCTTTCTCATTCCCTGATCTTCTCCTTGGGATCCTAGAGGGTCTGAACATCCAGCTTCCTGCCCCTTCCCGCTTTCCTGTGGCTGCAGCCTCCTACCATCCCTCCTGATTCTGGTTAGCATTTGAAAGAACCCAGCTCGCTGACCTTGACCCTGAAAGTTGTCAGGCCCAGAACCCCTTTTCTGAGGCCAAATACTGCTAATCTCCATCTCCTGAGGCTGCCTGTGGTCTGCGAGCCCTCCCTGGGTCCCTCGCTCTCCCAGCTTGTAGCTGGCTCCCTCCATGCCTGTCCCTCCCCACAGAGGCATCTGTCACCTGCCAGCAGGGATGCTGGATCTCCGTGGGGTATCCGGGTGCTCCTCCCAGTGTGTGTGGCCTTGGGGACTCCAGAAGTGTAGAAAGCCCAGTTACTGCCCTCCCACAACTCCCAGGAGCAGCGGAAGGAGGGTGCCCAGCCCATCTGGTGCACAATACAAGGCAGGACACAGAGTGGCAGCCAGTTGGGGCAGAGGTCAGAGGTCTGCCAAGGGAGAGATCAGGGTGGAGCCGGCCAAGGCACACCCTGAGGGAGAGCCTGCAGGGTGCAGAAGTGGACTTGGGCTGGTGCCTGAGGCTGGTGGGCACGTGGGTAGGAGAGCCGAGCACTGGGCATGCCATCTGGAGGCGGGGAGGGAGAAGAGGTTTGCAGAGACCCTGACCACACACGGGAAGCCAGGGCAGAGGCTGGGCCTGTTCAGAGGAGTGCTGGTGATCAGTGGATTGATCAGGATAAGTCATTTGTGTCTGACCTTTGACCTGGCCATCAGCAGGGGACCACTAGAGCCTCTTCAAGGCTCTCCTCTGCCTATCGGTTCTCCGGGTGTCCTATTTGCTTGTTTGCTTGTTTCTTTCTTTCTTGTTTTTTTATTTTTATTTTTTATTTGTATTTTGAGATGGAGTCTTGCTGTGTCACCCAGGCTGGAGTGCAGTGGTGCAATTTCGGCTCACTGCAACCTCCACCTCCCAGGTTCAAGCAATTCTCCTGCCTCAGCCTCCTGAGTAGCTGGGATGACAGGTGTACCACCATCATGCCCAGCTAATTTTTGTGTTTTTAATAGAGACGGGGTTTCACCGGGTTGTCCAGGCTGGTCTCGAACTCCTGATCTCAAGTGATCCACCTGCCTCGGCCTCCCAAAGTGCTAGGATTATAGGTGTGAGCCACTGCACCTGGCCCTAACTATGCCTCTTTATATTATCTTTCTAGCAATTGCCTTGCAGATTACAATATGTAGCCTTACAGCTATGAACAAGCCCCCAGCTCCCAGGTGAGCACCCTACCACAGTCTATGTACAGTTGCTATGGTGCCACTTTACCTAAAATGTGAGATCCCCACAGCAGTAACTTCCATTGTCCCACAGTTTGTGTTATTGTTGTCATACACTGAGCAATACATTTCCTCATATAGTGCATTCTTTCAAGTTAATTAATCATATGTATATTTTGAGACAGGGTCTCTCTCTGTTGCCCAGGCTGGAGTGCAGTGGTGTGATCTTGGTTGACTGCAACCTTGAACTCCTGGGCTTAAGTGATCCTCCCACCTCTGCCTCCTGAGTAGCTGGGACCACAGGTGCATGCCACCACACCCAGCTAATTTTAAAAACTTTTTTTAGAAATGGGGTCTTGATATATTGCCTAGGCTGGTATCAAACTCCTGTCAAGTGATCCTCCCACCTTGGCCTCCCAAAGTGCTGGGATTACAGATGTGAGCCACCACACCAAGCCTATTTTTAATTTAGATAGCTTTGTTCAAAGCAATTAAAAGAAGAAATAAATACATCCTTTTGTATTTGCAGATGCTTTTCATTTCTTCCAGCAGAGAATTTCTATCAGGCATCTGTTCTCTTCAATTTCACCACCTTCCCTCAGGATCTGCTGTGGTGCCGTTCAATGATGACAGATCTCTCAGTTTCCATTTGTGTAACGGGTCTTTAATTTCACCCTCGTTTCTGAAGGACATTTTAACAATATGGGTAATTCTGGATTGGTACTTTTTGCTTTTAGTGCTTTAAAGGTGCTGTCCCACTGTCTTCTGGATTCCATTGCTTCCGGGACAAACCTGCTGTCACTCACATTGCTGTATGTCATTTGCTCACTCTGGTTGCTTTTAAGATGTTCTCTTTATCTTTTGTTTTCAGGAACTTGACCAAGATGTGCCTTCTTAGGGGTGGTTCTCTTTGTGCTTTTCCTCTCGGGATTTGTTGAGCGTCTTGGGAATTTTTCTGCTGTTATTTCTTCAAGTACCTGTATATATTTGCCCCATTCATTCTCCATATCCTCTGGGAGTCCAATCACACGTATGCTAGATGGCCTGAAATTGTCCCACTGGTCGCTGAAGTTTTCTTCATTTATTTTTTTAATTTTTAAAAGTTTTTTAGAGGTCAGGTGCAGTGGCTCACACCTGTAATCCCAGCACACTGGGAGGCCGAGGTGCACGGATCCAGAGGTCAGGAGATTGAGACCATCCTGGCCAAGATGGTGAAACCTCGTCTCTACTAAAAATACAATAAAAATACAAAAATTAGCTGGGCATGGTGGCACATGCCTGTAGTCCCAGCTACTCAGGAAGCTGAGGCAGGAGAATTGGTTGATCCCAAGAGGCAGAAGTTGCAGTGAGCTGAGATCGTGCCACTGCACTCCAGCCTAGGCAGCAGAGTGAGACTCCATCTCTTCTAAAAAAAATTTCTTTTCTTTTTTTTTTTTTTTGAGAGGGAGTCTCACTCTGTCGCCCAGGCTGGTCTCAAACTCCTGGGCTCAAGTGATGCTGCCATTTCACCCTCCCAAATTACTGGAATTACAGGTGTGAGCCATGATGCTCAGTTCAGCTCTCATCATTTGAAACAGAGTTTTGTTTTTTGTTTTTTTCCCTGCTGTTCCTTAGATTGGATAGTTTTCTTTGGTCTATCCTCGAGTTCACTAGTCCTTGGCAGTTTCCGATCTGCTGATATGCCTGCCTGGTGAGTTTTTAATTCCAGATATTCTGCTTTTCAGCTCTAGGATCTCCACTTGATTATTAGTTTTGTTTTTTTTTTTTCTTCATTCCTCTGCTATGATTCTCCATCAGCTCACTCATTATAGCAAACAGTTTTTTTACATGTTTATGTTGCTGCTTTTAAAAGCCCCTGTGTGTAAATTCCAAACATCTAAGCCATCTCAGGGTCTGTTTCTATGAAGTGCTTCTTCTCTTATTATTGGTCCCATTTCCCTGGTTCTCTGCGTGCCTAGCAGTTCTTGGTTTTGTGCTGGGCTCTGTGTCTGGCATGTGGGAGACAGGGCTGTGGTGCTGTCCTGCAAGAGGGCTGATTGCGCTCTGGTGGGCAGGTAGATTACTGGTGGATCATTCTGGCCCTGCTAGGCTTTATCTTGTACTTTGTTAGGGGAGGATTATTTTTTGAACTTAGTCCTAAAGTATAATCTTAATTTTAGGGTGTGACCTTTCTGGAGTCTCAACTGAGTGCCCAAGATGTTCAGAAAAGCCTCTCTGCACTGGCTGGGTTAGAATTCCAGCGTCTCCCAGCCCTGCCTGACCCTGGTACCCCCATTCAGCTCTTGGCCCCACAACAGGTGGTCACTGCTGGGCAGCTGAGTCTTGCCCCCTGCCTGTGCAGCCCAGGCTGCAGACAAGGACCTGTGGAGAATTCCATGGACACATAGATACCCCTTCCCCACACAGCCCCTCTCCTCCTCTCCCCTCCATTGCCCTCGATGCAAATTCCAGCCACATAGCAGGCTGGGATGTCAATCTCTGTCCCCACAGCTCAGAAATCCACTGCCGCCCTCCATGGGCAGCGGCAGAAATGTCTCCCCAGGCAGGGAACCAGGGTGCGTGGTGCCTGCCTCCTGTGGCCTCCTGTCTCTCAGGGTCGCAGCTCTTTGCTGCCTGTTGTTTGGTGTCTGGAAACATTTGCTCATGCATTATATCCAGTTTATACAGCTGTCAAGAGCCTGGAATGGCACCCCACATCCTCAGGGGAGCGTCTTACAGCCTGGAACAAAACCCCACGCCGTCAGGGGAGCATTGTACAGCCTGGAATGGCATCCACACCTGCAGGTGAATGTGTGACAGCCTGAAACAGCGTTCTCCAACCCCAGGTGAGGATTTGACAACCTGGAATAGAACCGCACACCCGCAGGTGAACATCGGACAGCCTGGAACGGCACCGCACACTCCCGCGTGAGCATCTGACAGCCTGGAAGGGCATCGCACATGCCCCGGTCAACATCTGACAGCCTGGAAGGGCACCACCACACTTAGGTGAGAATTTGATAGGCTGGATCGACCCTTGAACCTTCAGGTGAGCATCTGACAGGCTGGAACGGCACCCTTCATGTTCAGGTGAGTATCTGACAGTTTTAAACGGCACCCCACACCCCCAGGTAAGCATCTGACAGCCTGGAACGGTACCCCACACCTCCAGGTAAGCACCTGAAAGCCTGGAACCGCAGATCACATGTTCAGGGGAACATTGTAAGCCTGGAATGGCACCGCAATCCCCAGGTGAGCATCTGACAGCCTAGAACAGCACCCTGCATCACCCAGTGAGAATCTGACAGCCTGGAGCAGCACCACCCCCCCCCAGGTGAGCATCTCACAGCCTGGAAGAGCACCCCACCTCAGGTGAGCATTTGACAGCATGGAACAGGAAGCAGCCACACCCCACAGGTGAGCACCTGACAGCAGGAAAAGCACCCTCCTCCCCGGTGCGCATCAGACAGCCTGGAACGGCATCACCACCTGCAGGTGAGCAGCTGGTACCTGGAACGGCACCCCACACTTCCAGGGGAGCATCAGACAGCCTGGAACTGCACCCCCACCTTTGTGTGAGCATCTTACAGCCTGAAATAGCATCCATGCCCACAATTGTGTGTGTAGCAGCCTGAAACTGCATTCTCCAACCCCAGGTGAGCTTGTGACAATCTGGAACAGGACCCCACCATCCCAGGTGAGCATCTCACCGTGTAAAACAGCACCCTCCACCCCAGGGGATCATTTGACAGCCAAGAATGGCACACCACACAGCCAGGTGAGCATCTGACAGCCTAGATGGCACCAGCACACTTAGCTGAGCATCTGACAGCCTGGATCAGCACTTCAGGTGAGTGTCTGACAGCCCGGAACAGCACCCCACACCCCCAGGTGAGTATGTGACAGCTTGGACCATCACCCCACACCCCAGGAGAGGATCTGACAGCCTGGGAAGGCACTCCCACACCCAGGTGAGCATCTGAAACCCTACAGCATCACCCCCCACCAACCTTCAGGTGATTATCTCACAGCCGGAAAACCAGCCTCCACCACCAGGTGACCATCAGACAGCCTGGAATGGTACCACCACTTAGGTGAGCCTCTGACGGACTCAAGCAACCCACATCTTCAGTGAGTAGCTGAGAACCTAAATCGGCACCTTACACTCAGGTGAGCATCGGAAAGCCTGAAGCAGCACCCCCCCCCCCACCTCTAAGTGAGCATCTGATGGCCTGGAACAGCGCCCACACCCCCAGCTGAGCATCTGACCGCATGGAATGTCATCCTCACCTCCAGGGAGCATCCGACAGCCTGGAACAGTATTTTCCAGCCCCAGGTGAGTATCTGACAACCTGGAACAGAACCCCACTCTTTCAGGTGAGGATCCGACCGCATACAACAGCACCCTCCACCCCCAGGTGAGCATCTGACAGCCGGAACAGCATCCACAGCCCCAGGTGAGCATGTGGCACCCGAAAGGGCAGCGCACGCCCCCAGGTGAGCACCAGACAGCATTGAATGGCTCCCCACACAGCAAAATGAGCCTCTGATGGCCTGGAACAGAACCCCACGTCCCCACATGAGCATCTGACAGCATGGGACGGCACCCCACACCCCCAGGTGAGTATCTGAATGCCTGGAGCAGCACCCACGCCCCCAGGTGAGCTTCTGTAAACCTGAAACAGCACCCTGCACGCGCAGAGGAGCATCTGACAGCCTGGAACGGCTCCCCTACACCCAGGTGTGCATCTGTCAGCCTGAAACAGCACCCTCCACCACCAGATGAGCATCTGACAACTGGAAACTGCACCACACACCCAAGGTGGGCATCCCATGGCATGGGACAGCACCCCACCCACAGGTGATCTCACTGCCTGAAACAAACCCACCGTGAGCCTCTGACAGCACAGAACAGCACCCCACAGCCCCAGGTGATCATTGGACAGCCAGGAACGACAACTCACATCCCCAGGTAAGCGTCTGACAGCCTACAACGGCACCTGCATACCTAGGTGAGAATCTGAAAGCCTGATCGACGTTCGAACCTTCGGGTGAGCATCTGACAGCCTACAGCAGCAGTGACCGCACCCAGGTGAGGATGCTCCCCTGAGGTTGGGCGTCCCATTCCAGGCTGTCAGATCGTCCCCTGGGGATGGAAGGTGCCACTGTAGAGGCTTTTGGATGTTCACATGGGGATGAATGACGGTGTTTCAGGTTATCAGATGCTCACCTGGGAACGCATGGAACGGAACCCACAACTTCACATAAGCATCTGACAGGTGGGAAAAAGCTCCCTGCCCTCAGGTGAGTTCCTGACAGCCTGGAACAGCACCCCACAACGGCAGGTGAGCATCTGACAGCCTGGAACAGCACCCCACAATGGCAGGTGAGCATCTGACAGCCTGGAACAGCACCCCACAACGGCAGTGAGCATCTGACAGCCTGGAACAGCACCCCACAACGGCAGGTGAGCATCTGACAGCCTGGAACAGCACCCCACAACGGCAGGTGAGCATCTGACAGCCTGGAACAGCACCCCACAACGGCAGGTGAGCATCTGACAGCCTGGAACAGCACCCCACAACGGCAGGTGAGCATCTGACAGCCTGGAACAGCACCCCACAACGGCAGGTGAGCATCTGACAGCCTGGAACAGCACCCCACAACGGCAGGTGAGCATCTGACAGCCTGGAACAGCACCCCACAACGGCAGGTGAGCATCTGACAGCCTGGAACAGCACCCCACAACGGCAGGTGAGCATCTGACAGCCTGGAACAGCACCCCCAACGGCAGGTGAGCATCTGACAGCCTGGAACAGCACCCCACAACGGCAGGTGAGCATCTGACAGCCTGGAACAGCACCCCACAACGGCAGGTGAGCATCTGACAGCCTGGAACAGCACCCCACACGGCAGGTGAGCATCTGACAGCCTGGAACAGCACCCCACAACGGCAGGTGAGCATCTGACAGCCTGGAACAGCACCCCACAACGGCAGGTGAGCATCTGACAGCCTGGAACAGCACCCCACAACGGCAGGTGAGCATCTGACAGCCTGGAACAGCACCCCACAACGGCAGGTGAGCATCTGACAGCCTGGAACAGCACCCCACAACGGCAGGTGAGCATCTGATAGCCTGGATAGGCACCCCACAACGGCAGGTGAGCATCTGACAGCCTGGATAGGCACTCCACACAGCCAGGTGAGCAGCTAAAAGCCTGGAATGGAACCCCCACATGCAGGTGAGCATCTGACAGCCTGGAACAGTACCCTAAAACTTTGGGTGAGGATCTGATAGCTTGGAAGAGCAGTGCCTACCCAGTTAGCATCAGACAGCACACAGCAGCACCCCCAATCCCAAGGTGACCATCTGGCAGTGTGAAACAGCACCCCACACCCCCAGATGAGCGTCTGAAAGCCTAAAACAAGCCCCTGCCTGAGATGAGCATCTGACAGCCTTGAACTCCAGGCCCACCACCAGGTGAGCATATGATAGCCTGGAACAGCACCACACAACCCCAGGTAAGATTCCAGCAGCATGGAACAAGACCACTGCCCCCAGGTGAGCATCTGACAGCCTGGGAAAGCACCGGCTTCCAGGTGAACATCCGATAGCCTGGAACAGAACCCCAGTTCTCTAAGTAAGCATCTGACAGCACAGAACAGCACCCTCACCCCCAGGGGAGGATCTGACAACCTAGAACAGCACCCTCACCCCAAAGTGGGCATCTGGCAGCGTAAAACAGCACCTCTACTGGCAGATGAGCATCCGACAGCCTGGGGCAGCACCCCTCACCCCCAGGGAAGCATCTGACAGCCTGGAGCAGCACCCCACACCCCCAGGGAAGCATCTGACAGCCTGGAGCAGCACCCCACACCCCCAGGGGAGCATCTGACAGCCTGGAGCAGCACCCCACACCCCCAGGGGAGCATCTGACAGCCTGGAGCAGCACCCCACCCCCCAGGGGAGCATCTGACAGCCTGGAGCAGCACCCCACACCCCCAGGGGAGCATCTGACAGCCTGGAGCAGCACCCCACACCCCCAGGGGAGCATCTGACAGCCTGGAGCAGCACCCCACACCCCCAGGGGAGCATCTGACAGCCTGGACAAGTCCTGCCCCCAGGTTAGTGTCTGAATTCCTGGAATATGCGCTCTCCTTTTCCACCAGGTGAGCATCTGACTGCCTGGAAGAAGCATGTTACCTGGAGTGAAACCAAGGCTCAGAGACAGGACAGGGTTGTTGGCCAAGAGGAGTGGCCCGCTGCTAAGCCCCAGTGCTGACTCAGCGCTCACAGCCTCAAGCCTGTGCCATGTCCTCCTCTCAGGGTGAAGAGGCAGAGGGCATGGGGGAGGCGCAGCATCGGCCCACATCCTGGATGTGCAAGTTCACAGGCATGATGGGGTGAGGGGCTCCTGCTCCTACCGTCACTCCCACATGCCAGCCCTCTGACGTCCTGGCTGACTTTCCCTGCCTCTGGTCCTGTGGCCCTGGACAGAGCGGGAGGAAGGGACAGGATCCCGTGGTACCCCTTGGAGGAGGTTCCAGCACCTGTAGGCAGGTTTCCAAGGATCCCTTGTGGCCACATCCAGCTGTTAAATGGGCGTGTCCCTGCCAGCCACAGATGTCTGTCCAGTGCAGGAAAGGGCAGGCAGAGAGCTGGCTCCCAGCCCCGAATGCATGTCTCCCTCCCTGGGGCCCAGCCTGGCATGGAAGTCAGGCCTGCCAGTGGGATTGGGGGAAACTTGGTGCCCTGGGCTGGCAGCCCGCCCTGCAGCAGCAAGCATGGCCTCTGGAGACTGTCGTCCCCCTGGCCTCTAGGATTGCTTCTCCTTGCTTCCTGGAACTCCAGCCCTGAAGAAAATCAGAAACCCTGGGAGGCACATTGCCTCTGTGCTGTGCTTTCACCCAGCAAAGCATCAGGGCAGACAGCCAATTTCAACACTGCTCTTGGCTGGAAAGTGTCCTTGTCTCTGGCAGCCTCCAGCGAGAAAGTACAGGGCCCTGGAGCTGTGACTGCCTCAGGGCAGGTCTCCTTTGTGACAGCCTCTTGTCATGGGCCTGGGAGTGGAGCCCTCCTGCCCCTGCCCTGCATCCTGTTGAGTCGACAGCTCAGGCTGGTACCCAAGACCATGGCCAGCAGATCACAGAGGACATCCCTTTTGTCCTGGGTGTTTATGGGCTGGAGGAACCACTGTTCAGCCACATCTCTCCCGCCCCACCTGCATTCACCCGAGGTTGATGGGAGCACTGTGGGGGGAGACAGGCAGGGGAGGGGCCGGGCAGCACCTGGCACATCCCCAGGGTGCCTCCTCTGATCCCCAGGAGGGGCAGCACCCACCCTCCTCTTTCTCCAATTTGTTTTTATTATGGTTAAATATACATAACATAACATTTACCATCTTAATTATCTTTATGTGTACACTGTGGTGGCATTTAATACATTCCTCATGTTGTGCGGCCGTCACCACTATCCCTTTCCAGAACTAGCTCATCTTCCCAAAGTGAAACTCTGTCCCCATTAAATACTCTCCACTCCCCTCCCCCAGTCCCAGGCACCCACCATTCTGGTTTCTGTCTCTGTGATTCAATGACTCTAGGAATCTCATAGAAGGAAATCACACAGTGTTTGTCCTTTTGTGGTGGCTGCTTATTTCACTGAGCACAATGTCCTCGAGGTTCGTCCATGTTGTAGTGTGTACCGGGATTCCCTTCCTTTTTAAGGCTGAATAATTCCCCATTGTATGGATAGAACATGTTTGGCTTATCCACCCATCCATCGGTGGACACTTGGGTGCCTTCCACATCCAAGCTCTTGTGAACAATGATGCCATCTATGAACATGGTGTACAAATGTCTCTAAAAGACCCTGCCTCCATTTCTTTTGGATGTAGACCCAGATGTGGAATTGCTTGATCATATGGTAGGTCTATTCTTTTTTTGGAGCTGGAGTCTCACTTTGTTGCCCAGGCTGGAATGCAGTGGTGTGATCTTGGCTCACTGCAACTTCCGCCTCCTGGGTTCAAGCAATTCTCCTGCCTCAGCCTCCCGAGTAGCTGGAACAACAGGCATGCGCCGCCACACCTGGCTAATTTTTGTATTTTTATTAGAGAAGGGGTTTCACCGTGTTAGCCAGGATGGTCTTGATCTCCTGACCTTGTGATCTGCCTGCCTTGGCCTCCCAAAGTGCTGGGATGACAGGTGTGAGCCACCGCACCCAGCTGGTAGTTCTATTTTTAGCTTTTTGGGAAATGGCCATCCTGTTTTCCATAGCTGCTGCACCATTTTACCTTCCCACCAACAGTGAAGAAGGTTCCAGTTTCTTCACATCCTCACTAGTGCTTGTTATTTTCTTTTTAAAAACCTCGTAGTAGCCATCCTGATAGGCGTGAGGCATATCTCGTCATTTTGATTTGTGCTTCCCTGATGATTGGTGATGTCCGGCATCTTTTCATGTGCTTATTGTCCATTTGTATATCTTTTTCTGGGAAATGTCTGTTTAAGTCCTTTGCTCATTTCTGAATTGGGATTTTGCCTTTATTGTTGTTGAGTTTTAGGACTTCTCTGTGTATTCTGGAAATTCCTTATCAGATATGTGACTTGCAAATATTGTGGTTTTCTTCCATCCTGTCAGTTGCCTTTTTACTCTGTTATAATAGTGTCCTTTGGTGGACAAAAAAATTAATTTTCATGAAATCCAACTTTATTTTTTCTTTTGCTGCCTGTGCCTTTGGTGTTGTAGCCCAGAAGTCATCGCCAAATCCAACATTGTGAAGCCTCCCCCTGTGCTTACTTCTAAGAATTTTATAGTTTTAGGTCTTTGATCCATTTTGAATTAATTTTTGTATGTGGTGTTAGGAAAGAGTCCAACTTCATTCTTTTGCATAGTTTTCCCTGCAACATTTGTTGAAAAGACCGTCCCTTCCCCATTGAATGGTCTTGGTCAAATCATTTGACCGTATATGGGTGGGTTCATTTCTCGACTCTCTATTCTGTTCCATTGGTCTCTGTGTCTGTTTTTGTGCCAGTACCACACTGTTTTGATCACTGTAGCTTTGTAGTAAGTTTTGAAATCAGGAAGTGTGAGTCCTCCAGCTTGTTGGTTCTTTTTCAGGATTGTTTCGGCTGTTTGGAATCCCCTGAGATTCCACAGGAATTTTAGAATTTATCTTTTCTGCTTCTGTAAAAAGCATTATTGAGATTTTGACAGAGATTGCATTGAATCAGTTGGGTAATACTGACATCTTACCAACATGAAGTCTTCTAATACATGAACGTGGAATGTGTTTCCTTTGTTTATGTCTTCTTTAATTTCTTTCAGCAATGTTTTGTAGTTTTCACTGCACAAATCTTTCACCTCATTGGTTAATTCCTAAGTATTTTATTCTTTTTAATGCTATTGTAGATGGAATTATAGCTGACTCTCGAACATGGGTTAAAACTATGTGGATCCACTTTATGTGAATTTTTTTCAATAAATACAGTCAGCCTTTCATATTGGTGGGTTCCGAATCCACAGTCAAATGCAGATCAATTCTTGCAATGTGAAACCCACGTATACGAAGGGCCAACTTTTCATATCTAGGGGTTGGGGTTTCCACAGGGCTGACTGTAGGACTTCAGTATGTGGGGATTTTGGTATCTGAGGGTTGTCCTGGAACCAATCCCACGTGGATACCAAGTGGTGACTGTATTTTCTTAATTCCCTTTTTAGATTATTCATTATTAATGTATAAAAAAGGAACTGATTTTTGTGTTGCCTTCATATCCTGCTACTTTGCTAAATTCATTTATTAGTTCTAACAGGTTTGTGTGTGTGTGTGTGTGTGTGTGTGTGTGTGTGTGTAATCTTTAGGAATTTCTACATATAAGATCCGAGAACAGAGATAATTTTATTTTTCTTTCAAATTTGGATGCTTGGTAATTTTTTTCTTGCCTAATTATTCTGGCTATAACTTCCAGTGCAATGTTGAGTAGAAGTGCAAAAGTGATCATCTTTGCCTTGTTCCTGATCTTAGAGGAAAAGCTTTCCTTTTTCATCAATGAATATGATATTTGCTGTGGGTTTTTCTTATATGGATTTTATATTGAGGCAGTTTCCTTCTCTTCCTAGTTTGTTGAGTGTTCTTATCATAAAAGGGTGTTGAATTTTGTCAAATGCTTTTCTGCATCAGTTGAGATGATCATTTTTTCCCCTTCATTCTGTTAATGTGGTATATTACATTAATTGACATTTGTATGTTGAACCATCCTTGCATTCTAGCAATAAATCCCACTTGTCATGTGTGTCATCCTTTTAACAAATTGCTGAATTTGTTTTGTTAGTATTTTGTTGAGGATTTTTGCCTAAATATTCTTACAGGATAATAGTCTGTAGTTTTCTTGTAGTGTCTTTGGCTATGGTATCAGGGTAATGCCGGCCTCATAGAATGAGTGAGGAAGTGTTCCTTCCTCTTTGATTTTTTGGAAAACTTTGAGGATTGGTGTTAGTTCTTTAAAAGTTTGGTGGAATTCACCAGTGAAACCATCAGGTCCTGGCCTTTTCTTTGTTGGGAGATTTTTGAGTACTGAGTCAATCTTTTCACTAGTTATAGGTCTATTCAGATCTTCTGTTTCTTCATGATTTAGTCTTGGTGGGTTTTGTGTTTCTAGGGATTTGTCCATTTCATCTAGATTAGCTGATTTGTTGGCTTACAATTGTTCCTATTACTATCTTATAATTCTTTTTATTTCTGTAGCATTGGTAATAATAACCTCATTTTCATTTCTGATTGTCATAATTTGAGTTTTCTCTTTCTTAGTCCACCTGGCAAAAAGTTGGTCAAATTTTATCTTTTCAAGGAACAAACTTTTGTTTTCATTGATTTTCTCTATTCTCGATCCTCTGTTTTGTTGATCTCTGCTGTAATCTCTCTCTGTTTCTTTTTCGTTCTATTCATGTGTTCTTTTTCTAGTTTCTTAAGTTGTAAAGTTAGATTGCCGATTTGAGATCTTTCTTGTTTTTTAATGGAAGCATTTACAGCGATACATTTCCCCCTCAGCACTGCTTTCCCTGTGTTTCATAATTTGGGGTGTGTTGTTTTCATTTTCACTTGTCTCTAAGCATTGTCTAACTTCTCATGTGATTTCTTCTGTGATCCATTGGTTGTTTAGCCCCCTCCTCCTTTTACAGAGGAGGAAACTGAGGCCTGGGGAGGTGAAATGATTCAGCTGAGGTTGCTTAGCTGGACCCAACTCTTTTGGGCTCCAGGGACAGTGTTCAGGGCAGCAGACCTGGGCTGAGCACACAGGTCCAGTGTGAGTCCCTCAGAGTCAGACCACACAGAATGCAGTGCAGTTGCAAGCAAGGAATGCTCATAATCAAACAGAACAGAAACTGTCTTCCAGCACACAGGCCTCCCCCAGCTGAATGGGATCTGTCTTCTTGCCATTGCCCCTCTCCCAACTTTTATTTTAAATTGGAGCAGTTTCTGCAGAAGAAAGTCTTAAATGCATAGATACCGAACTTAAAGAGCGAGTAAATGAAGCTCAGATCAGGGTCCAGGGGCTGAATCCCCACACCTGTCTGTGGCAGACATGGCTGACCAAGGCCAGCACTTACTCCAAAACCCTCTCAACACTGGGGCCAGGCAGCCCCACCAACGCAGCCGAGGGAACACCTCCTGGCCAACAGCCCTAGAGGGACCCCTGCATGCACTGAGCATTATTTAAGCTGGGGAGGACCCCTAGTACCTCTGAAGGCTCGCACGTCTATCCATGCAGACTGAGGCTGGGAGGACGAAAGGGCAGGATTCCCAGAAACTGGGTTTGTGGGGACCAGGCTCCCATGAGCCACAGTACAGGTGGGGATGGGAACATAAGTTTTGATGGGCATCTCGCTGCTCAGGACGGCCTCCTGGCTCCATCTCTCCTTGGGGTGGAGGAAGGCAACTCCCTGGGTCCCCCATCCCTGTTTGCCCAGGCCCAGGTGGGGAGTGGGGTGGCACCTGCAGCTGGTCTAGGGCCAGGTGCACCAATGCCCGTCCACACAGTGCCTGCACGTTCTCCGGCTCAGCCCGCAGCACTGCGTTGAAGTCGAACATGGCTGTCTTCTTCTGGCCCAGGAACCCATAGCAGCGGGCTCGGGCAAGGAGGGATTCACTTGCCTGGCTTCCTGCAGGAAGATGGCATGGGGTCGGGATGAGCCTGTGCTGAGTCCCTCCCCCAGTGTCCCTCCTGCCCAGCCCGGGGAGAGCAGAGGGTGCATGAGCTTCAGGGCTCACCTTGGGGAGCTCACAGACCACTGGGCACCGAGACACACAGAGACAGTCACGGCAGACCTGGGGGCCTTGGCTTTGGGGCAAGAGGAGCCCCTCCAGGACTGTAGACAGCTGGGGGGCTGCCAAGGGAAGGAGCACTGCAGCTGCCTCTGAGGCCAGGCAAGGGCAGGGGGTCAGGGTCCTGGGGCGGGACCTGGAGTGGCAGCAGCAGGAAGGTGTGAGGCTTGGATATGGGGCAGTCTAGGAGGAGCCCCCTGGATTCTGGGCATAAGAGACCCCTCCCCAAAGAGGTTATCATTATCGTACCCCTTCTGGGTGTCTGTCCGGTGACGGACATGGGACAACATGCCGGGCTGCTCTGGGCTGTGCGCCCACCAACGCATACAGGGCATGCTCCCCGTGCCAGGTTCTGTCCCAGAATGAGCTCTCCGAATCCCACTTCCACCCCACAGAGGCTACTCGGCCATCCCCCTTTGAGAGAGGAGGGTGAGGGGTGCTCACTAAGTGCATGGCCAGGTTCCACGTGGCAGCCTGATCTAGGTCCAGGCTCTCACACTCCCTGTACCCCAGGAGATCCTTGTGAGTCCTGGGAAACATCCCCTTCCCTCCAGACACTTGATCCCACCAAAAAACAGCACTAACTCCAAGAAGCAGGCAGCACCCCATGCTGGGTGTCCCGGGGTGGGGAGCCCAGGTGTGCACGGGAGGAGCTTCAGTCGTTGTTCCTAGGAAGGGCTGAGGGGAGCAGCAACCTCGTCTCCTTGTCATTAACTGGGAAAGGGGCCCTTTCCCCTCAGGGCTGAGGCTTCTGGGACAGCAGCTCAGGCACTAGGCAGGGCACAGCTCAGGTCCCAGCTCAGGCCCCAGGTCGCAGAGGCCGGTCTCAGGCCTTGGTGCACCCACCTTGATGGCGAGATGCCCTCAGCGAGTGGCCCCTGCCCTGTCCACCCCGTGGGTGTTCCTGAGGCCCCTGCACCTGGGGAGCACGCGTGTCCCCACTGTCCAACACAGCAAAAGCTCCCCATGTCTCCTGTGCCCGGCACAAGACTGGGCCCTGGGAGCAGGTGGGCAGCCCCTACCTGCAGCAAAGATGGCCAGAGAGAGGTAGGCGATGGCCTCCTTGGTGTGGTCCCTGCTGTCGGCCCCGCCTGGCCGTGCCCGCAGGATGGCCAGGGCCCTGGCGTGGCAGTGGCCTTGAAGCAGCTGCCGGTCCTCGTGGCAGAAGACGTCCAGGGTGGGATGGAGGCAGGCGGTGTCACCGGACTGGACCAGCTTCTTCACCAACTGCAGGGGTGCCACAGTCACTGCCCACACCCTTGGGACCGATGCCCTGGGGCCCTCTCTGTACCGACGCCCCTGGCCATCCCCCACCCCATCCTCACTGCCCCAGGGTCCATCTGGTGCCAACACCCCCAGCCCCACCCTTGCTGCCCCAGGGCTCACCCAGTGCCAATGCCCCTGGCAATTCCTCACCCCACCCTCTCTGCCTCAGGGTCCACCCAGTGCCACCACCCTGATCATCCCGTACTCCTGCCTCGCTGCCTCCCCCAGCCCCTGGCTGTGACCACACGCCTGGGGGCTTCTCCCTATCTGAGAACTAGGAGGTTGGCTGTGTGTTGCAGCGTGGCCTTTTGAGCCTTTGGGGGCATTTTGTCTCCCCATAGGTGGGGGTCCCACAGCAGGCAGGGACTGTGTCCCCAGCTTGGCGCAGAGGAGTAGGCAGGGAGGGGAGCTGTGAGCCTGCTCTGGGCTGCAGTCGGAGCCGCGTCTGTCTGCTGCATGGCACTGTTGGGCTGGGGCTCTCAGGGTCCTGAGCCTAGGACTTCTCTGTCCCATGGTGGTGGAGACCCCGCCCCAGTGGGCCCACTGGAGCAAGGAATGGGCGTGCCCCCATGAGAAGCAGAGGAAGGGGCTTTTAGGTCAGGAAGAGTCAACAGGCACCAGGGAGTCCTTCAGACGACGCGGAGCAAAAGCCCAGCACGGCCAAGTAGGACCAGGTCTCTGAGCGAGGGGAGACCTCCGCCCCACAACCTCCCCTCCCCGCGGCTCCATCCGAAGGAGGCCCAATGCTGCCCCCTGCTGGCCGCTGGTGGGCACACGGGTTCCCCAAGCTGAGCAAGGAGATCAGAACCCAAACCAGGCCCCAGGGGGAAGAAGGCGCGACAAGGCCCTCACCCCAGGCCCCAACGCCTGAATCCCACCAGAGCGTAACCTTTAGACCCCAGTTCAGACAGGAACCCGGGATAGCACCTGAGGCAGGTGAGGGTCTGCCTTTCCTGGGAGCGGGGGTCTTGGAGGCAGGAAGGGAGGGCCCCTCTGCTACCCTCCCCAAGGCAGGGTTGCATCCAAGCCTGGTTTATGTGAGAGACTTGGAGAGAAGCTCGGCCTGCAGTCGGTTCCTGGCCCTTCTGCTTCATAACCGCAGGGGAAGCAAGTACGACAAAGCAGCTATGCATGCGGGGAATCTGCCGACCCCAGGGACCTGCCCCAGCCGATTTCCATGACGACCCATGGGACCCGGACCCAGATAAGGAGACTGAGCGTCAGACAGGTGAGGGCCTGCAGCAGGTGCAGAGCTGGGGCTGAATGCAGTCGCCTGGTCCAAAGCTCAGACTGCGAGGTCCAGCGCCAAGTCCACCGGAGGCCTGTGCCCTCTTCCCAGCTGGGCCCGTTTCCACCTGCCCTCTCTCACGCTCTGGGCCTCCTCACCTGGTTGGCATCATAGAAAAAGCCCCTCCTCAGCTGCAACAGGGCCAGCCGTGCCAGCACAGGGGCTGCCTGGGGCCTCCGGGAGAGGGCCACCAGCAGGGCCTTGTGTGTCTCCTCCAGGCGGCCCAGGCGGTACAGGGCGTCAGCGGCCAGGAGGCAAGAGGCCTCGTCCTCCGAATCCAGCTCCATCAGCAGTGTGGCCAGCTGGTGCACGCCGCGGGCGTCCCTGTGTGGAGATCAGCTCAGAGGGGCCTGCCCCTTTTGACAACCCCTCCACCTGCCCAGGTGATTGGGCAGTGGGGAAATCCCATCTCCTGCACCTGGCCTGGGCAGCTCCCTCTGGAGGGACCCTCATGCCACGCCATCCCCAGAGGCCAAAGGTGCCCTTCCCATCACGCGGCCCTCACGCCCTCCTTCACCCTTCCCCCACCCTGTGGGAGGTGGGATTGAGGCAGTATAGACAGACAGTGGCAGGGCTGACCCTGAGCAGACCCTGCCTCGGTTTCCTTTTCTGCAAAAGCACAGACGAACAATTTGGTCTTGCTGGGCTCAGGGGTGTGCGTGCAGGCAGAAAAAGAAAACACACGGCTGCATGTGGCACGTTCCTGTGTCCACGTGGGAATGTTAATAAGCGCTCACTGGAAAATGGGGCCAGAGCCTCAAATTTGACAACTCCCAGAGAAAAAATATAAATGCCATCACATAATGAAAGTTCCTCACCACCAGCAAATCAAAGCCATGCAAATCCAACACCTGGAAGGCAGAGGAACTCTGTGTGTGTGTGTGTGTGTGTGTGTGTGGTGTGTTGTATGTGTGGTGTGTATGGTGTGTGTATGGTGTGTTGTGTGTGTGTTATGTATGTGTTGTGTGTGTGTGGTGTGTGTTGTATGTGTGGTGTGTATGGTGTGTGTATGGTGTGTTGTGTGTGTGTTATGTATGTGTGTGTGTGTGGTGTGTGTTGTATGTGTGGTGTGTATGGTGTGTGTATGGTGTGTTGTGTGTGTGTTATGTATGTGTTGTGTGTGTGTTGTATGTGTGGTGTGTATGGTGTGTGTATGGTGTGTTGTGTGTGTGTTATGTGTGTGTGTGTGTGTGGTGTGTGTTGTATGTGTGGGTGTATGGTGTGTGTATGGTGTGTGTGTGTGTTATGTATGTGTTGTGTGTGTGTGTTGTATGTGTGTGTGTATGGTGTGTTGTGTGTGTTATGTATGTGTTGTGTGTGTGTGTGTTGTATGTGTGGTGTGTATGGTGTGTGTATGGTGTGTTGTGTGTGTGTTATGTATGTGTTGTGTGTGTGTGGTGTGTGTTGTATGTGTGGTGTGTATGGTGTGTGTATGGTGTGTTGTGTGTGTGTTATGTATGTGTTGTGTGTGTGTGTGGTGTGTGTTGTATGTGTGGTGTGTATGGTGTGTGTATGGTGTGTTGTGTGTGTGTTATGTATGTGTTGTGTGTGTGTGTTGTGTGTGTGTGGTGTGTGTTGTATGTGTGGTGTGTATGGTGTGTGTATGGTGTGTTGTGTGTGTGTTATGTATGTGTTGTGTTGTGTGTGTGCCTAGGGGTGAAGGTTGACATCAATGACGCCCCCTGTCTCAGTGCTTTTAACTTTGCTGAAACCCCTTCCTGCCACCTCCCAGCAATTAGATGAGGGAAGTCAAAGCAGCTAGGGATTCACCCGCTGGGCTTGGGGCTGGCAAAGAATTTGCAAAATGAGCATCGGGGTGAGTGGGGGATGGGCGGTGGCCAGACTGTGGTGAGGGGAGGGCAGCTCCTGGAGTCAAGGATCCTACAAGTGGCCGTGCTCCCTGACCCAGGAACTGCATGCCTGTCTCCGTCTTAAGGAGAGAACATTCTGGATACAGGACATTACCCACGATGGATTACAGCTAAGAACAAAGGTGCGGTGGCTCACACCTGGAATCCCAGCACTTTGGGAGGCCCAGGTGGGAGGATCACTTGAGGTCAGGAGTTTGAGACCAGCCCGGCCAACATGGTGAAACCCCATCCTACCAAAAATATAAAAATTAGCCGGGCATGGTGGCGCTTGCCTGTGATCCCAGCTACTTGGGAAGCTGAGGCAGGAGAGTGGCTTGAACCCAGGAGGTGGAGGTTGCAGTGAGCCAAGATCGTGCTATTGCACTCCAGCCTGGACAGCAGAGTGAGACTCCATCTCAAAAAACAAAAAACAAAAAACAAACAAACAAAATAAAACAAACGAAACCCAAGACTGCTGGAAGGTGTAGTGGCAGGGGCTCAGGTCAGGGCGGTGCTGACCGAAACACATTTAGCCACAAAGGGAACTGTCATGACCTATTGAGTAAGAAAATTAGCAAATGGGCCGGGCGCGGTGGCTTAAGCCTGTAATCCCAGCACTTTGGGAGGCCGAGACGGGCGGATCACGAGGTCAGGAGATCGAGACCATCCTGGCTAACACGGTGAAACCCTGTCTCTACTAAAAATACAAAAAACTAGCCGGGCGAGGTGGCGGGCGCCTGTAGTCCCAGCTACTCCGGAGGCTGAGGCAGGAGAATGGCGTGAACCCGGGAGGCCGAGCTTGCAGTGAGCTGAGATCCGGCCTCTGCACTCCAGCCTGGGCGACAGAGCGAGACTCCGTCTCAAAAAAAAAAAAAAAGAAAAAGAAAATTAGCAAATGAACCGCATGTCCAGCACAGACTCGGTTTGGTGAACTATTTTATATGCACGAAACGAAAGGCCTGGAAGGAAATGTGAGCCGCGGCTTTTAATTTCTCCTTTCCGTTTCGGGACTGCCGCCCCTACTGTGGAAGCAGCGGAGCTAGACCTGCCTCGGGTGCTTTGGCAGGTTACGCTGCCTCCGTTCATTCCTTTGTAAAATGGTAGGAAACATCCGTGGCTACCTCGAAGGAGACCCACAAGAAGCAGCAGCCCCAGCGCGCCCGGGCGGCTCCTCACCCCTCCTGCGTGGTGGGGCCGCCGGTCTCCGCGGCCTCCCTCCGGCCCTGCACTCTCGACGGCCCGGCGCGTGGCGATCGCTGCAGCATCCCACGGGCCTCCTCCCGCAGCACGGCCAGCAGCAGCCCCCGCTGGTTCCAGGGCACGTAGGCCTTGGCGGCCAGAAGCGCCTCCTCGGGCCGCAGCCTGCAGGCGGTGACATAGTCCAGCGTGCCCAGGAATGCGCTGCCCGCCAGCACCCGCAGCAGCCCCCGGCCGCACAGCGCGCGCACACAGCCCCCCGGGTGCGGCGCCCCCTGCTCCACCACCGCCTGGAAGTCCTCCAGGGCGCGCCGCGAGTCCCCGGCGTGCAGCGCGCAGAAGCCGCGCAGAGCCAGGAGGGGCGCGCGGTCCCCCGCTCGGTCCCCGGCAGGGTCCTCAGGGCGCGCGGGCCGCAGCAGGCGCTCGCACATTGCTCGGGCGCGCGTCGCGTCCCCCGCCAGCAGCAGGCACTCGGCGAGGCGGGCTCCCAGCGCGGGTCGCGCCCCGGTAGGTGCCAGACGAAGCAGGACGCGGAGCGCGCGGGTTACCGGGGCCAACAGCTCGCGGCCCGCGTTCTCGCGGAACTCAGGATGGTTCCGCACGGCTTCCTGGAAGCGGGCGAAGCCCACGTCCGCGACCTCCTGCGCCTGAGCCCGGACACGCTCCTGGTCCCGGGCGGAGAACACGGCCTGGAACTGCCTGCGCGCCCCAGAGGGGCTCTCGCGGAAGGCCTCCTGCAGGTCCCCAAACACGTCCTGGGCCCGGCCGTCCAGGAAGAAGGCCGAGGCCGCGCGGGTGACCAGCAGGGTGGCCCGGCGCTCACCTGCGGAGAGAAACAGAGGCGTGGGTCCTGCCTGGGGGCTGACTACCCGGGGGTGTGCCACCTGCAGGTCCCCACCAGGTCCGGCGCTTGGACTCAGGAGCCTGTGAGTGCTCCTGCCCAGGGCATCTCCCTCCAGTCTCCGGGTAGCCCTGGGTATGGCACCGGCTGGCAGGAGGCCCGAGGCCCATGAGTGATGGGTCAGGGTGAGAACCGTGCTGGGCAAGCGGCGAGGGGGCAGCCACCCTGCCTGCCAGCGACCCTGTGTTCTCAGGGTGGGTTCAGAGTCACTCCCACCGCTCAGTGCAGACCAAATTCAGTTACAACGCCTTTCCCCTGCCTGACATTTAAATAACGGGTTTTATAATTGAGTTTCCTCCTCCGGGAATCAGTGTCCCTCCACTCCCAGGGCAGAGCTGAGGCTACAACTCTATGACCTTTGTGGTGGCCATTTATTCCTGGGCATCTTTGTTTCTTGCCTTCTTTGGGCCAAGTAAGGACCCAGCGCTTCCCTCTCTGAAGCTGAGCTCTTCCCTTAGGTCTAGGACCGGAGATGCATGCCCTGCCGCTTACTGAGGATGGACCTGGGCATTTATGGAGTCTCCTGCGTCTGTTCCCTGGTCTGCACTATAATGGGTTATAACGATCCCTGCTTGCAGGGTGTGAGGATTAAACGGATCTACCTACATCCAGTGCCTGCAAGGGGCCTGGTGCATCTTGTGAGTCAGTGAGGTCAGGGGCGGTACCCTCCCCCTACACCCGTCCCCCGCCCCTGCCCCGTGTTACATTTCGTGTCTGAGCAAACGAGAATGCGGCTTTCTAACTGGTAGAGAAGTGTAGCCGCCCCATCCCAAAAAGGGCCCCAGGCAGGGTGCACAGGCCACTGAGAGAGGCAGGGAACACTCCCCGCCAGGCGGGCTTCAGGTCGTGGCCCCACCCTTATTTTTACAGGCTACGAAGGTGCTGCAGGGGAGGGACGTTCTCAGGGTGCATCCCAGACCTCTGAGCCTCTGCTTCAGCGCTTTCTGCACTGACTCCTTCAGAATTTTCAAACAGCTTTTCCTTATAACCCCATTCACTAGTCACAATAGCAACAATCCGTTGCATTCAAACAGGACTCTGGAGAGGGCAAAACACCACACAGGGTGCAGAAGCAAAGCCCGTGTGGTCCTTGCCCTGCTGCCCTTGTGGTAAGCGCAGAGTCCGGCGCAGAAAGTGTCTGGCGCCCTGAGCCTAGCCAGGCAAGCAGCCACAAGGTCACTCTGTCTAGTTCTGGTGGCCAAAGTAAAAGACACTTTGAGCCTTTCCTGTCAGCTACTGACCCTTGAACACAACACCACCCCTGAGTTTTGCAGAAGTTCATGGATCCGAGGGAGCTGCAGCCAGGGGAGAATGCTTTCGGCCTGGGGGTGATGGGGGGGCTCTTATTTACTTTCCCACGTGAAAGGGTGGTCTCTCCTCTCTTTCCGAGACTCCAGTTATATGTACGAGATTTTTTGATATTGTCCGCAGGTCACCCAACCTCTGTTCATTTTTCTTCTGTTCTTCGTATCGAGTAATCTCTATTCTGTCTTCAAGTTCACCGACTCTTCTGCTGTCTCTAATATTTTCATTTCAATTATTGCACTTTTCAACTCTCGATTTGCCAGATGCTTTTTTTTTTTTTTTTTTTAGACAGGGTCTTGCTGCATCACCCAAGCTGGAGCGCAGTGGTGTAAACACGGCTCACTGTAACCTTGACCTCGGGCTCAGCCTCCTGTGTCGTTGGGACTACAGGCATGCACCACTGTACCCAGCTAACTTTTGGATTTTTTGTAGAGTTGGAGTCTCACTTTGTCACTTAGGGTGGTCTTGAACTCCTGGGCCCAAGTGATCCTCCCTCCTCAGCCTCCCAAAGTGCTGGCACTCCTTTTTATAAGGAACCGTGCCCAGCCTGGTTCCTTTATATTATTTCCATTTATCTATGAAGATTCCACATCAGTTCATTCATTAGGCATATTTTCCTGAAGTCAGTTTTTAGGGATTTCTTTTTCTCCTGACTGTAGTTCACATTTTATTTTCCTGTCTCTTTTCATGAGTAGTAGTTTCTTCCCACACACCAGGCATGACGGACACTTTGTGGAGACTCTGAATTCAATTATATTCCTCTGAAGAGGGCTGAGTTTTGTTTTAGTAGCAGTGAAATTGACTGGGTTTAAACTCCAAATTCTATTGTTTTTTGGTAGACACTGCTGAAGTCTTCATTTAGCTTTTGCAGCTTCCAGTGCCTGCTCTTTCAGCCCACCCAGCCTTTCCCCTGTATGTGCAGTTCAGTGGACTGAAGATTTAAGTAGATTTAATACACAGATTTGGGGCTGCACCTACTCTGTGGCTCCCTCCTTTTTCGGGATTCTTCATCTAACTTTCCATCCATTTTTCTCAGCCCTGAACTGTCCTATGCTACCTCAAGCCAGGAGAACTTCAGTGTCTGCTGAACAGTGACTCATAGATTGAGGAGCCCTCTTGGGCGAAGAGCTGCAGGGTGCACATCTCACCTCACACAACACCACTGTTCAGGAGTCAACTGCTGGTTTCTGCCTGCATTGGGTTACTTATCCATGCCTTCAAATAGTCACTTTTTATATTTTATCCAGCTTTTATAATCATCATCTCTGGGACATGTAGGCAAGCTATTCCATAGTGACTTGAAGCCAGATCTTCTATTGTTAGATAGACAATTTTTGACTGGCTGAGGGGAATGTAAACGCTATCACATTATTGTTTTAATTTCTATTTTCCTGATGACTAGTGAGGTTCACTTATTAAATTTTTTCCCCAATCTGGTGGGTGGAAAATGGTTTCTCATTGTTTTAATTTTGCATTTGTCTCATTACTATGATGCTGAATATTGTTCACATGTTTTATTAGCCATCTGTGTTTCCTCTTTTGGGGAATGCTTTTGCCAAGCCTTGTATTGAATTTTTTTTCTTATTGATATGTAGGAGTTCTTCAAATACTCTGCATACTAATTTATTTGCTCATTGTATATTTTGCAAGCATTTTTCTCCTTTTGTGGATCGTCCTTTTATTTTCTATAGTTATGGGCAAAATAGAGGTTTTAAATTTTGGTTTAATCAGATGTATTAAAATTTTCTTTATTGATTCTGTTTTGTATCTTAAGAAGCCCACCTGTACATAGAAATCTTAATGACATTCTCAGATATTTTCTTTCAGAAACTGTAAAATGCAGCACTTTCCACCTGGAATTCACTATTTTGCAAGGTGAGAGGTGGAGTACCATCCATTGAATAGTGCTCCTTTTCTTTCCTTATAAATTTGCAACACTCCTCTGTAACCCGTTAAGTTTTAGATAAATGTGGGTCTGCTTCTGAGCTCTCTAATTCATTTTATTGGTCTTTCTATCTATCCCTGATATATAGATATATATAGAAGTCAATAAACTTGTATGTTGATTAGTATAGCTTCGTATTAACTGGTAGAGCAAATCCTCCTAACTGCCACATCTTCTTTCTCCATCTTCTGCTTTTCCTTCTCCTCTTCTCCCCTGTCCCACATCCCCACTCCCCTACCTCTCCCTTCCCCTCCTCATCCTCCTTTTTCTTCTGTGGACAGTGAATATCTCTCCATTTATATAGATATTTTTTCTTTTCTGATACAGCATCTTGCTGTTGCCCAGGCTGGCATGCAGTGGTGTGATTATAGCTCACTGCTTAATCTCCCAAGCTTAAGAGATCCTCCCACATCAGTCTCCTAAGTAGCTGGGACACAGGTATGCACCACGTGTCCAGATAAGTTTTTTTGTATTTTTAAAAGTTTTTAGAGACCAGGTCCCACTATGTTGCCCAGGCTGGTCTCAGACTTCTGAACTCAAGGGATCCTCCTGTCTCAGCCTCCAAAAGTGCTGGGATTACAGGCATGAGTCACTGAGGCATGGCTATAGGTATTCTTTATTATCTTTTAATAAAGTTTTATACTTTTTCCATAAAGTCATATGACTCTTAGAACTTAATCATTTTAGGCCGGGCGCGGTGGCTCAAGCCTGTAATCATAGCACTTTGGGAGGCGGAGACGGGCGGATCACAAGGTCAGGAGATCAAGACCATCCTGGCTAACACAGTGAAACCCTGTCTCTACTAAAAAATACAAAAAACTAGCCGGGCGAGGTGGCGGGCGCCTGTAGTCCCAGCTACCCAGGAGGCTGAGGCAGGAGAATGGTGTAAACCCGGGAGGCGGAGCTTGCCGTGAGCTGAGATCTGGCCACTGCACTCCAGCCTGGGCGACAGAGCGAGACTCCATCTCAAAAAAAAAAAAAAAAAGAACTTAATCATTTTATGTCCTGTGGTAAATGGTATATTTTAAAATCACAGAACATCTATTTGTTGCTGGTGTTTATAAATATAAATAATGTTCTGCGTATTTTGTTAAATTTTGCTACTATGTCTAATACCTTTTTGTTGCTTCTTTTGGAATTTCTATATATGTAGCTAATCATATTGCCTGGAATAATGATAACTTTGTGACTTTCTTTCTGGTCTTACATGTTCTGTCTTGTTTTCTTACCTTATTGCATTGGCTAGGATCGCTAGCACAATGATGAGTAATTGGGAGAGTGGGAGAGTGCACAGCCTCCTTGTAATTGATTTTATTTATTTATTTATTTATTTTTTGGAGGCAAAGTGAGTCTCGCTCTGTCGCCCAGGCTGGAGTGCTGTGGTGCGATCTCGGCTCACTGCAAGCTCCGCCTCCTGGGTTCACACCATTCTCCTGCCTCAGCCTCCCGAGTAGCTGGGACTACAGGTGCCTGCCACTACACCTGGCTAATTTTTTGTATTTTTAGTAGAGATGGGGTTTCACTGTGTTAGCCAGGATGGTCTTGATCTCCTGACCTCATGATCCGCCCACCTCAGCCTCCCAAAGTGCTGGGATTATAAGCGTGAGCCACCGCGCCCGGCTGTAATTGATTTTAAATGGAAGGCTTCTCAATTGTCACCACTGAGTATGATATTTATGGTAGGTTTTGAGTAGATATTATCTTTTTTCAATTAAGTAAGTTTTCTTCTGTTTCTTGATTGTTAAAATTCTGGGAATGTTAAATATCATAAAAGACTTTTTCTGAACCTACTGCAATGATAATATGTTCTTCTTTATTCCATTAATTAATGTAGAATTAATATTGTACATTATATAATTCTGGAAACATAAACTTTTAAGTTCTATATTATAATGTTTGACCAAATATTGGCTAAAACATGCATCAAAACTGATGTTTTGACCTAGTCAGCAGTTATTTCAGCTAACTATTGTTGCATAACCATCCATTGTAAAACTTAGTGGCTTAAAACAACAACCAAGCCTGGGCAACATAGTGAGACCCCATCTCTGCAAAATATAAAAAAAAAAATTAGCCAGTTGTGGTGGTATGTACCTATAGTCCCAGCTACTTGGGAGGCTGAGGCAGGAGGATTGCTTGAGCCTGGGAGATTGAGTGCAGTGAGCCATGATCGCACCACTGCACTCCAGCCTGGGAGAAAAAGCAAGACCCTGTCTCAAAAAGGAAAATCCAACCGTTTATATTTGCCCATAATTATTCCTCAGTTTGGGCTGGGCTAAGCTGGACAGTTCTTTGGTTGGTCTTACCAGGAGTTGCTCAGATGGCTGCAGCCATCCAGTGGCTTTACTGGACAAGAGAATCTAAGGTGGCCTCACTCATGTGTCCGGGGCCTTGGTAATGGATGTTAGGTGAGCCTGTGAGTCTGTGTGTTCTCTCACTGGTCATGATTCCAGCTTCCTTACCCTGGAAGCATTACAAGGTGGAAGCTGTGGGGCCTCTGAGGCTTGGGCACCAGAAGCACAAGCCATCACTTCTACCATATTCTACTGGTCCCAGCAAGGCACAAGGCCATGCCAGATTCTGTGTGGAGAACAGACTCCGTCTCTTGCTGGGAGGAATGCAGGAATCATGGCTATGCTTTGTCACCTTTCCCAGCAGCTCTTAATGAAGAACCTTGAACAAGTCGGAAGTGGTTGTCCCGGTCCTTTTGGAAGACAAGCACATAGGAAATCATGGTACCTGGATGCTTACTTAGCAGCTACCTTGAGTGGAAGTGGTATTTATTCTGTATCTCATCCTCATGCACTGTGTGTCCCTGTGTATCTACTTACTAAAGAGGGACAAGAAAGTTCCCAGATGATAGAAGGCTTTTGCTACAGTTTGAAGGTCCCCTCCAAAACTCATGCTGAAACTTAACTGCCATTGTAATGATATTGACAGGTCAGACCTTTGAAGATGATTAGGCCAGGAGGGCTCTGCCCTTCTGGGTGGGATTAATGCAAGTTCAGCCCCTTTCACTCTTTGCTCTTCTGTCTTCTGCTAAGTGAGGATGCAGCATTCAAGGAGCCATCTTGGAATCCGAATCCCCAAGCCTATTGGGACTTGGTCTTGGACTTCCAGCCTCCAGAACTGGAGCTCATTCACTTCTACTCATTATGGATCACCCAGCCCATGGCATTCTGCCACAGCAGTACAAATGGAGCGACTGGTTTGTGCAACGTTTCCAAGGACTTCGGAAAGTAACCTCCAGATGGAAGGTCATTTGTTGCAGGAAACTACATTTGTAAAAAGTCTGTTATAGGAAAATTCATTTCTTCTCTTCTCATCGTAAGCCATGCTTATGCTGGTGGCGATATGGGGAGTCCCTTGACCTAAATGACTTGGGTCTAATGGATACACAATTCTTAGTGCAGGTGTCCCCTGTACATTCCAGAGACATGGCAGACACAGACGAGCTTCTGGTAGCCTTCCTGGAGGAGCTGGGTCTTCCCTCACGTTCCCCAAGGCTGAAACCCTTGGGGGGTTCTGGATTTCTGCAGGGAATTTTAGTGTGACCTCCACCCCCACCCTCAATTCGTGCCCTTGCATGATCTTTAAAGTGGAAGACCCCCTCCCTCCCGGGGCCCCCTTGCTGTGGGCACGGCCCCCACCCACCAGCCCCTGAGTGCCTATGCTCTGGGCACCCGGGGTCCCCTCCTTCCTCAGAAGCTCAGGATTTGGTGTAACTTTGTTGATCATTTTCTGGTAATGCTCAACATTACCAGAAATGTAACATTACTAGAAATGTGGGGGCTGGATCTTGGCATATCCGTTCTAGCATATTTCCAGAAACAAATTTTCCCTCTCACTTTGCAGCTCTCTCTAACTGGTTCCTGCCCCATCCTCTCGTTGGGGTCACCAAGAACCTTGGCACCACATGCCCAATGCACGCTCCTTGTCCTCTCCTTATGGACATCGCGGCCGCTCTCAGTGCTGTCCACCTATCTTTATCTTGCAAACACCCTCCTCTTCTGGCCCTGATTCGTCATCCCGTGGACTCTGAATTTTCTTCCTTCTTCCTGTCCTTCTGGGCTGCTCCTCCCGGGAAGCACAGTGTGGAGGGCGGTTAAGAGCACCCCAGGGGCCAAGTCTCAGCTGCCTGCACTCCGTGTGCCCTTGGCAGCCCTGTGTCACATGGGGATGGTAGTTGCTCTGCAGATTCCATGATTATGCATATCAAACCCATCAAATGGGGCCCACCCACTAGCTCTTCAGTAAATGGCAGCTAATACTGCCATCCTCACCTCCAGATGTCTGCTGGCCTAGGATGGGGGCTGGAGGGGTGGGGCATGAGGAAGGGGCAGGGAGCTGCAGTGCCCTGTGACACACTCATGCCCAGGAGGTCCTGTCTGCTCCAGAACGTCTCGTGGCCCCACTCCCTGCCTCTATCAGGAGCCTTGACTTTCAATGCCTTATTTGTGCTGACTCTAAATCCCCCTTTCAAACTAAGCTCCTCTCACCTCAGGGCTCACCTGTCCGGCTGCCTAATGACATGAGGCTTGATGGGCTCAAAGGACTGTGTGTAAAGCACTAAGTGGGTGACACTATTTTAAGGGTTTGCTACGCATGTTCACTGAATCCAAACCGCAGCCTTTGGGGTGGGGACGCAGCCTCGTCTATGAGGCACTTGGGGATCCGAGGGTGGCGGGTGCTGGCAGGAGGCTGGGCTGTGGCCCCCGGGTGCTCCTCCAGAAGGGAGAGGCAGTGAAGGGACCAGGCAGGAGCAGTGTCTCAAACTGGGAGTGTCTAAACCTCTGATACCCTTTTCCCATCTGTGCTTCCCTCTGCAGTTCAGTTGTTCAAGACAAACTCTCAGAAAATATTCCTGACCCTTCTTCTCTGTGCCTGTCTCTCCACCATTAAATCTATCCACAATCTTGTCACTTCTAACTCGCAGACACATGGTGTCTCTGCAACTCTTTCTCCCTGATCTGAATCCCATCATCTCCCTCCTGAACCATTGTCTCAGTCTCCCAGCCTCCCAGCCTCTCAGCCTCCCAGCCTCCCAGCCTCCCAGACTCTCAGCTTCCCAGGCTCCCAGCCTCTCAGCCTCCCAGCCTCTCAGCTCCCCAGCCTCCCAGCCTCCCAGCCTCCCAGCCTCCCAGCAGGTCCTGTCCTTACCCTGGCTCCTCTGGCACATTCTGCACACAGCAGCCAGAGGAAAGTTTGAAAATGCAGATCAGAGGCTGGGCCGTGGCTCACGCCTGTAATCCCAGCACTTGGGAGGCTGAGGCAGGTGGATCACCTGAGGTTAGGAGTTTGAGACCAGCCTGGCCAACCTGATGAAACCCAGTCTGTACTAAAAATACAAAAATTAGCCAGGCATTGGTGGTGGGTGCCTATAATCCCAGCTACTCGGGAGGCTGAAGCAGGAGAATCTCGAACCCAGGGGGTGGAGGTTGCAGTGAGCCGAGATCTCCCCACTGCACTCCAGCCTGGGCAATAAGAATGAAACAACTCCTCAAAAAAAAAATGCAGCTCAGAGCTCCTCACTCCACAGCTCAGCCTCCCAGACTGAGGGTAACATCCAAGGGCTTGGGAGGCCAGCAGGATCTAGCCCCACAGCTGCCGTCTGCAGTCTCCCATCCCTTTTCCCCTTCCCTCCGACAGTCGCCCTGGCCCCCTCAGTGGCAGGGGCAGCCCAAGCTCTTGCTCCCCTAAGGACTTGGCACTTTGCTTCTGCTGCCTGGAACCCTCAGTCTCAGCCTAAATGACCCCTCTCCTGAGAAGCTTTCCCTGATCACCGGCTGGAGCAGGACCTTGCACATCCCATTTCTTAAAGCATGCATTTTGTTTGTGTCTTTGGGTGCTCCAAAGGGGCAGGGCCTGACTTTCTTGTCACTGAGGCGCCCCAGCTCCATCACGGCCTCACCCCATCACGGCAGGACATAACTATGTGGGGAGGGAGTGGCGGGGGCAGCTTTCACCCTGGCTCTGCAGGGGCCATGCCGTTCTCCTACCTTGGGGTCCGTTGCCAGTGGGATGGGCTCCGAGGGCCTGGCTGCATGCTGCCAGGCAGTCCTCATACCTGCCGCTGTGGAGCAGAGCTTCAGGTGACAGGGTGTCACTCCGGGTGCCCTTGGGGTCTAGAGCAGCCAGGAGTCGCTGGCCACCGGTGTCCCACTGGCCGGCACTGTGCTCAACCTCCAGGTGCCCCGAGAGGTAGTTCTGAAGAGCACTGAGCAGCAGGGGGAGGTAGGGCTGCTGGTGGGTGCGAATGAAAGCTACTGTCCGGTCGGCACTGGAGGCAAAGGCCTGGAGATAGGCCGCCACACCATCCGCTGCCTGCACCCCGGACAGGACCCAGGCCAGGGCGCGGGTCAGCTGCAGCTCCAGGATTTGCTGCGTGTGAGAGTCCAGCAGGGCACTGCAGCGCTGTGCCACTTCCTCATGGCACCCGCGGGCCAGCAGACGTGCCAGCAGGTGCAGGACAGCAGAGGGGTGGTCTGGGCAGAGGGCGCTGAGGAAGGCAGAGGCCAGTGACCCTGTCAGGGAGACCACTGCCATGCCGTCCCAGTGGATGGCGGGGATCTGGCTGTCCCCGCGGCACCAGGACTCCAGGGTGGCCACCACCGCCTCCTCCCCAGCCTGGGTCAGGGCAGTCCGCACGCTCTGCAGAGCTGAGGGGGCATGGCAGCTGAATGCAGCCAGGTAGAAGGCGGTGGCCAGGGGCGGCTCCCCCAGTGCCAGGTGCTGCTCCCCCTCCCGGCAGAGGCAGGCCACAAGCTCCTGGGCTGACATCATGGCCGGGACCCCGATGAGCCCATGTCCGGTCCTCAGAGTACCTGGGGGTAGGGGAGTGTGGTAAGTGCACAGAGGGCAGCCAGTTCACCTGCCCTGTGGCTACCCATGCCCAGCCTTGAGCCACCTCCACCCTTTCCCAATGACCCCAGGGTCAGTGAACCTCACTGGGTGAAAACTGAGGGGATCCTGGACTGGTGGGGTGGGGCCTACCAGGTGTCCCAGGCTGACTTCCAGCCCACTGTTCACCTCTGAGGCCTCAGCCTGCTCCTCTGCAGAATGGGACAGTGGCCCCACCCAGCTCAGTTCCCTCTAAGAACACCTGACCCCTGAGTGCCCACATCGGAAGGGTTACGGTGGCCTGAGGGGTCAGGGCCCAGCGATAGGACGCCCAGACCCACCCTCTGCCCCTCCCAACCCTGAGCCCCTCAGGAAGGCACACCCCCCCGTCAGCCCAGGCAGCTCTCTCAGTGGGACCCAGGACCACACCCCTGCCCACCCTCTCACACCTGGGCCATTCAAGGTGGGGGCCGAGTGCACCTGCCAGGCCCTTGGGTCGGGGGAGCCACCCTAGCCCATGGGTGGGGGGTTCAGTTCTGAGGTTGAAGTTCCAGGAACAGCCCCTGGTACTCCCCTCTTCCCGGTCCCCACGCTACTTGACCTGACAAACTAGCTCCACACAGCCCTTTCTTCCCCCATCAAGCAGGCAGCCCACAGCATCCCTCTCAGACACACACAGACACTCACACTGGCCTGCAGCTTGGAGGCTGAACCGGCTGTGCCCTGGGGACCCAGATTCCCTCGTGGGTGGTGGGGGATGGAGGGATGTGGCTGGCTGGAGGGCCCAGGCCTGGGAGGGGCTCCTGCGACCGCCCCGTGTGGGTTGCGGAAGGCATAGCCCATGGTTTCCCGGGAGAGCGTCAACACCCTCCGGTCTCCTGGCTGTCCTGCAGCGCCCCGCTGTGGCCAGAGGCGACCAGGCTGAGGTCCCACCCGCCCTGCCCCAGCCAGGCTCCAATGGGCTGTCTCAGAGCAGAGAACCCTGAGATCATGGGGGTGTTGGGGGACAGGGGGCCTGTAGGTGGAGAACCCACACCCAGGACCAGCCTCCGCCCTGCCTGCCCTGCCAGGGTACCCCGACCTCCTCTTCCCACAGATGAGGAGGGCGCTTCCTGGAGGCAGGTGGGGCCACCTGCCCACCCAGTGCACTCAGGCTCTGGATTTGTCCCCCAGAGCTCTGCCTGGGCTGCTACGCGGACCCCTCACCACCCAGCCTGACTTCTCTTCTTGCAGGTCCCTGTCACCCGGTCCTGGGGCCCTCCTCATAGGCTGTTTCCAGTGCCAGCAGCTGGGACTGGGGCCTTTCGTGCACTGCCAGCCCATTTCCCTCGGCCTTCCTCCCTCTGGGAGGCCTAGGCAGCCCTGTTCTGACTGTGCCAGCTGAACCAGCTGTGCCCTAGGGAGGGCAGGGCACATGTGCCGAGGGCACGCCCCTCCCCCATCACCGGGTTGAGGCCCAGAGGCAGCTCCAGGAGCCATGACCAGAGCCTGCTGCGCCCTGATTGTCGCTGAAGAAGGGGTGGCAGCATCAGGACTGTTTTAGGAAACGTCACCCCCAGCCCGTGGCCACCCTCAGCCTGTGGCTACCCTCAGCCCGTGGCCACCCTCAGCCTGTGGCCACCCTCAGCCCGTGGCTACCCTCAGCCCGTGGCTACCTTAAGCCCATGGCCACCCTTAGCCTGTGGCCACCCTGAGCCAGTGGCCACCCTCAGCCCATGGTTACCCTAAGCCCATGGCTACCCTCAGCCTGTGGCCCCCCTCAGCTCATGGCCACCCTCAGCCCATGGTTACCCTAAGCCCATGGCCACCCTTAGCCCGTGGCCACCCTCAGCCCGTGGCCACCCTCAGCCCATGCCGCAGGAGTAGAAAGACTGAGTGAGGTGGCTGGAGGCAGGCTCAGGTCCCTGAGGCTGAGACCTCAGCGCTGGCAGCTGCCCTGGAGGGCAGGCATGGGTGGGGAAATGGGGGTGGTGCGTCCCTGAGAGAGCTCCCTCCCGATTCAGGATGCCAAGGTGCCTGGACACCAGGCCAATGCTGGCTCTTCTGTGGGGCTCAGGGAAGTGGGGTTGGGGGTGCCCTTTGGGGGTAGGGACCTTGGGAGTGGGGGATGGCATCCCTGATCCCCTCGATGGCTGGGGCTCCTGGGATGTGCTCCCCGGCTCACCGGGGAGGGTGTGGAGCCCCTGCAGTGTGGGCAGAGCCATCAGGGTCAGTCTGAGGGTGCAGGGCAGGGGGGTCAGCAGGGCTGGGGCTGCCTGGCCTAGTTCTTCAGCTGCATGACATTCACCAGGGCCCAAGGCCTGTGCGGGCAACGCAGTGGGGGCAGTTTATTAAGAGATTTCCCATGACTCGGTGTTGATTACTTTCATTTTAATTGCCCTAATTAGGCGAGAGCTGTAATGGAGTGGGGCTGTCACCAGGGCTGTGGAAGAGCCTGGGGCACAGAGGTGGCAGGTCTGTGCGACAGTTGCCATCACAGCAGCGCCGATAGGCCCCCTGCATCTCTGCCCTGTGCACGATGCCCTGCCTGGGGCCCACAAGCACCGGCCAGATGAGCCTGGCAGTCTCGGAGGGTCCCGAGCAACAATCACAGCCCCTGCCTGAGAACAGCCCACCTGATGCAGGTAACCCCAGGGCCTCCTCCATGCCTCCCACTCTGCACTCTCGTTTCTGATTCTGCCTCAGACAAAAGCGGGCAGCTGGGCTGGACCAGGAGGCTAAGGCCGGTGCCTGGCAGCTTCAGGGTCTTGTGTTTGGGTTTGTGTTGCTTTAGTTTGTGAGTCAAAAGGATGTCCAGCATTTCCAACTCGAGGCTGGTGGGGGGCGGGGGCCACTGATCATTTGCGCTCTGCACACTTTCCCATTCAAGACCGTTAGCAGACTGACCGCGCAGGGAGCTGGCTCATCTGACACTTCGGGGGAAACAGGGTTTGAGGGTGATGGAAACATTCAGCCCTGACTGGACCCACAACAACCGCTTGTCCTTACAGACCCCTGCGAAGGGCCCAGGAGCTGCTTCCGACGCCCTGGGAGCCGCTCCTCCTGCTCTCAGCCTGCTTGGCTGCCCCGTTTACGTGGTCAGACCTGGCTGGGTGGAGGGAGGGGCAGGACTCCACGTCAGCCCCCAGCAAGGACCCCTTCACTGCCCACACTCAGACTTGTAGAAATGAAAGGGCCTGGCTCCCACGCTGGGGCCGAGCAGGAGCATATGGTCCCCACCAGAGATGCCCTCAGGAGGGCCCGCAGCTGGCAGGACCCGTCCCAGTCACACCGAAGGCCTGGGATAAAGACGCCATCCTCTGGGAAGAGCTCTGAGCCCTGTCACCAGAATGTTTTTGAAGCCGGCAGTGAAAGCAGTTGACTTGATGGGAGCTGGGGACGGCCTTGAGGCTGACCTCATGTGCTCGTGGCTCACAGCGTCGTGCATGGGGCTGCCGTAGCAGGCGTGGCTGCAGGCGGGGCTCGCTCTGCTCTTTCTGCAGGTGGCACAGAACAGAGAGGCGTCTGCCCTGGGACCAGGCTCTCCAGCCTGTCTGGAGCTCCTTCTCTGCTCCCTCAGAGTGGGCATGGGTGTGCCTATTGGGCAAGGGAATCTTTAGGAACCCTTCCCAGCGCCTCCTCAGAGCCTCCTCCAGAGGGACGGGTAGGAGGAATCCAGGGCGCGCATTGTCTTTATACAAACAGGTGAGCTTCATTCACCCTAGTCCAGGGCAGGAACCCCCTGCCCTCCAGACACTTGAGTGCCCTCAAAGGTCAGGCATGCAACTGGGAGGCGGGGCCTGGCCGTGAACTGCTGCTGCCAAGCACCTGCCTGCAGGCCCTGCCAAGGCCCCACCAGCACCAGCAGCCCCGAGGCTGTTTCTCCCCAGCTACACCCTCCTGCCACTGGGGGCTGCCAGCGTGGCAACAATCTGGGGCCCTTGGTGACCTTGGGGTGGTGGGGCATGTCCTTGTCCCCCTCCCATCACAGCGCAAAGGGAGGGATCCCCACAGCCTAGGCCTGGGACCCAGCCCTGCACTGCCTCCCTGCAGATTCCCCAGGGCCACAGCCTCCCCACCTTCCTGCCCCCTCTCCCAGGCAGGTGCTCACCTGGGGAAGCAGATTACTTTGGGCTAAGCCAACCCCAGTTAGAGAGGGGAAGCCTTAGCAACATCTCGAGGCTGCACCCCAAACCCCAAAAAGGGTGGCCCTGGACTCTCTCAGGGGTGCTCCCCCGCCCTCCTGACCTGGGAGCAGGTGCAGCTCTGGCCATTTCTCTGGCCTCGGTGTCCACCCCACCCAAGGCGACTCCATCCCATGTGCCCCAGAGTGCCCTCCCAGGGTATGTGAGCCCTCAAAACCCCGGATGCCAAACCTTAGGACACTCCCCCAAGACTCGGAGCACCTCAGCTCAGGGGAGCCCCTTGGGCCCCGGGATTTACCTGGGGTATCGTCTAGGAGACCCGGGCAGCTTCACAGGACCAGGGTGGGACCGGAGGGCTTGGTCATCACCAGATGAAATTTTTGCCTCTTGACCCTGAGCCACACAGGCAGGACCTGCAGGTGGACAGCCAGGCAGAGAAGCGCACAGCCCCCCTTGGTGGAGTCTGGGGTTGGGGAGGCCTCTCCACTCCACGCCCTCCCTCCCCGAGCTAAACTACTTGCAGGCCTGGCAGCCGGCAAGCGGGGCAGAGCTCACCCCCACCCCTGAGCTCCTCTTGTTCCCCAGGCTCCGGTTCCATCCTTGATCAATAATGCAGTGGAGGGAGGAGCCCCCACCCCTCCTGGCCCCGACCCGCCAGCTGCTCCTGCTGTGCAGGGGTGGTTTCTGAGGGCCCCTTTGCATTCTGGGGGCTACTGTGGGTAAGGCCGAGGGTCAGATGCCTGTTTAGGGAGGAGCAGGTTTGCCATATTCACGTCCCGGCACAGTGGAGGCTTGGGGGTTCCCTTGGACCCACAGTTCAGTTGTAGACTTCTCATTGCCTTTGGGGGACGCTGGGGGAGGAGGCTCTCAGGGGCTAGCACTCTGGGTGGGGAGGAGCTTTGCTGAGCCCTGTGTGGCTGGTTTTTGAGGCCTGCAGGGGACATTCAACCCTGCAGCATCCTGCCTGGCCTGCAGGGAATCTGACCACCCAGCCCCGGGGGATGGGGCCAGGGCCAGGAAGGGGCCACAATCCCAGTGGCCCCTCCAAGACCTCGTCTGTCCTCACACCCACACCTGGCCCATCTGTAGGTCCCCAGCTTCCCTGCCAAGGCATATCCTGGGCGTGATGGCTTCTGATCTCCCACTGCTGTGAGGCTGCACACCCGAGGCTACCCACTGTGTTCCTGTCCGCTCCCACCTTCGGGATCTGCACCATCATCTCCCAGTGCCTGGCCACTCAGCCCAGCCACGATGACCCCTTCCGGGGCTGGGCCCCACCCTGTTTCCCACAGCCTGTTCTTGCCCCAGGGCCTTTGCACTGCCGGCTGCTGCCCCCACAGCTGTCAGGTCTGGGCTCAATCCTTCCTTCAACAGACCTTGGCCGACTTCCCCATCTCATGCAGCCCCACCCCTGCTCCTCCCTGCCCCCACCCCTTCACCACCCGACACTGACACGAGCTCTTGTTTGCATTGGTGGCATCCCGCCTTGGTGTGCAGGTGAGGTCAAGGTGGGGCTCCCGCCCCCCAGCAGGTGCCTGGCAGGTAGAAGAGAAGCAAAGGAAGGAGTGAGGGAAGGAAAGAGGGAGGGAGGACGTGCGGAGATGTTTTCTCCGACCTCTGTGTTACACTGGGCAGGGGAGAGCCTGGCTTCCCTGGGAGGAGGTCAGCCACGAGCCACAGGTCTCCCCGGACTCAGCTGGGCAGGGCAGAGTTCTGCTCCCGTCAAACCGAGAAGTTTGAGAAGCTCCTCGGCCCGGTGCTGCTCCACGTCCTCCTTTGTCTTTTGCTTTCCCTGAAACTTCCCAACCAACCGGCACTGGGGAGAGATTGATGAGCGTGGTGCGGGGGCTGGGAGCCGGGTTGTGTACACAGCCTGTATCGGTTTGAACTAACGAAGTTTATTAACCAGGCAACCCAGAATCATTAATCATGCAGAAAAATAACACAGCGAAATGACTTTTCAAAATGCCATTGGTATAATTATCGTCTTGCCCGTTACACTAAATGCCGCCATTTATATCTGTGATACTTAAGTATGCAAACAGTAATTAACGTGGTAATGAACTGGGGGCCCCAGAGCCTCCCCTCCCTGAGCTAATTTGCATGTTAATTATCATTAGCGACCAGGGAAACAAGTTATAAACAGCCTAATTAACAGCCAGATCATTTTTACAAGAGATCGCGTGTACTTTGACACGTGAACCAGTGTGAGATTAATGAAGTCAGGCGAGGCCACCCCTCCCGTGGGATGGGGGTGGGGTGGGGTGGCCTCAGTGCGGTGGCCTCAATCGTCTCTGGGATGCCCATCAGCAGGGTGCTGTTAGCAGGTGACCGTTGATGACCTTGGGCTGGCCCCTGAATGGCAGGGGCTTGGGCTGGGTGAGACCAGGAAACGGGGGGCCCTGGTAAAGGGAAATTATCCTGACCCTTGGTGAGGAAGACTTTATTCAAGACTGTTGTGTAGGAGAGAGAGACAGGGTTCGATCCCGGATGCCAGGACTAGTGGGGGTTCACAGCCCAGGAGCAGGGTAGGGGCTGGGTGGATGGGAGATTACAAAGCGGGGACACCACGGCAGAGGGATTCTTGCAAACCCACTTCCTCGGTTCTTGCTCAAGGCAGATTGATCCCACATCCAGGGCGGGGATAGGCTTGAAACTGCCTGAGCCGGATTCTTGCGACAGCTGGACCCCGCAGGCTAAAGCAGGGCCCAGGTGAGGCTGAGCTGAGAAGAGAGCTCAGCAGCCGTCTGGACTTTCCCATCCCAAAGTCCAGGTCCTCTGCTTTTGTGCCTAGCCCCTCTCCTGGACCCTGAGCCTCTCAGCCAACCCGGGGCTTTGCTCCTCCCAAGAGATGCTATTTAATCAACCAGACATATGTGCCCCACCCTCCCCACCTGCAGAACAGCCCTGTGGGGGTGAGAACCATCACCCTGTTTCAGCAAGCAGGAAGCCTAGGCACAGAGAGATGGGAACCTGCCCCAGGCCTGCAGCCCTAGCTGGTGAGTCCCAGGCCCTGATGCCGCAGCCTCGCTGCTGCCCCTGGACACGCTGGGCAGTTCCTGCTCCAGGGCCTTTGTGTCCCAAAGAGCCCTGCGCACGCTGGCACCCATCCTGACTGCCCCATTCAGCCTCCATCCCGTCCTCCTTTCCCTGGTATTTTTGCTCAGGGTCTTGCCTAGCGTCGGCGTTTTCCTGTCTGTCTCCCTGACGAGAGTGCCAGCTCGAGGGGGGCAGGACACGTCCCGTCAACTCCCTGCTCCCCAGTGCCTAGATCAGCCCGACAGCACTGTGGAGTGGGGGCACGTCTGGCCGTGAATCACTCCAGAGTAGGGGCTGAAGATGTGTTTTGGAAAGGGTTCCAATTACAAAGTTTACATTCCACTCAACCATGGCAGCACAAAAGCAGCGTGGACAGCTTGCAGACACACGGGCCAGCCCTGCACCTGCAGCATCCGATGTTGGCATCCTAAAAACAGACACCTGGCCGGCTACTTGCTGCCTCAGACACCCACCATGC
This sequence comes from Trachypithecus francoisi, assembly GCF_009764315.1. Classification (NCBI taxonomy): domain Eukaryota; kingdom Metazoa; phylum Chordata; class Mammalia; order Primates; family Cercopithecidae; genus Trachypithecus; species Trachypithecus francoisi. The sequence continues at coordinate 120,133,765 of NW_022681457.1, read as the reverse complement.
TCCATTTCAGACCCTCTGGGCCTCGCTGGCCTTCTCTCCGTTTGATGTGGGCTCTGGGTGATTTCGGTCAGGCATCACCCAACACAGTAGGGCTGTCTCTTGCCTCCTGCCTGGGTTCCTGAGGACGCAGCCACAGGGCCATGCTCAGAGCCTGCAGGACAGTCAGTGCCTGGTGGGGGGCCGGGGGAGCAGGGAGTGTGAGCACCTCTCCTTTTCTGCTGCACAAAAGAAGGCCCTGGGCACAGGTTGCTGCGTGGGGTCCCCCGGGCCAGGTACAGGGGACACCTGGGGACTCATCTTCCTTGGGACCACCTCCTACGGCTTCCCTCCCCTGTCGGTCACCAGCGCGCTGGGGATTGTTCTTTCTGTTAGGATAACGGCCCCAAGGCCCCCTGCCCCCTGCGTTAGGCTGTGCTTTCTGGGGATCCCAGGTCAAGGTGGTCTTGGAAAGCAGACCTTTAGGGTGGGATTTTGGAGCTGGGTCACTAACTGGCCTGAGGGCCACAGGGCCCTGGTGCTGGTGGGAAGAAGGGGCGGTGAGGACCCTGCCAAGCAGCCTCACAGTGCCCTGGCCTTGCTGGGCTGACTGGGCTGTGGTGATGGGAGGAGCCCGGTGGGGACACACGGAGGAAGGTCTGGGGCTGCCGGCCTCGCAGGTGTGATTGGGGTGGGCAGGGCTGCTGCGGACCTGGCTCCACAGCTCTGTGCAGGTGGCAGCTGGCGCCGCGTGTCGTCACCTACACAGGAAAGACGAGCTCGGTGGCGGAGGCCGTGTCCATGCCATCATGAGAACTGCAGCTCTTCCCTCAGTTCCCTGTGCCCATTTATTGAGGTGGGGGGGCTGGTCCTCCTCGGAAAGGACCTGGCAGTGTCCCCAGGCGTGGGACATATGCCTCGCAGCAGAGTTGGTGGTGGACACAGGGCGGTGCCCCACCCTCCCTGCACTAGAACCACAAGCAGCACACAGTCCCCAGCTCGGCCGCTGACCACATCCTGCTCAGGTCTCCCGGGCTGGCCCTGGTCCACTCAGCCTGTCCTTGGGTGCCTGAGGCCGGCTGCTCGTACCTTCCCATCCTGGGGCAACCCGGGGAGTGACTGTGCAGCCCCAGCTGAGAGGCCACCATCCCTGCCCTTGGGTCTCCCGTGGGGAGGCAGAAACATGCCTGATGGCTCGGGGGCAGCAAGCACCAGCAGCCAGCACAGGCCACTCCTGGCACGGAGGGAGGCGGCCTTGTTAAGGGCAAGGACACAAACCCAGAGTAGGGAGGGGACAATGGGGCAAAGCCACCTGCCCTGCGCCTCAAGGGACCTGCGGCCTTGGCCTGGGAACTGCCACATGGGAAGGGAGTGTGGGCCTGGCCCAAGGTTCTGCCGGCAGGTGGGGTGGGGTGGTTCTCGCCCTCTTGGGCCTAGGGCCTCACCCTGGGAGGCCTCGAGTGGTGCAGGTGCCCGGCCTCATGGCAAGTGAGTCCGATTCCTCAGATCCGGCCCAGATCTGCCTGAACGAGAGCCTCCTGGGAGTCTGGGGCAGCATGTGGAGGATTCACTCTGCGAAGCGCGTGGACTCCCTGGGGAGGCCGTGGCCCCAGCTGAGCATGTGGCCTGGGTTCCGCCACCCTCACCTCCCACTGCTCCTTGGTCACAGTGGGCCCGGCAGGCCACAGTGCAGCATACGGGACATACTGCCTCCTTCCTGGCACCAGCCTTTGCCTGGTCAGTTTCCTTTTCTAGAACCTTCTTCCTGGTTCCCTGGACTCTGCTTAGACACTTGGTCCTCCCAGGACCTCCTGAGCCCTCCTGAGCCCTGGACCCTGCTCCAAGTGCCCTGGGTCTGGCAGCCTGCAGCCCCTGCCCTCCCCTCCCCGTGCCTATGTTGTCCCAGGCCTGAGACTGGCTGAGTGGCTGCACGTGCTCCCGGACTGAATGCTGCTAACGTAACTTCATCAGCGCCCTCGAGGCGAGGACCATGTGTCCAGCCCCTGCTGTGCACACGACTGGGGGTTGTCAGTTCCCTGAGCTCAGCTGAACTCCCTCCTGCCAGCTGCAGGGACTTGATAGCGGTCCCCACCGCCCCCTGACTGGGGAACTGTCCTCCTGGGGATGCTGCACTCCTCTCCATCTGTCTCGGTGCCCCTGCCAGCTCAGCCGGCCTTCTTGTGGTGAGGACAGCAGCAGGACTGGGACTCCCAAAGCCCTCTCAGCCTGGGATGAGCTGCAGGTATTACTAGGTGTGAACATCAGAGCCACCCAGTGCCACCCTCCCCAGCGCCAGGGTCACCCTCTCCCTGTGCCCCTGTGCAGGGCCTGGGCACCTGCCCCTCGTTCCCTCACACCAGGGACTGCTGGGGGCTGGGTGGGGTCTGCACAATTCCTGGACGTGCGTTGTGGTGGGAGACCCTGGGGGAGACAGCGGCTTCACAGCAGTGTGTTTAGGACCGGGCACATTTGCTGACCACTTCCTTGGTGTTGGGCCCTGGACTCAGCACTGCATAGGCCCTTCCTGTTCCTCCCAGCAACCCCGTGGCACAGGACTGGACATGGGGGCCTGGGAGGAGGCAAAGCGAGCCTCTCCCTGTGAGGAAATCATGGGGACTCAAGGATGCTGTCCAGACGTCTGGACCTTCAGCTCCCTCTTTCCTCCCACTCTTGGGATACCCTGGGGCCCAGGTCAGGATACCAGGCCACCACTTCTGGGCAGCCACCTCCAGGCAGCCCTCCTGGACTGCCCAAGCCCTAGCTCTAAATCTGCAGCACTTCGGTCTTCTCTCTGTTGAACATTTCACCCTTCTCCTACTGTGGGGCAGAGAGACCCTGTCCTGTGAGGATGTGGCCTTGAGTGGACCAGTGGGCCATGGATTCCTTGGGGCCAAGAGCTGCATTCTCCCTGCCTTCCCTGGCTCCCAGCCCAGTGGGACCTGCTGGGCAGAATGACCTGGTTTGTTGGTTCCAGGCAGGCAGGGTGGGGGTGGGCCCCAGGGGTCACAGGCCAGCAGGGTAACAGCCACCGGGGCAGCTCTGGCTCAGCGTTGCTGGCCCTCCCAGGGGATTAAGGTCCTTGTCACAGGGCCCTCCAGGCCAGCCCCAGCAGCTGCCACAGGGTGGGCTCTAGCTCTAAGGCCCGTGTCTGAGCCAGGGAAGAGGGAGGAGGAGCCCCTGAGAGAGGCACAGGGGACCCCCAGGGGCTGAAGCCATAGTGGGGTGTGAGGTGTGTGGAGGGCCATCCACAGAGGGGCTGCATGGTGGCATTTTCAGGCTCGGGCTAAAATAGGAACTGAGCTGGGCTATGTGGCTGCTGAAGGCAGCCTGGCTGGCAGTGCCTTGGGGACAGGGAGGAGTGGGGGCTGCAGTCTCCTGCAATTGCCTTGTGGGCCTGGGGGCTTGACTGTGGCTCCATGGCCCTGGGGAAGATGTCGTCCCTGGGGAGGGTGGGCCCATTTGCTGTGCCTGAATGACCTTCTGATCTGACGTGTGTGCAGGCGCCTGCCTCTGCAGCTTTTATTGTTGATGACCATGTTATCTTCTTAATTATTAGATGTGGGGAGTCCTCAGGGGAAGTTCTTGGTGGTAGAAGGGAAAATCCCCTTCTTGGCTGTCAGGAGAGAACCCCAGGGTGTAAAGTTCTAGGAAGTGAAGTGAGAAAAATACTTTAGGTTTCAGTTGAAAAAAAAAAAAGCCAACTTTTAAAATTATTTTAAAATAGTTTAAAGATATTTAAAAATAATGGCCAGGCATGGTGGCTCACACCTATAATCTCAGCACTCTGGGAGGCCAAGGTAGGAGGATAGCTTGAGGTCAGAAGGTGGAGACCAGCCTGGGCAACATAGGGAGACTCCATCTCTACAAAGAAAAGAAAATCCACCTGTCACCCCCAGCCTTGGTGCCCTTGTGTGCCCAGGATGTGCAGAGAGCAAGTATCTGCCAGTTGCTGCTGCTGTGACAAACATCTCCACTTCCCAGCAGTTCCCAGCTGCTCATGGGGTGGCTGCTGCCTGTGGCTCTGCTGGCTTAGCTCAGCTCAGCTGATTTGGCCCCACTGGCCTTTGCATTCCAGGCCCCAGGCTGCAGGAGAATCTGTCTGGACCATGATATGTTCATATGGAGGTGTGGGAAGCAGCATCATGGCTCCCCTAAAATGTCCACACCCTAGTGCCCAGAAGCTGTGGACGTGTGACCTCCTGTGGCTCAAGGGGCTTTGCAGGTATGATTAGAGATGTTGAGATGGAGAGGGCCCTGGTACCTGGATACTCACAACGGGTGGCAGGAGGATCGGAGCCCAAGAGCAGAGTCACAGTGAGGGTGGAGGCTGGGCTCAGCTGCGTTGCCACTGAGACAGTGGAGGAAGGGGCCATGAGTCAGGGATGCCACAGCCTCCGGAAGCTGAGGAGGTGAGAAACAGATTCTTCTGTGGAGCCTGGAGGAGGAAGGCAGCCCTGCTCACACCTTGATTTTAGCCCAGTGGGACCCACTGGAGGCTTCTGACCTCCAAAACAGTAGTAAATTTCTGCTGTTTTTGTTGCAGCTTTGATAGGAAACTACCAGAAGGGAGAAGGAGCAAGAGGGGTTCGGCCGACCCCTGCAAGTGCATTTTCCGTGGATCTGATGGGGCCGCACCTCACCTGTGTCCACGTTCCATGAGTCATAATGCATCACAGTGGCACCAGGGACACACCCTCCTCCAGGGAGGCGACAGGGGAACCGGTGATGGTGGGAACGTGAAACCACCTGCCCCAATGCTGGGTCACAAATGTCTGCTTCACTGATACATGCAAAACACCCAACCTCTGAAAGCTTCAGCCAGTCACGGCGTCGAGCATGGCACCCAGCATCTGGTGATGACCTTCGTGGCTCACGTGGCTCCTCTCAACCTGGTGCACTAAGAAGACGAGTGACCGGTCCTGCTGGGCCCCACACAGCACGGAGACGGGGACAGCCTCGCCTCAGTAAACGCGCCCACCTAGAAGGGGAATCAGGGGACCCACAGCAGTCACTGGTCCCTGGGGATTCTGAAACACCCCTGGGACTGGCTGCAGTGTCGCCTGCGCTGGGGTAGGAATGCCGGTTCTTCGCCCTGGGAGGAGCTCCAGACACTGGGCCGTCCTTCCTTTGCTGTGTCCTCCTGGGCCGCTTCTGCAGAGCCTTGAGGAACACCGCTGAGGGCTTAACTGGCTCCCTGGCCATGGGAAGTTGGGACTGAGGGCTGCATCTCACCTTGAGTGGGCATCGTCTGTGTTAAGCTGGGCTGGATGCCCTCTGGTCTGTATGATTTTCTGGAAATCTTTTTAGAATTAAGATATTCGATTCCATCCATCTCCATGTTCCAAAGCCACAGTTCTTTCCAGACCTACTTCTCTCTTTGGCTTCATCACAGGTGTCTAGGAGGAGCTGCCCTAACCTCACCTCAGGGTCTTTACAGAGGACACAGAGCCCTGACCCTGATTTGGCCTCTGTCTCAGGCTGTGTCTGACTTGGGACATCTTGCTGCTATCCCTGAGAATGAATTGCCTCTTTTGACCCTGCAGTCCCAGCATCTCTGGTCACCTTCCCCGCTTTCATCCTGCCTTGTGAGCAGATCAGTGATTCTCGAAGGCCCCCTTCTTGCAGAGCCTCCTATTCAAGGCAGCTAAAGGAAGCCAGTGCATCCTGCCTGGAGCCTGTCTCAGAAGCTGCACAACCACAGGTCATCAGGTGCAGAGTCTGCCTTCCTGATTCCCCTGGGCAGCTGTTGCCTGAACTTCGTGGCAACTTGGTAGTGCTTCCAGCCTCCTGCAGGTTTTCTTGCCACTGAAGCCTGTGGCACAAGGCTGCTGCTGATACTGTGGCTGACCCCTGCTTCTGGTTGTGATGTGGTTTTTCCTGTACCAGTCAGCTTTTGCTGCAGTAACAAATGGGCCCAGTGTCTTGGCGGCTTACAACAGTTCACTCCTTGGTCTTCTTCCATGGGGACTGCTCACAGCAAGGGCAGGTACAAGAAGGGCAGAGCCAAGCCACAGGAGGCCTGGCAGACAGCATGCCCACTCCCACACCATCCACTGAAGCAAGGGAGGGGGCCAAGCAGGGTCAGCGGAGGAAAGCTCTGCCCACAGTGAGGCTTGGCAAGGTGGGGGAGGAAACAGACCACGGTGAGCAACTAACACACCCTTCATCAGGGCCTGGGAAACCAGCTCTGCCATGTGACATGTTTGGGGAAACACAGGGTCAAGTACAATGAAATGTGTTTCCCCACAGCAGGACTTCTCAGAGCCTTTAATCGTTTAAAGTGTTGTGATGTCCCTGAATGGGACTCTAACACACACCCTCGACCAAATGCCTTTACTCAGGAGGCACTCCCCTGCCACAGAGAACTCACACACGTTACAGGGCCAAGTGGCGAGGTGTTGTTCTCACATCCAGGTGGGGAGGTGTGCGATTTTTGGAATTGCGTGCTTAGTGACTAACAGGATTATACCTACATATTTTGGAGAGCTGTGTGTAGCATGATTTCAAGCAGAGAGAGACAGGCAGAATTCAACTGGAAGCCACTTGATCACCCAAGGGAGTTGTCCTACCCTACGAGGGCAGAGGAAAAGAATCCAAGCTCAGTGGAGTTCAGTAGGAGGTACAGAGAGACTGAAGGATGTGGCGGGTGGCATGCTAGTGTCTGCAAAGCCAGCTGAGAAGACATTTTTGTGTTTTAAGAGGAGCAACAAAAGTACCTCTGCCAGCTTTTGCTGCAGTAAGAAACAAGCCTTGTGATATGGTCTGGCTCTGTGTCCCCACCCAAATCTCATCTTAAACTATGATCTGAATTACGATCCCCACATATTGGGGGAGGAAGCTTGTGGGAGGGGATTAGATCATGGGGGCAGTTCCTCCATGCTGTTCTCATGATAGTGAGTGAGTTCTCACAAGATCTGATGGTTTTATAAGGGGCTTTTCCCCCACTTTGCTCTGCACTTCTCCTTCCTGCCGCCATGTGAAGAAGGACGTGTTTGCTTCCCCTTCGGCCATGACTGTAAGTTTCCTGAGGCCTCCCCAGCCATGTGGAACTATGAGTCCATTAAACCTGTTTCCTTCATAAATTACCCAGTCTTAGGTATTTCTTCCTAGCAGTGTGAGAATGGACTAATATACCCTGTATATCTTGGTGGCTTACGATGACTGTTTATGGATTACATTCTATGAGGACCTGTGGTTGACTGCAGCCTACTGGACTCTGCTGGGTTCATCTAGTCTTGATTCAAATCTGTTTGGTGCCAGGGAATGAGGCCAGCCCCGTTGAGGGTGACAGACTCCCCTGGGGCACTGGGAGATGACTGGATTTAAACCCACAGCCTTGGACTGTGAGACCAACCCTGTTTAGTTCTGGAGCCATTTCACAGTGGTTTTGAAAAGCCTCACTGTGTGGATCGTGAGAAAGGCAGCTTGGACCCAAGTCATCATCTGACTGGTGAGCCACCACCTCTCTCCGTTGGAGAATAGGTGCCAGCACGAAACTGGCACAGGGAGGCCAAACGATCATGTTCAGATCTTGTGGATAAACTTAGAAATAATGTATTTCTATTTGGTATTTTAGCACTTGCCATGTTTAAGAGAATGGGGTATGTTACATTATCCAATAGGTTGGCCTTTTGATTCTAAGATTTGTAATAGAGGAATTGACTCAGATTTATAATTTTAATTTCAATGGTATAGAATGACTTTACTAAGTTTGTAAATAGTTTTGGAATTTTTAAGATAATTTAAAGATTATTTTATGTGTATCGATTTAATTCACTAAAATTCCAAGAGGCATTTAATAAGTATCAGAGAAGGTTTGTTTATGAGATCATGGAAGTACTTAAAAAAATTGAACTGTATTCAATTTAAATTTAAATCCTTCTAAAATGTTTTAAGGAATTTAGCTATTCCCCAGTTAAAAATGATTGCAATTTAATTTAATTTAATTTAATTAATTTTTAAGATTTTTTTGAGATAGGGTCTTATTCTGTTGCCCAGGGTGAAATGCAAAGTGGTGCAATCTCGTCTCCCTGCAATCTGCCTCCTCGGCTCAAGTGATCCTCACACCTCAGCCTCGTAAGTAGCTGGGACCACAGGCACACACTACCACACCTGGCTAATTCTTGTCTTTTTTGGGGAGGTGGGGTTTCACCATGTTGCCCAAGCTGATCTCAAACTCCTGGGCTCAAGCAATCCACTTGCCTTGGCCTCCCAAAGTGCTGGGATCACAGGCATGAGCCACTGCATTTGGCCTGCAAATGATGATTGCAATTTTAAAACTAAAAAAAGAATAGTAAGATTTCTGTTTGCAACTCAGGAGCTTAGGAAGAACTGGGTTTTTAACTTTTTAAGACCACTGTGGGGTGGCAGCTGGGGCTTGGCGACAGGGAGCAGGAGAACCAGACTGGGCGAGGACTCCGGCAGAAGGAAGCAGGTGTCTCCACCTGGGGCCAGGTTGCTCCCTGGCCTGAAGGGTGAGACTGGCCTTTCCCTGGCCCTCCCATTTGGAGCTGCAGCCTCTGCCCAGAGGTCATCTGGGAACGCACCTCATCACGCAACTCAGTTCCTGTAGTCCTGGCGGCGGCCTCAGCACAGCCAGCACCCCATGCTAGGCAGGAGGACGAGGACCCCAGGGTCTGGATCAGGCAGTGCTGACCTGGGATTTGTTCACATTTTTAAGTGTTGCCCAGGCTTTGGCAGTGGTGGCTGTAGAGCTGAACATGGTTCTGTTCTGCTGTTTATTCTCATGATATTGAAAAAGCATATTATTTTTAAAGTATTCGAATCTCATTTAAAAATCAAATAAACTAAACATTTGCTATGTTTGAGATGTAAAAGTTCTTAAGTATATTACAACATCAAGCAAAAATGTATGTTTATAAAATAGACATCAAACTTTTACTGTTATTTTAAAAGACAGTTTTAGCAGATAAATGAATTAAAGCAAAGTATGTTATAAAAAATTAGACATGTAATAAAAGAAAAGCTGGAGAGGCTGGATGTGGTGGCTCACACCTGTAATCTCAGCACTGTGGGAGGTCGAGGTGGGCAGATTGCTTGAGCCCAGGAGCTCAAGACCAGCCTGGCCAATATGGAGAAAGCTTGTCTCTACAAAAAATACAAAAATTATTCGGGAGTGGTGGCATGCACCTGTAGTCCCAGCTAATCAGGAGGCTACTATGGAGGACTGCTTGAGCCCAAGAGGAGGTCAAGGCTGCAGTGAGCCATGATAATGTCCCTGCATACCAGTCTGGGCGGTAGATATGGGTCAGTGATCACTGCTTAACAAATCACCCCAGCAGTCAGTGGCTTGGAATAATCCACATCAATCATTGTTCTTGTGGTTTTGGTCAGCAGAGGATGGGGTAGGGTGACCCTGTAGGTCCAGGCTGGCTCTCTCTATGGTCGAGGGCGGGCTAGGCTGGCTGTGGGCTGAGGCACCTCAAGTCTCCTCTGTGTAGCCTCTCATCTAGCTTGAGCTTGTCCTCACGGCAGAAGCAGGTTTTTTTGGGGTGGGGAAGAGATGGACTGAGGAAGCCCCGGGGCCGCTGTGAACTTGTCTGCTGCCACATCCATATATCCCAGTGGTCAGCCTAGACTCGAAGCAGGTGGAATCAGCCTGCAGCTCCTGTGGGAAAAGTAGCCATCCCCGCTTGCCAATGATGCCATGACGGGAAGGATGGAGACCCAGCCGCTCCACAGTGCCACTGCTCTTTGGACTCTGAGACATTCTTTTAACCCTTTTCCCGTTTGCCCTGAGAATACTCACCAGCAGTGCCTGTGGCTACAGCGTTTACTGAGATAGCTTTGCCAAAAAATATCTCGCTTTTATTATTATTTTCCCATTGCTCTGGAATATCGACTTTGGAAACAAAAGCCATCATTCTATTTCTGTTATTCTGTTTTTAGTCATGGCGTTTCCATTTAACAAAATGCAGTAATTTTCGATCACTGCAGAAAACCATGCCATTCCCGTGCATGATGGTGACATTGTTCTCAAACACTTGTTGGCCGAAGATTCGTTTGATGAACCCGATTTTTCCAAAATAGACAATTCTGATAATCAGACGATTCTGATGTCAGTTCTGTTTAGAAATAACTCCAAGAACAGTTTTTATATTTTATTTCCACATTGAAAATCAGTCAGATTTGTTTCAGCCTCAAAGAGCGTGTTTACGTAAAATTAAATGAATGCTGGCAGCAAACTGCACTTTCTTTTTCTAAACAGGAAAATTAAATCTTCTTGAAGGCCCTGCTCTTTTCCTCTTGGCAGCAAGCTATCACTGTTCAGAGAGCATCTCCTGTTGTCTTCGTCCTGAGGCTTTCTCTGTCTGCACGGAGGTTCTGATGCGTCTATGACTGTTATCAGTCCCCCTACCGTGGGGCACACATTTCACTGTTTTGGAAGAAGGCCTTTGGACTGAAGCTGGAATCGCTGCTGCTCTGTGGGTACTGGTCATGACTTCTGTGGATGGGAACCCGCTAGGCTTCCAGGCTCTGCCGGGTTTGTCTTTTTGAATAAATCGAGCAATTGGATTATTGATCTTGGCCTCATGATATAAAGGATTGGATTTTGATTTCTTAAAAATGCTGAAATCATGGCAGTATAACAGTAAACGCTCTAGGACCTTGGCTCTTACAGGTGGCCTGGTGCCGTGGGATGCCGGGGGCACAGGAGTCCTCGGAAGTGGGCTGTGCCTACGTTCTTCGTCTGCTGGTCAGCAGGAGCCCCCGTTCTGAGGATGCTGCTCCCCTGCCAAGCCCTTCCCGCGCCTCCCACAGCCCCAGGACAAGGCCCACAGTGCCCACGGAGGCCTCGCTGTCTGGCTGGACTGTCTGGCTGGTCTTGACCTTCCCACGGAGGCCTGGCCGTCTGGCTGGATCGTCTGCTGGACCGTCTGGCTGGACCGTCTGGCTGGTCTTGACCTTCCCACGGAGGCCTGACCATCTGGCTGGACCGTCTGGCTGGTCTTGACCTTCCCACGGAGGCCTGGCCGTCTGGCTGGACCGTCTGGCTGGACCGTCTGGCTGGTCTTGACCTTCCCACGGAGGCCTGACCATCTGGCTGGACCGTCTGGCTGGTCTTGACCTTCCCACGGAGGCCTGTCCATCTGACTGGACCGTCTGGCTGGACCGTCTGGCTGGTCTTGACCTTCCCACGGAGGCCTGACCATCAGACTGGACCGTCTGGCTGGAACGTCTGGCTGGTCTTGAACTTCCCACGGAGGCCTCGCCATCTGGCTGGTCTTGACCTTCCCACGGAGGCCTGGCCGTCTGGCTGGTCTTGACCTTCCCACGGAGGCCTGACCATCTGGCTGGACCGTCTGGCTGGTCTTGACCTTCCCACGGAGGCCTGTCCATCTGGCTGGACCGTCTGGCTGGTCTTGACCTTCCCACGGAGGCCTGACCATCAGACTGGACCGTCTGGCTGGACAGTCTGGCTGGTCTTGACCTTCCCACGGAGGCCTGACCATCAGACTGGACCGTCTGGCTGGAACGTCTGGCTGGTCTTGAACTTCCCACGGAGGCCTGGCCGTCTGGCTGGTCTTGACCTTGACTCCATGACACTGGTGTGTGCTGAATCTTCTTAGTGTTTTTTTTTCTCCAGCTCAAACACACCCACCTTTTTGTCCTCCCTCGTCTCCTGAGGGGTTCCGTGTCCATCTTTTCTGGGGTCCCCATCCCCACATGTTGTAGAAGCCTCCAGGCCCTCCAGGGCTCAGGGCTGGCTGGGGGCCCTGGGCTGAGGCCCACACTCCTCCTGCGCCTCCTCCCACTGGGCTGGGGTGTCAGCTGGGGGCCCCACTGCTTCAGGTCTTGGTGGGGGCCACTCACAACCAACTACTATGGGAACCAGGTGCACCCCAGGCTCTCCCTGCTGCCTGCCCTGTGGGTGCTGCAGGGGAAAGTAGACACTGCCATGCTGGCCGTCTCCCCCTGGGTCTTGGGCCTTCCCTGGACTCTGGCTTCAAGTACTCCCTTCATGTTCTCCTCTCCAGGAAGCCCCAAGCTTTCTCAAGGCACCAGAAACACAAAAGCCCTTTCTTCATGTGTGCCTGTGTCTGCATGTGAGTGTGCATGCGTGCATACATGTGTGTAGATGCCATGCTCACGAGTCTGCACGTGTGTGCCTGTGCATAGAGGTGCATCTGTGCATGTGCCCAGGTGTGAGTGCACATACGTAGACATGCATGTATATGGCCATGTGAGTGTGTGGAAAAGTGCAATGTGCACATGTACATGTGAACATATGCATGTGTGCCTATACATGTGCATATGTGCCTCGGTTGCATGTTATACATGTGAGTGTGCATGTGTGCACATGTGTGTACATATGTGTACCCCAGGCCATTAGTGAAACCTGACACCTGCACAGTGCCAGTCCTAGGCAGGTGTTCCCACAGTCCTGTCCTGCCCTGCCTCTGATCTCAAGGCACCGTCCAAGGGGGGCTATATTTCCCCATCTGGACACATTTATTGGAAAGCTAACTTCAGGGTCCTCATTTGCATGGGCCTCTTCCAGGCACTGTGCCTAATTTTATATCCTTTCTCTTAAAGTGGGCTCCCAAATTGAAAAGCTTCATGCCTACAAAACCTGGATCTGCCCTATTCTCATTTTAAAATGGAGGAAACGGAGGCACAGAGAAGTCCAAGAATTTGTGCAGGGTCATGTGACCAGTGCCTATGTTCTGTGGTCCAACCATTGCAGCCTCTCTCCCTACACACACCTGCACACAATCACCTGAACACACACCTATGTGCACACATCACACACACACCAGTACACACATACCTGAATGGACGCACATACCCACACACATCTGCACATGCCTGTATGCACACACCTGAAAGCTACACACACTTGTATGCACACACCTGCAACTCCCACACACCTGCACCCACACATCTGCATGCGCACACACGTACATACACACCTGTACACACATCTGCACGCACACACGTACACACACCTACATGCACACCCCCACACACCTGCACACACACACCTGTATTAACACACATGAACAGCCACACACACCTGCTGGCACACACATGCACACATACATACATCTGCACACACACACCTGCATGCACACTCCTACACCTGCTGTCATACACACCAGCACACCTGGTGGGCATGCTTGCCTGGCTCTGCCACACAACTGTCTTTTCTGGGGATGCCCTGTGAACCCCAGGATAGATGCGGCCTCCTCCTTTCTGTTCCAGAAGGATCAGCTCTTTCCTTCCTCCTGAGTCTGACCTTGGCGTGCCCTGACCTTGGGACTCAGCTCCCCTGCCCCACCCTCCCACGTCTCTTCCCTGGGTGCTGCAGAGCCCAAGCCTGTGCCCGTGGGGCTCTGGAGTCAGCGCATCTGCATCCAGGACTGACTCCACTACTTCCCCCTCCCTTTGCCGCCCCATGACTGATTCCCCGTGTTTGAAGTGGGGACATTACGGTATCCCTCCCAGGAGGACAAGAGTGAGTGAGTGAAGTGAGACAACCATCTGCAACGGCTCAGCCTGAATTACTGCTCAGCTCTAATGATCCCTGACCTGCACTGGCTCCAGGACCTGGCTTCACCTCAGGGGCCTTGGTTTCTCCCCATGGCAGTGACCCCAAGTCAGCGGAGAGGCCCAAAGAGTCACTCACAGAGGCTGCCCTAGGAGCCCTAGGTGTGCAGTGTGGGCCTGGCACAGAGTCCTCCATGCTCCTACCCCTGTGCATGTGAGTCCCAGGCCAGGGGTCCCGGGGCCAGGGGTCCAGGGACCAGGGGGCCAGGGGGCCAGGGTCAGGGTCTTGGGGGACAAGAGACTGAGGCGCTGGGGGCCAGGGAGCCAGCAGGTGGGGGATCCAGGGCATTGGGGGTCTGGAGGCAGGGGGTCAAAGTGCTGGGCCAGGAGGCCTGTGGGGTAGTGGCCCCACATTCTTAGTAGCCAGGCCTCTGGCGAAGGGTGGAGGTGAGCACAGCCTTGGGTCTGAGTCCTGTCCATGCTTTGGCCAGTGTCCAGCTGCACGGACGTTCCAGGAGTGAGGGTTCAGGGGACAGAAATGGCCCAGCTGTTGCCGTCAGGACAGATAAACAGTTGACCCTGATGTTTTTCCCACCAAGACCAACAGGCCCCTGTTTCTGGAGCCAGAAGCCTTTCAGCTACATCGGCTGGCATGTTCTGCCGGCTGCTGCTGAACCCTGGCATCTTGAAGAGGCTATGGCTGGGGGTGGCACCAGGGTGGGACACAGAAGTCAGAACCTCCGAGCCAGGCTTTGCGTTCAGCTCTAAAGAATAGCACAGCCAGGTCTCAGGGGGTCAAGGAGGGTCCCAGGGCCGCTGCCAGGCCTCTGTGGCTTCTGGGGAATGGTGGGCTGGGAAAAAGAGTCTGTGGGCTTGGGGGTGGCTGCTGGACACTGGTGGAGTCAGGCCTTGAGTGCAGATCGCCTGACTCTGAAGAGCCCTTCAGCCATGCGTGCTTAGATGCGGCACCCAGGGAGGGATTCATGGGTGGATGGGCCTGGGGGGAACCAGTTTCTAGGGGGATGGCCCAGCAATGTGCAAAAAGGCCAGCCAGGCCCTTGCCCCTGAAGCCGGCCAGCCTGTGCCCGGGCATGGCTGCAGCCGGTCCTCACACTCACCTCCCTTGCAGACAGACCCTACATCCATTGAAATCCCCAGCCCGGGGGCCGCTTTGGAGAAGAGGGTCTTATGGGGTCCAAGGGCAGCCCCAGTCCCACCAGCCGAGGCCTTGCCCAGCCCTCTACCTCCCCTGCACCAGTCGCCTCCCTCTGCGCCTCCCTCCAGAGTGTCCCTGGCTGAGGCAGTCCCCGGATCACTGCCCTGTGGGAGGATGAGCTCTTGAAAGGGGCTGGCCAGGACATGGGGCCTGGGACTCCAGGCCTCAGTTTCTCCATCTGAGCAAGGGGGTGGGGAGGGCACTGATGCTGATGTGGCCCCCCTGTTCAGGGCGAGACATGCCCTCGGGAGAGAGGTGCTTTCGCCCAAGGTGGGCACGTGGGGGCCGAGCAGCTCCACCCTCAGGTGGCTGTCTCTCAGCTGTGCCTTAGTTTTCTCCTCAATGCAATGAGGCTAGCGATGCCTCTGCCGAGGCTGTGGAGGGAGGGACTGGGGGCCCCTCCAGAGGTCACGGTGACTGCTCCTGAGTCCTGGCCCTGCTCCTCTTAGTGGGCGCCTGGGGGGCCTAGAGTCTGAACTGGGGCAGGTGGCTGCTTGGCCTCCTCCTGCAGTCACTGCTTGTGGACACCAGCAGAGGGCGACTGCGCACCACGCACAGCTGGGCTGTCCCCACTGGAGCCCCCCCCCCAGGTAGGAGTCAAGGGGAGGCTGAGGAGGGGCTCAGGCCGCAGGAAGACCACTGCTCAGGGCATGGGAGGGGCCTCGGACCTGGGCCTGGGGTGGAAAGAGTGCAGTGGGGGCCTGGCCGGTGCCCTTGGAGCTGGGCCTGCACTGAGCATCCTCATGGCCACATACTGGGCTTGGGCTTGGGGGTGCTTGAGGGCATGGCCACCCCAGGCTTCTCCAAGGCGTGAGGAGACAGGGCAGGTGGGCAGGAGGTGCTTGGGCTGCAGGGCCTGCGACCACAGGGGTTGTGGTCTGGAGTCCAAGTGCAGCCCCCCTCCAGCTTCCAACCATGGTTGAGCCGTAGAGGGCAGAGGGGTCCTGCTGTTACTCCCGCAGAAGTTTCCACCAGCTCCTTCTGACTGGACCTTCCCCTCCTTGCATCCTCACAGGGGTCTCTGCTCCACTGGACAAGCGTTGAAACATGCCTGGGGGAGGGGCTGGCCCCCTGCTCACGTGACCCACACGACATGACGGGTGCAGCCCATTCTCTTGTTTGGGGACTCAGACTAGACAGAGACTGGGAGGTGGTTGCAGGACAGGTGGGGGGTGCCTGGCAACTGCCGTGAGCAGGTCGTGCTCCCTAGACAGAAGAGCCTTTGCAAGTGGCAGAGGTCTCGGGGGCTTGGCGACCTTGGTGCCGGACGAGGACCACTCCTGAAGGAGGGTTTGCCTCAGGCCTGGGGCAAATGAGAGTGCAGCCCCCCCCCATGTTAGGCCAGGACTGAGGCAAGTTGTCCTTCAAGCTGACAAGGCCCCCCTGAAAGGGGCGCAAATGAGCACTGGCCCCCAACCTCCTTCCCCCACCAGCCCCCTGCTGCAGTGGACAGGGTGGGGCTGGGGCTGGGCTTCTGGAAACCCATCGGCACCTGCCTTAAAAGCAATAGAAAATGCCGGGGGCCTCTGAGAACAAAGATGTCCATTGCAGTGTTATTTACGATGCTGGAATTGGAAACAACCAAGTCTTCAAAACTGGAAGAACAGCCGAGAAATTACTGCACAGATATCAAATGGAATTTTATTCTACTAACAACATGAATGATGTGTTCTTTCCTTTGGCTGCTATAAAAATTGCAATCAACTTAAGGCTTAGAACCACAGATTTCTTATTGTAGAATTCTGGAAGTCAGAGTCCTAAAATGAAGGTGTGGCAGGGTGGGTTCCTCCTGGGGGTTCTGGGGGTTCTACTGGGGAGAATCTGTTCCTTGCCTTTTCACTTCTAGAGATACCCATGTTCCTTGGCTTGTGGCCCCTCCTCCATTCTCAAAGCTGGCAGTGCAGCTCCTTCCAGTCCCTCTCTCTGACCTTTGCTTCCACGCCCGCATGTCCTCCCACTCTGACCCTTCTGCCTCCCTCTTAGGAGAGCCTGGTGATCACACTGGCCCCACCTGGGTAATCCCGGATAATTTTCTCATCTCAAGAGCCTCAATTTAACCCCTCTGCACAGTCCCTTTTGCCAGGCGTGATGGTTACTTTTATGGGTTAACTTGACTGGGCCGTGGGGTTCCCAGACGCTGGGTGTGAGTCTGGGTGTGTCTGCGAGGCTGTTTCTGGGTGAGATTGACATTTGAACGGGTAGACAGGGTAAAGAAGGCTGCCCTCTGTCACGTGGGTGGCCTCACCCAACCAGCTGAAGGCCTACAGGGAACTAAAGGGGTGCCCCTCTCCAGAGAGGAAGGAATTCACTCTGCCTTCAGCTCTGACAGAACCAGGGCCTTCCTCTCGGGTCTCGAGGCGGCAGATGGCAGATTGTGGGATCTATCGGCCTTCCTGATCCCCTTTCCCCTCACACACACAGCCCGCTGGTTTTGTTTCCCCGGAGAGCCCTGACCAATGTGCCAGGTAAGGTTCTGGGGACTGGGATGCGGGCATCTGTCGGGACCGTCATTCAGCTGACCACAGACGGGGTGGACAGTCCCGTCATGCCCACCTGAGAACACGGCAGAGCCACCCAGAAGCACGTGCTCTGAGAGCACACAGGGTGTCTCTGGGTGTTGGGACTGTGGCTGACTGCCTTCCTTCTTTGGACATTTCGGGGTTTTCATCTTCTGTTCTAACGAGGAAGTTCAATGTAGGTGGCACATCCCAGCCCCAGGAGAAGCAAACGCCCCAGGAGCTGCTGCTGGACGAGGCGTGTGCATTAGGCCCTTCTCATGCTGCTGTAGAGAAATGCCCGTGGCTGTGTAACTTACAAGAGACGCTCTGGTTCTGGAGGCTGTGCGGGAAGCACAGTGGCATCTGCATCTGCGGAGGCTTCAGGAGGCTTCCAATCACGGGAGAAGACGACGGGGACGCAAACGTCCTGTGTGGCGGGAGCAGGAGCAAGAGAGAGAGGGGGAGGTGCCACACACACACTTTAAACAACCAGATCTGCCGCTAAGACAGCACCAAACTAGGAGGGCTCTGCCCCCAGGACCCAAGCACCTCCCACCAGGCCCCACCTCCAGCACTGGGGATTTCATTTCAACCAGAGATTTGGGTGGGGACAGATATCCCAATGATGCCACCTTGGTTTGGGGCTGCCCTGGAGCTGATGGATGCCTGGGGGAGAATCCTGACCGCCCCTCCTCCCTCTGCCCCATGTCCAGGTGTTCTGAGGTCACCCAGGGCTTCTTCTGCCCAAAGAGCATCTCAATGTGTGGGGGGCGGGGGGCGCTTAGGGGTCAGCCAGTGTAGGCAGTGCAGGAAGGAGGTGGGAGACGACTCCGTCCCCAGGACCTGGGAAAGGCTCACAGCCTGCCCTTCTGGGCTGATGGGGGGGAACTTTGCCTCCTACTAGGCAGCTTGGTCCCTCGGTCTGAGGCTCCCCGGGGCCAGGGCTGGGTGAGGGCATGCCTGGTGGCTCTTCCCTGGGGAGGGGGAGCCTCTGGGGTCCATGGGTGTCTCTGACTATGGGAGTCACCTGTGTGGTCACCTGCTTCAACTTGGGTCCTCTGTTCTGCAGCCATGGGGCTAAGCTCTGTGGCGGCGAGGGCTTGCTTTCCAGGGCAGACTGGACTGCTGTAGGTGAGGTCAAAGTCAGGCTCCTAGAGAAGGCTGGGACTACGGTCACCATTGATTAAAAAAAAAGGTAAAATGTAGTATCTTCCCTAGATGGAGGGAGAGAGGGGCCGACTTACATGGCCGTGAGGGATCCTGGCAGCAGGCTCTGGTCCACACCGACTCGAGGTAAACGCAGGAGAAGATCCCCAGCCCCCTCCCTGTGGCCAGCACCACCCTTGGGGGCTCTGCCTCAGGACACCCTCCACACTCAGCACAGTAGCCCCTGACTTGATCTGGGGATGACGTTTGCAAACACTTCTGTTTGTTTCAAGCCAGAAAGCAGCAGTGGAGTGGGGTCCGTTTGCGGGGACTTCCACAGCAAAGCACCGCAGGCTGGACACTTACACAGCACCGCCCTGCAGGCTGGGAGTCCGGAGACAGGGTGCCGCAGGGCTGGCTCCTCCAGGGACCTCTGTGGCTGGTAGATGCCACCCTCTCCGTGTCCTCACAGGGGCGTCCCTCCGTGTGTCTGTCCTCACCTCCTCCTGTAAGGACACCTGGATTAGGGCCCATCCTTATGACATCATTTCACCGAAGTCACCTTTTTAATCCAGGGCCACAGTTCAGCCCCAACAAGGGAGCTCAGCTTTCAGGGGAACCTCCTCTTCTCTGGCTCTCCCACAGGCGGGCAGAAGCCGGGCGGGGCATGGGGGGATGTTTGTTGAGGTGTAACAAGAAAAACCTGCAGTTTCCCACATTGCCAGGCCGAGAGCAGAGATAACTGGGCTGTGGTCAGGTTTTCTAAAACGCTGCTTCTTAGGGGATGGTTTTCCTCGGTCAGGTCACCCCCCACAGCCCTGGGCCCTGGGTGGAGAATGTCCTCACGCCTGTGCCAACACAGGCTGCAAAGTGTAGGCAGAGCACGGGCAGGCTTGTGCCACCGAGCTGAGTTTGAGAATTTCACACAGGACTCCGTGGAGTGAAGTGCCGCTTCCGAGCCCCTCGGGGCGTTTGTGGAAGGCGCCAGTGGTCAGGAGGCTGGGGTGGTGTTAACTCAACCAGGCGCTGGCCAAGCTCTGGCCATGGAGAGCATTCTGGATTGTGCCTGCGGGGAGGAGCTGGGCTAGGACTCTCTGGTTCCCGAGCACCCTGTCCTCATGTGGGGGTCCTGCCATCTCCAGGACCTGGCTCTCCTGGCGCCCTCAGCCCAGCCCACATTTGAGAGCCAGCCCCTCCTTAGCCACCCCTCTATCTGTATCATCAGTCCATTCTCAAATTGCTGCAAAGAAATACCTGAGACTCGGTTATTTACAAAGCAAGGTGTAATTGGCTCAGGGTTCCGCAGCCTCTACAGGAAGCATGGAGGCTTCTGCTTCTGAGGAAGCCTCAGGAGGTTTCCAGTCATGGCGAAAGGCAACGCGGCAGCAGGCGTCTCACATGGTGGGAGAGGGAGAGAGAGCCGGGAGGTGCCAACATGTTTCAACAGCCAGACCGGTGAGAACTCACACTCGTAAGACAAGCACCAAAGGGATGGTGCTACCCATGCATGAAGAGCCACGCCCCTGATCCAACCACCTCCCGCCAGGCCCCACCCCAGCCCTGGAGGATTGCAATTCCGCACAGGTGTGGGTGGGGGCACAGCCAAACTAGACCATCTTCCTGCCTGAATTACCCACAGTTTGGAAGAAAAATTATTCTGATCCCCAGTTAGCCCACAGGCTGTTGACCCTGGGAGAAGTCGATCACGCCACTGCTGTGGTTTGGGTGGGGTGAACTAACGAGGGAAGCCCAGCTCTCAGGTGAGCCCAGGAGATCCCTGTCCCCTGGGCCATCTCCATCCTCCAGGAGCTGGGTGGGACGGACCAGGGTGGGGTCCACGCCCACCTGAGGTGAGGCACTGACTTCCAACGGTGAGATTCCGCTGGAAAAACCGGAAAGCAAGAGGCAGACAGTGGCTGTTTCAGAGGCCATAGCCTGGCCCAGGCAGGCACCGCCATGCCAATGTGTCCTTGTGCCGGATCCCATCTGACTGGGGTTGACTTTGGAACAACGAGGTCTGGGTGCCTGGCTGCAGCTCGGCTGAGTCACGTGACCTCCCTCTGTGGCACATTCTTCTGCTGGGGACCTGCACCCACCAACCGTTGGGCCATGCACAGTGCTGGGTGGGAGGGGGCCTGGCCAGGGGCTGGGGCCAGGCCTGAGTGAGGACACATTGGAACTACTGGAAGGCTGGCCCCAGGGCTCCCATCTTGCCGAGTTGAGATCCCCCAAGAAGGAAAGGCACCCTGATCTGCAGCTCCCACACTCATCAGCTGGGTGGGATGGTGACAGGCCTCACCTCCGTGTGGGAGGGTGAAGGTGTTAGCTGCAGTAGAAGCCACCGGCTCTGGTAGGAAGGGGTGCACCGAGCGCTTCTCAGAGCCTCTAGAGGGCAAGGGGCATCGCTGGGGGCCTCCCAGGAGGCCAAGATCTACCCCAGGGATGGCCACATAGAGCAAACAGAGACACAGGATGCCCAGTGACATTCGAATCTCAGATCAGCGAGTCCTTCTGAGTGTAGGTATATCCCATGCACTATTTGGGGGCATACTTGTACTAAGAAATGGCCTGGTGTTGATCTGGGATGCCAGGGCAGGTGGACAGCCTACTTTCTCCGGCAACTCTATCTGCAGGGTCCCCCGTCCCCACCCCAAGCTCAGCTGGCTGGGAGCTCTTGTTAGGACAACCTCACATATGTCCCGTCCCGTGAAACACAGGCTGGGAAACCTGCTTGTGGCTCTTCTGGGGGTTCCTTCCTTCCTCACCCCAAAGGGCAGCCCCAAAGGTCCTCAGAGAATGTGAGTTTCTGCTTATAACTGTAGGCTGTTTCCACTGACAGGATCCTGCAGGGTCCAGAGAGAAAGAAGAAAGGAAGAGGAAGAAGGGAGGATGGGAGAACGGAAAGATGGAAGGAGAGAAGGAGAGAGAGGGGAGAACAGAAGGAAGGAAGGAAGGAAGGAAGGAAGAAGGAAGGAAGGAAGGAAGGAAGGAAGGAGGAAGGAAGGAAGGAAGGAAGGAGGAAGGAAGGAAGGAAGGAAGAAGGAAGGAAGGAAGGAAGGAAGGAAGGAAGGGGCGGGAAGGGAGAGAAAGAAGAAGAGAAAGAAGGCGTGACAGGAAGTGGGAGGGAGGAGGGAGGTGTGAGGGGAGCTCCAGGCTCCGGTCTGAGGCCTCCCTGCTCTTGGGTGGTTTACTCAGCCAGTGTTCCTGGAGCTGCTGCTGTGGCCTGGTGCAGGGGTCTGCTGCCCTGGAGCTGAACGAAGCCGTGCCCCGGGAATTTCTTTCTTCAGTCTGAGCCAGGCTCCCCTGGCATCCCCTAGGCCTGGACGTGGGCTCCATCCTGCTGCCACCCAATGCCCCACAACACTGGGACCTCATAGGGCCTCAGGGCCATGAACAGGCTTCCCAGTGGGGTCTGTGTTTTGACTGGAGGATTGATGCCTATAGAAAAGAGCATAGAGTGGCCCCAAGTGCACAGAATGGGCCTGGAGTCCACACTGAGTCCATCTGTCCCCATGGCAGGTGGCACGCTCCTGCTGGATGGTCGGAGGACCCTAAGCTCACGGCAAGGCCACTGGAGATCACTCGAGGGATCCTCAGGGCCTGACTCGCAAACCTTAGCTTAGTCCCTGGAGGGTGGGAGGGAGCCTCTTTTGTGAAGCGAGCTGGCCTCTCTCTGACACACTCTCTGCCACTCCCAGGCCCTGGGAAGCAGCTGAGGCCTCGGGGTGGGGGTCCCGTCCTGGGTTTGGGAGTGAGGTGGGCACAGTTCTGGGCTCTGCTTAACGAGCAGCACGTGTGTGTCCCGGGCTCCAGCTTCCTGCCCATCATGCAGAGCCCAGGGGACTGATGCTTTGTGGCAAAGAAAGAATTTGGCCCCCTTCCTCCATCTGCCTGCCTCGGGGGTCCCCCCACCCGGCAGCGAGGGTCTTGGCATCTGAGTGCCTGACACGGCCAGGGAGGTGCAGTGGTGGCCCGTTGGTGGTGTGCGATTGAGTTTGGGTGGAAATCCAAGGGTGGGAATGACCGTAGGGATTGAGAGATGCCTGAGCGTAGAAGCCATTAACTACCAGGTAACAGATTTGATTAATTTTGTGCCTGGAGGTTTTTTTTTCCTCCCTCCCTTTTCTGTTCCCAAAGAATCAGAGAAAACAAAATATTTTTCTAATTAAATAAATCTACGGTGCACGCTAATGGAGCCCGTCTGTGGGTCTGTGACAGGGCAGGGGAGAGTGGAATAATGATTTTATTTTTTCATTAAATAGAATTATAGGCAGTTACTCAAAGCAACGCAGAGCCTAATTGAAAGAAACCCATTTCTTCTTAATTTACTTTCACGGTTTTGGATGATAAAAGAGTGTGTTTCTTGGAAAATTAAATAAAAAACACAACACAAGGAGAGGCCTCTGTTTAGGCGCATTATTTGCTCCTTTAAGCTTTCGGTAACGGGCACCACGCTTAGGGGAGACAAGGGGAGGCTCCGGTGGTGAGGATCCTGCCTGGGGTCTCCGAGGGTGGAGGAAGTGACCTCATGACCACCAGGCTCTGCAGGGCTCACCTCCGCCCAGTCCTGGGCTGCCTGGGGGCCCCTCCTCCTTCCTGGTGCCCGAGACCTCCCTCCAGAAAGCGTTTCTTCTCCTCAGAGTCATGGACAGGATGGTGGCCTGGGATGCAGCCGTCAGGACGGCCATGGGAGTCCATGTCCTGGGGCTCTGTGCACTCTGGCCAGCGTCTTCCTGGTCCCCCTGGAGGGCCCCCACCTCCAAGATCCACTCTGCTCTGTCTGGCCAGGTGCCTCCCTCCACCGTCTTCTCTGCCCACTCATCAAGGCTGCCCGAGGCTCTACTTCTGGAAGCCCTCCCTGACCAGCCCCACCCCCTCGAACCTCCACTGACCAGACTGAGCCCTGGGGATGCCCCAGCCATGGGGCTGCCAAAGTCCCTCACCCAGTTAATGCCTCCTCCTTCCAGGAAGCCAGGGACAGAGTGGCTATGAAGACGGCCAAGCACTCAGTCCCCACCTGAGGCTGTGTCCTTGGAGTATTCGCCGAGCTCCCACTGTGTGCTCTGCAGAGCCCTGGGAGATGGAGGGGTTGGTTGTCGGCCAAGCACTCAGTCCCCACCTGAGGCTGCGTCCTTGGAGTATTCGCCGAGCTCCCACTGCGTGCTCTGCAGAGCTCTGGGAGATGGAGGGGTTGGTTGTGGGTGCCGGTGCCATCCTTGGAGCTGCCTGTGCTACCCGAGACGTCCTGTGTCCATGGGCCACGTGAGACTACCGAGTACTTGAGATGTAGTTAGTGTGACTTGGGAATGGAATTTTAAAGTTTATTTATCTTAATTTATTTAAATTTAAACGTCCACCTCTGGTCGGTGGCTACCGCTGCACGGTGCACGCAACCAGGAAATTCTGATCACTTCCCTGTGCGTTGGATACAATCCTCTGACACAGAGAGAAGCTCCCAGCACTTCGGTGACACCAGTGCCCTCCCTCTCACTCAGTTCTGGGGGCAAACAGCATTTCTGGAGTGGCAGATATATGTGGTCGAACAAGTGTGAGGGTATTGATTTGTAATTGTATTTTTAAAGAACACAAAATATGAAATTTGGAATGCACAAAGTCTCCCTGAGAAGCGAGGCTCCCTGCCCCACCCCCGCCCCCGCCCCTGCCGCCTGCTGCTGCTTCTTCCCCCGGAGCCCCTGTGGGGGGAAGGTGCCAGCGCCGTGAGCACCAGGTGCAACCTGTGCTCCCACTACCAAGCTGCCAAGACCACAGTCATCACCATGACGCCAACCAAAGTCTCTCCTGCCAGGCACTATCTTGCTGCCATCCATAGGTGCCTTTCTCGGCATGGCAGCTCCTGGGCACTGTGCCCTCCAGATTCCTTAGAGCCTGGTGCCAGGGGTACCTCTCCAGTCCTCTCAGCCTCTCAGCTCCGCCACGCTGCCCGGGCTTCTGCCCTTGGGTCCTGGCCTCTCAGGGTCCCCTCAGCTCTCCAAGGAGGGGCTGGGAGCAGGTCCCAGGCTAACAGTGGGCTGGAGGCCTCCTGTGTGGTCTCTACCTGTCCACACCGCTGTGGCCGAGGGGTCACCTCTGGGGGAGGTCGCACCTGCCTCCCTCACGGGGCTGTTTTGCCAGAAGGTCTGTTCCCCTCGTGGCCTCTGCTACTCTTTACACTTAGTTCTTCCCAGGAAGGGCCCGGTGGTTGCAGTAATGTTTCCCGTCTGTGGAACCTTCCAAGGCTGGTCCCCAGAGGACGCCGCTCCCAGCTTGCTCTTCCTCTCCAGCCTACGCCCACCAGGCCCCGGAATCCCGAGGATGAAACTGCTCCTGTCCCCTGAGGTGGCCTAAAGCTCTGAGGAGGCACTGGAGGGGCCTCAGCAGCAACCACTGGTTTGTGCTCTCCCTGGACCTGGAACCTGAGGGGCTGGAAAGAGTGGAATGTGCGAGCATGGCCTTTGAGGTCTTTCTGAGGCCGTGGGGCCTGCCTCGCATGAAGCAGCAGCTTCAGGAAGGTGCCACACTCAGGGCTGGCCACCCACAGGCATGTAGGGAGTACCTGCTATGTACCCTGTGCTGCACTGGACTCTGAGACCGAGGGGTGGGTGCCTGAGTACCACCACGTGAGAGCTGCCAGTCCTGTTTCCTTTCTGAGGGGAAACTAAGGAACTCCTGCTTGCCCTCCCCACCACCTTGTCCTCTATGTCCCATGTAAAAGGTAGGCATCTGGCTGGACTCCCTCTGGGACACCCACTCTCACCAACTGGCATGGCTGCCTGGCCGGTGCTGGGGAGGGTCCAGCTGGGTCGGGGCTGAGTAGCAGTGAGTGTGGCGATTGATTAGTGATGTCTGCCATGTGCAGAGGGATGGGAGGGTGGACACGAGAGGCAGGCATTACCCATCTGCCGGCTGAGTCCTTTCTTGGCTAGCCTGGCCCTTACCATTTGCTGTGGTCTGATTGTGTCCTCTCTAAAATCAGGTGTTGAAACTCAATGACCAATGTGGTAGCATTAAGAGATGGGGCCTTTAACAGGTGATTGGGCCATTAGGGCTCCTCCTCTCATGACTGGGAGTCCACAGTGTTCAGGGAGTTTGCCTGCCCTGGTGTGAGCATGTCCGCCTCTCATCTCATGACTGGGAGTCCAAGGCATTTGCTGAGCTCGCCCGCTCCGACATGAGGGTGTCGCCTTCTGCAGGAGGCAGCCCTCACTAGACACCCACCTCCGTCTTGGACTTCCCAACCTCCAGAACAGTGAGAAAGACATTTCGGTTCTTTGTAAACGACGCAGCCTGTGGTATTCTGTTACAGCCACACCGAAGGACTGGGGCCCCACTGTGAGCTGATGGGTGGGGTGCAGCCCCCCCGGGCCTGACGGCCTGGTCACCAGCTCTTTTTGTTACCAATGGCACCTTCCCAAATGTGTTCATTGATTTCATCACCCCCATAAACAGGCATAGATCAGCATGGGGTGCAGAAGGAAGGTGTATGGGGGGAGGCCCAAAGGCCAGGAGAGGCCAGGCCCAGTGCAGCCAGTGGGAGGAGCGAGAGCAGAGCGGAGGTGGCCTGTGCATTTGTAGTCAAGGCAGCTGGAGGTGTCCATAGTGTGAGTGGGGGAGGAGCCTAGGGGCTGGGTCTGAGCTGCTGCTGGGCCTCCAGCCCCTGGCCTGAGACTCCCACCCCAACTGCCAGGCACTGGGGTTCTACAGAGTGCGAGAGAGGAACCCGCAGTGACCCCCACCCGCTCTCTGGAGCCTCCACCACGGCTCCTCACCCGCCCCACCCTGCTGGTCCCGGGCTTCTGAGTGGAGGGGGTGGCCCTTGTCCATCACAGGCATGCAGGTGTGAGAAGGGTCTGAGGGGCTCACAAGGGCGAACTGGGGGCCAGGGATGTACACTCTAGGCTGGGGGCTCAGGAAAGGCCCTGGGGGGCCCTCAGAGCTCCCTGCACAGAATCAGGGGCCGGTGGAGGGAGTCGGCCTTTGCCCCAGCCATACCCAGAGGTGCAGGATGCAGAGTCTGGAGCCCCCTCTCTGGGGTCTTGGTGCCCCTGCCTCACCTGCACTTCCTCTCCTGGTGGCTCTAGACCCCTGGGGTGGGAGCTGACCTGGCGGGAGCACCGGAGGGGGTCGCGGCACTCACCCCGTGGCCACCGCCAGCAGCACGGAGAGCTCATCAAGGGTGTGATGGATGGGGGCGCCCGTCCTGCAAAGCCGTGACAAATGTGCCTCCCGCTCACAGGCTCTCTTTGGAATCCGCTAATACTCCTCGAAGGTGAAGTCCCATTTTTTCCCTGCAATCACAGTATTAAACTTTAATATCTGATATTAATAAAACATACTCTCCCTAATAGAGCCACTCGAGGCCGGGAAGGAGTGCGTGCAGAGGATGGTCCCTGGTGACTGCCTGCATCCTTTTCCCATCCGGGCCAGGTGCGGGGAGTGCTGCGGTGCAGAGGGTGGGGGCAGAGTCCACGGGGGAGGCTGCCCCACTGGGGCTTCTTGTCCCATCCTCCCCGGGCAGCAGCACTGGGGCTTCCCCGACTCTTCACAGCAGCCGTCAGATAAGCAACACAGGTTTCTCTCAGATGGCGGGTCGGGTGCTGCTGCCTCCCGGGACCAGGCATGGCCCCTCTGCCTCCAGCGGGGAAGGAAACAGGGTCCATATTTTGGCTGAAGCCTCTCCAGCTAAAGACCCCCCCTGGAGAGAGGGAGAGCCCCATTCCCCTCCACCATGCACCCCAGCACTGTGCTGCAGCCACGCCGTCCGTGACCTGCTGCCCTGTTGCAAGATTGCCAGAGAATCGTTTGCTAAGACTGGGGTGCTTTTGAGAGTAGGGGGAGCTGTTCGTTGGCTGGGACAGTGGGTGAAAACTAGGGCCATCCCAGGCATCGGGGCGTCTCCTCACCCCATGCAACTCCATCCCATGTCTCCCTCTGACTGTGCTCAGGGGGCTCCCTCTGCCAGGCCTTCCTGCCTCCCAGCCCCTCACTGCCTCCCCCAGCCCAGTGTCCATGCTACCTGTTCCCTGGAGCCATCCTCTGGCTCTGCCGGGGTGCACCTGTCCTGCCCTGCCCGTCCTCACCATGTGTGCTGCCCGAAGGGGACGGTGCTGTGGAGTGGTCAGAGAGGGGTTTGATGGAGAAGCAGTGGCTCCTGCCCCAGGATCTGGGAGGTGCTGGGGTGAGCAGCGGTGCCGTGGGGCCCCCAGGAGTCTCCGTTCCCACTGCAGGTGTGTTGGGATGTTTCCCGTCTCTCGGGGCAGGGCTTGTGTCACATGTCGCATTCGAGGTGTAAGTCACCAATCACTCTTTCAAAGCGTACAATTCAGTGATTTGTTTTTAGTACAGTTAGTTGATCCTCATTCACGGATTCCACATTTACAAATTTGCCTACGTGATGAGAGCTATTGGCGGTCCCTAAATCAATACTCCCACTGCCCTGAGATCCCCCGAACAGGCACCCAGCACCAAGCAAGCCACTTTCTCGAGGTCTATTTAGTGCCACGTTTCTTGCTTTGTGCGTTTCTTGTTGATGATTTTGCTGCTGAGGTGGTCTGAGCACTGTCCCGTGTGGCCCGGGGCTCTGGGGGGCTGACTGGGGCCATACTCTGGGCTGCCCCTGAGAATGCCTCCCCTGCCCTGGGGAAAATATCAGGAAAAATGCCTCACCCCTGCCGCATCTCTGCTGCTCCACTAAACAGCCTCTGAGGAGGACACCTTTCCTCCCTCTGAGAGATAAGGACACTAGGCATGGAGGGGCTGGGTCACTGCCTGGCCATCGCTTCGAGCTAGGAGGACGGTCATTGCTGTCCTTGCCTCAGCGTTTCCTGGGCAGGCCCGTGTGTGCTTCTCCCAAACGCCAGCATGCCCAGCACAGTGGGTGCCCGGGGAAGTTTGTGGGTACAGAGAGTGGAGGGGGGGAGGCGGGAGCCGGAGGGAGGCGGGGGTTGGGGGCTGTGAGGTGTTTACAGAGCAGGAGTCTGCAGTAGGGGCCCTGCCAGGAAGTCGTGGACAAAGAGGCGTTGCTGGGAGGTGCAGCCACCCAGGGATACGGAGTAGGTACGGGCAGACCTCCTTGGAAATCTTGGATGTGGTTCCACCGTTCCATGGGGTGGGCAGACAGGATAATGGGGGCTCTGTGCACTGCCTTCACCCCGGCAGCCAGTGCTGCCTGCCCCCGCTGCAGTCCACTGTCTGGTGCCTTCTAGAAGCTTGGCCTCCTCTGGCCGAGCCAGGCTGTAAGGTTGGGGCACAAGGCCCCAGGGATCTGGGGTTCTGACAGCCAAGATGGTGGGTTTGGACCCAGGTTTCCAGGTCAGGTCCTGAGACACTTGCCTGGTTGGTGGGGCTGGGGCAGGCACTGTATGGTGGAGGAGCAGGGGGGGAGTCATTAGACACTCAAGCTGGAGGCCCCCTGAACCCATGAGGTAATCTGGAAAAAAATCAAGTGGCCCTCACTGAGAATGGCCTCAACTCCCCCAGTCCCTTTAAATCTCACCGTAAGGTTTCAAGTGCTGAGCGGGGGTAGTTTCCAGGCTATTGTCCAAACAAGAGTGGCTCAGCGGTGGTCCCACACCTGGCTGGGTGGCTCCCCCTCCCACATAGCGGCCACTCGGCGGCCCCCAGTTCTGCTACCCTATACCCTGCTAATAAAATCCATATAGTCCCTAAAACCGCCTCGGCCAGGCTGCATGTCCTGTGCCCTTCCCCACCGCCGCCAGCCGCACCCCTCCCCTAGCACCCTACAGCCTCGCCCCTTCTCTCTGCCTCAGACAGTGTCTCCTGAAGGACAGTGGCGGACCCCTGGGGGACTGCAGCCACTTTCAAGTGGTCTTCAGGCAGCGTGGTGTTTTCCGATGAAAAAGTGCTGAAGCAATTTGGTTCAGATATATTCACTAATGTGAAATTTAAGATTAATTATGATTTCTGCAGAAACCCCATTATGCAAATAATAATTGTTTTCTTCCAAAGGGCTGTACAGCAGCTGTGAGGCCTGCGGGGCCCGAGATCCGTCTCCCTGACCCCGGGGCATTATCTGCTAGGAAACTTTGTCAAACACAGGCAGGGGGCCCTTGCAGCTTTTGCGTCTTCTTTTTTTTTTTTTTTTAAAGCTCAGGGACCTCCGGATAAAACCATTTTCTTCCCCTAGAACAGTTGCAAAATGCTTTTTAGGTTTAAGTGGAAGAATTTTGCTGCAAAAGGTAGAGAAGCGACTCCACTCAGAATTGCACAGAATGAGTATCCATGCTGTGTGGCCACTGAGAAGGTCCTAGAACAAACCACAAAGGTAATGGCCAGGACAGCGCAGAGGCGTCCAGTACCAAGTCTGTGTGAGTTGGAGGATCGATGGCGCCTCCCTCGGCCGGAAGGTCGAGTCTGTACTTAGAATCCACGAAGGGGCAGATGCGAATTAGTGCCTGGCCCCAGGTGACTTGGGATTGCTTCAAAACCCTTTGTCCCATTGTCTCCAGAAACTGGTGATAGAAGAAAGGAAATTTCATTTACTTGACCTCTTTCGAGGGTGACCACTGTGCCCCGGGGGGGCCCTGCCAGGCAGAGCAGGAGGGCCTGGAATGCAGCCCACGTAAGGATTGAGTCTCAGAGACGAGAGGCCGGCACAGCCCCTCCCAGCTCACTGCAGAGTGGAAGCCATGTCTGGAAAAGCAACACAAGCCCTTGCCTTGGTCAAGGGTATTTATCTTTGGGGACTGCTGCTCAAAAAGATGGAACATTCGCCTCTTCTCCACATGGGGTGCCCCGTGCAATCTGTGTGATGCAAGGGGATGAGGCACGAGTATTTTTTTCTGACCCCAGTCATGTTAAAAAAAATCTGATTTCCCTAACACCTATGCCTGACTTGAGGGATTTGAAGAGGACCTTGAATAACCTGCAGCTGATCCCGTCAGAAATACAACAGCATTCTCTTCCGCCCTTGTTAGTGAACGTTTTAATTCAGTGGTCCCCAACCTTTCTGGCACTCAGGACTGGTTTTGCAGAAGACAATTTTTCTGTGGATGCGGAGGGTGAGGGATGGTTTGGGGGTGATTCAAGGGCATTGCATTTACTGTGGACTTTATGATGATTATGTTGTAATGTCTAAAGAAGTAATTCTACAACTCACTGTCATGTAGTCAGTGGGAGCTCTGAGCTTGTTTTCCTGCAACTAGACGGTCCTGTCTAGGGGTGGTGGGAGACAGTGACCGATCATCAGGCATTAGATTCTCATGAGGAGTGCGCAGTCTACATCCCTCACATGCGCGGTTCTCAATAGGGTCCTGGCTCCTATGAGAATCAATGCCACGATGCCACAGCTGATCTGACAGCAGGTGGGGCCCTGGTGGTGATGTGAGTGATGGGCAGTGGCTGGAAACACAGATGAAGCTTCGCTCACTTCCTGGCTGCTCACCTCCTGCTGCACAGCCCGGTTCCTACCAGGCCACAGACCCATACTGGTTTTTAAAGCTGTATGGTCTGACCCATACTAGTCTGTGGCCTGGGGGACGGGGAGCTCTGTTTTAATGCAAGCAGCAGTGAGTGCAGAAAACTGCCCCACTGTGACTGAACACCCTTGAAAAATCACCCTGAGGACCAGGAAACAGGGCAGCCATGTCTACTCCCCGTGCACTTGGTTCTCCTCCCAAAGGTACCGCCACCTTGACCTCCATCGCCATAGCTTGGTTTTGCCCCTTTCTGAATTTTACGTAAATGAAATCACACCCTGTGCCCTCCTGTGTGTCTGGCTTCTTTCCCTCAACATTACGATGCTGCGATAACTCCGTGACAGGCAGAGCTGTGACTTGTCACCTTTGATACATAGCATCCCGTGTTGCGATGATACTGCAGCCTATTTGCCCATCCTATCGTCAGTGGGTCACGCCGACCTCGGCAACGTTGCTAACCACCCTGCTGTGAACACTGTGGTATGTCTTTTGGTGAACATGTGTGCATATTCCCACGGAGTACTTGGCTAGGTGCAGAATTGCTGGGCCATAAGTTATGTGTACATTCAGCTGTAGGAAGAAGTGTGGATACCCAGTGTTCCAGAGTCACCCCACTTTCACTCCACGTGGGGTGCTGGAGTTCCAGTTGCTGGTCTCCTCACCAACCTTTGCTTATGTCAGTCTGTCATTGTAGTCTCTCTCATAGGTGCGTTTGGGTGGCTCGTGGTTTTAATGTGCGTTCCCTGATGAGATTGACATTTAGCACCTTTTTTTTTTTTTTGAGATGGAGTCTTGCTTTGTCGCCCAGGCTGGAGTGCAGTGGTGCGATCTCAGCTCACTGCAACCTCCGCCTCCCGGGTTCAAGTGATTCTCCTGCCTCAGCCTCCCAAGTAGCTGGGACTACAGGCGCCACGCCTGGCTAGTTTTTTGTATGTTTAGTAGAGATGGGATTTCACCTTATTGGCCAGGCTGATCTCGAACTCCTGACCTTGTGATTCGCCCGCCTTGGCCTCCCAAAGTGCTGCTGGGATTACAGGCGTGAACCACTGCACCTGGCTGACATTTAGCACTTTTTAATGAAATGCTTATAAGATAACTTTTGCAAAATGCCCGTTGGGTTTTTTTTTTTTTTTTTTTTTTGGCCCGTTTTTTGATTCTGGGTTGCTGATTTGTAGAAATCTGGCATATATCCAGGAAGTGAGTGTTTTACCAAATACACTTGTTACATGTATTTTGCCACAGTCTGTGGTTTGCCTTTTTACTTTTTTAATAGTGCCATAATATCTGGGCCTAAGAAATCTTTGCCTATCTCAAAGTCATACAACATTTCGCCCGTGTTATCTTCTAGATGTTTTATTGCTTTATCTTTGATGTTTAGAGTCTATAGCATTCCAGGAACCGATATTTAGGAATGGTGTGATATAGGGACTGAGGCTTATTTCTTCCATACCGATACCCGAGTGACTCAGCTCCGTTTCTTGAAAAGACCATCCTGCCCCCAGCTTTGTTCTACGCCAGGTCGCCATTTATCGTGAGTCTGTTTCATGGGTCTGTTTGTGCACCGACACCACACTGACTTGTAGCTTCATCTTAGACCCTGGCCTCTGGTGGGGTGGGTCCTTCTGTGTTGCTCTTCTCCCGTAAAGACTGTCTGGTTGTCCTGGTCTTTTCTTTCCATCTTTTTTTATTTAATTGAAATGGAGTCTCACTCTGTTTCCCAGGCTGGCATGCAGTGGTGCAATCTCAGCTCACTGCGACCCCTGCTGCCCGGGTTCAAGTGATTCTCCTGCCTCAGCCTCCCTACTAGCTGGGATTACAGGTGCCTGCCACCACACCTGGCTAATTTTTGCATTTTTAGTAGAGATGGGGTTTTGCCATGTTGGCCAGGTTGGTCTCGAACTCCCGGCCTCAAGTGATCCACCTGCCTCGGCCTCCCAAAGTGCTGGGATTACAGGCGTGAGCCGCTGTGCCCGGCCCCGTCCCGATCTTTTCATTTCCTGTACACTTTAAAAGTGTGGCTACCTTCTACCAATAAAAACCTGTTGGCATTTTAAAATGCGCGTTGCATCGAATCACTCTGCTAATATGGAGATGATTGACATCTGTCCATTGTTGCACCTTTGATCCATGAATGAGGCTGGTTCCTCCACTTCAGGCCTCCATTACTTTTGTAAAATGATGTTTTACAGTTTTCTGTGAGGGGTTTTGCACACTTTAGATGCATTTTCAGGTATTTGATATTTTGTGTCATTGTAAATGATACTATTACTGGCTGAAGGTCTTGCTACAAGTCATCCAGGTTCTTGGCGTTTGGAACAGAGTTGGACAAAATGCACAAACAAAGCGAAGAGAGAATGAAGCAAGGAAAGCACAGACTAACGGAAGCAAAAGTGCGTTCCACAGAGAGAGAGTGGGCTCCAGCCAATGGCTCAAGAACACTGCTGACAGAATGTTCTGGGGTTTAAACAGCCTCTACAGGTTTCTCATTGGTTACTTGGTTACACTCTGTGTAAATGGAGTGGCTCACGATCAGTCTGAGTGGTTGGGACCAATCAGAGGCTGAAATGAGGTTACAAGGTTACAGCCCCGTGTAAGAAAGAAGGGTTGCCGGGCGCGGTGGCTCAAGCCTGTAATCCCAGCACTTTGGGAGGCCGAGACGGGCGGATCACCAGGTCAGGAGATCGAGACCATCCTGGCTAACACGGTGAAACCCCGTCTCTACTAAAAAATACAAAAAACTAGCCGGGCGACGAGGCGGGCGCCTGTATCCCAGCTACTCGGGAGGCTGAGGCAGGAGAATGGCGTGAACCCGGGAGGCGGAGCTTGCAGTGAGCTGAGATCCGGCCACTGCACTCCAGCCTGGGCGGCAGAGCGAGACTCCGTCTCAAAAAAAAAAAAAAAAAAAAAAAAAAGAAAGAAGGGTAAGGCCGTGACCGGTCTGATTGGTTGCCGGGGGTGACCCATCAGAGGCACTGTCTGTTTCTCATCTGCAACACAGTGGAAGTGGTGGGGGGCGTTGCAAAGGGAGTCGCCCTGAACCTTTTGTGACTTGGATGGAAGAGGTGGGGTTTTCCTTTTGATTCAGTTCCAGGAAGTCAGGGCGAATCAGCCTTAGGTTCCCCCCTCCAGACCCTATTCTCCTGCCTCAGTCTCATTTTACTTCTTGGTTATTTTCTTTTCTAAACACAATTAGCACAATCCGCGGCAACAGTAAAAGTTCTGACTCCGGTTGTGAGGTTTTCCTGCAGACCGTCTTGAAGCCTCACCCTCCCCTCCCTCTTCTGTCCCACCTTCCTGTGAGCCGATGAGAAGGCCTGGGTCCCCCTCTGGTGGTGCTGGCAGGAAGTTCAAAGCCTGGGGCCCCCGGCCTGCCTGTGGGAACCTTCACCCCAGCCCACCCCCGGCCTCTGGGACCTCTGGGACCTCTGGGAAGGTTGAGTCCACCACCTCCTCTCCCAGCCACCTCAAGCCACTTTGAGACAAACTTGGGTGTCACACCCGCTCTCCCCAGAAAGCCTCATTGCGTGATTAGTAAGCCTTGCATACCCTACTGGGGTGTGTGTGTGTGCGCGCGTGTGTGTTTGTGTGTGCGCCAGGCATCATCGGTATCCACATCCAAACCAAATTTTAGGAACGTGGGGGGGGGGTGTCTATTTGTTTCTTGCAGTGGGGTGACCACAACACCAGCCTAGACCAATGTCATTGATTTTTATATACTGACCTTGTATCCGGTGACCACACTGAGTTTACTTAATCAGTCTGATGGTTTATCTGTAGAGTCCTTAAGATATTTTACCTACAAAATCATGCTGTCCACCTACAATACAAGTTTTATTTCTTCCTTTCCGATCAAATGCCTCTTATTTCCTTTTCTCAGTGTGATCACGCTGGTGAGGACCTCGGCATGTGTGGCTCAAACTGCACAGGGGAGCTGCCATCTTTGTCTCATCTCTAATCTTGGGGGATACCTTCCATGATTTCACCATTAGGTAGAATATATGCTCCAGGCTTTTTGTAGGTGCTTTTGATTGGGGTAAGGAAGCTCCCTTCTCTTGTTTTCAGATCGTTTGTTTTCTTATCGTGAATTTTCCCTGCTTTCTACTCATCTTTTTCTAGTTGAGTTCTCCTGTGTTGCCTCCCACTCCTCTGTTTGCGTGAACCTGGGAGTGAGCATCCCTTCCTATTTTGGGCCTTGGGGAGCTCACTGGACTCACCCTACCCTGGTCCTTCCTTTGACATTTGTCGAAGCCTGATTTCTGTCCCCAAATATGATAAATTTTGATTACTATTCCTCAGGTACTTGTAAAGAGTGTGTCTCCTGCAGTTTTAGGGGAGAGCGCTGTGTATCCGTGCAATGAACTATTTATGTCTCCCTGAATTCAGATACTGCAATCCTAACTCCTAAGATGCCAATGTTAGGAGGTGGATGGAGCCTTAGGAGTTGATGAGGTCATGACGGTGGAGGCCCCGAGAATGAAATCAATGCCAGATCAAGCCCAGAGAGCTGGCTTGATCGCTTTCCACCTCGTGAGGATACAAGGGAGGTCAGCCATCTGCAACCCAGACCAGGATTCTCACCAGAACCCGACCTCGTCTCAGGCTTTGTCTCCAGAAGGGTGAGAAACGGATTTCTGTTGTGGATAAGCCATCCAATCTAGGATCCTTTGTCACTGCAGCTCAAAGGGACTAAGACAATCCATACATCAGGTTGCATTTAAAATCATGTTTTCAAACTGTCTATTAATATATCCTCACTCACCTGCTTTCTGTTCTATCAGTAGGTGAAAATTTTCTCATTATGATGATAATTCTGTCCATTTCTCCCTTCTCAATTCCTTCGCTTTATGTTTTTGAACTTATATTATTGAGTGCATATGAATTTTAAATGCTATGTTTTCCAGATGGATTGGTCGTTTTAACCTGTATCATTTTAACCAGTACACACTGTCTCGGTGATCTCAAGCATGACTTCTTGCCTGGAGTTACCCTTCCTGTTAGCATACCATCAGCTTCCTTTTGGTTATTGTTTACAAGGCACTGATTTTCTGATGCTTTTATTTTGATTTTTATATGTCTTTATAATTAAAGTGTGTCACAAGCAGCATGTAAGTGGTTTTTAAAAATATAGTCTGACAATCTTTATCTTTTAATTGGAATATTTAGTACTTTTACATATAATATAATGACAAAGATTTGGGATTTAAATCTACCATCCGACTATCTGGTTTTCTACTGGGTTCATCTGTTTTTTGATCCACTTTTCTCCTGTTTTCCCTTGTTTTATTTCTTGTCCTCCTGTTAACTCGTTAAATATCCTATATGTTATATTTCTTTTAGTCTTTTCCCTAAAAAAGATTTAAAACAGACGTCCTTGATTTATTACACTCTACCATGATTGCATACTCCTGTCACTTCCAAGACAAGGCAAGTATCTTAGAATATTTTAATTAATTAATTAATTTTTCCCTGAGTCAGAAATAGACAACTTATTACACATAGAAATGGCAGTAGCTAGACTATCAGAATTTCTGGGAAGATTCCCTGAGCTCCGGTTCCCACAAGGTGATGGGAAGAAGGTCGGGTGATAACTGCACGCCCAATGGGTTGCATTACAGGAAATCTCTCAGGTTAGGGAATCCAAATCTTTTAAAATAGAAAGTAGGCATGCTTGCTCTCTCTCTCTCTCTCTCTCTCTCTATATATATATATATATACACACACACACATACATATATATATATATATTTTTTTTTTTTTTTGAGATGGAGTCTCGCTCTGTTGCCCCAGGTTGGAGTGTAGTGGCGTGATCTCGGTTCACTGCAAGCTCTGCCTCCCAGGTTCACACCATTCTCTTGCCGCAGCCTCCCAAGTAGCTGGGACTACAGGCGCCCGCCACCATGCCTGGCTAATTGTTTATATTTTTAGTAGAGATGGGGTTTTACTGTGTTAGCCAGGATGGTCTCGATCTCCTGACCTCGTGATCCACCCACCTCAGCCTCCCAAAGTGCTGAGATTACAGGCGTAATCTTGCAATATTTTGACTCCATTTTCTGTTGCTACCTGTTGTGTGACTGCTATGTATACATGAATTCTATGTATATTTAAAACCCTATAAGACATCATTATTGTTGTTTAGTTGAGATTCATTGATATTTACCTACCCAGTTACTACTTCTGTGCACTTAATTTTCTCCTAAATTTCCTTTCTATAGCCTGGGATCATTTTGTTCTGCAGGAGAATTCTCTTTAATATTTATGTGTGTGTATATTTGTATGTGCGTGTGTGTTGCTGCTACCTCAGTTCTCTCAGTTTTTGTCTGCACAATTTTTTTGCCTTCTCTTTTTTTAAACCAGCTTTATTGAGATATAATTGACATGTCATAACATTCATGTTTTATGTGTACAAGTCAATGAATTCTAGTATATTTACAGAGTTGCATGACTGTCTCCACAATCTAATTTTAGGTTTCCAGCACTCTAAAAAGAAACAAGCCTGCCTGTAATCCCAGCTACTCAAGAGACTGAGGCAGGAGAATTGCTTGAAACTGGAAGGTGGAGGTTGCAGTGAACTGAGATCACGCCACTGCACTCCAGCCTGGGCAACAAAAGTGAAAAGTGTCTCAAAAAAAAAAAAAAAGAAAAGAAAAAGAAAAAGAAAAAAGTCACTCCTCATTTCCTCCCCCAGCCCTAGCCAGCCATGGATCTGCTCTGTGTCTCTCTGTATTTGACTTTTTGGACATTTTATATCAATGGAATCCTGTCATACGTGTTCTTTTGTGTCTGGCTTCTATCACTGGGGATAATGCTGTTATCCATGTGCTAGCATGAATCCGTGCTTTTTAATGGCTTAATAATATTCCACTGTATGGATAGACCAGACTTTAATGTGCTAGCACGAATCCGTGCTTTTTAATGGTTTAATATATTCCACTGTGTGGATAGACCTGACTTTATCACTCAACAGTTGGTGGTCCCTTGAATTGTATTCTCTTTTTGGCTTTTGTGTACAATGCTGCTATGAACATTTTTAATACAGAGTTTGGTATAGATATGTGTTTTTCTTTCTCTTGGGTACATAACTAAGAGTGGAATGGCTGGGTCATATGTTGGGCTATATTTAACCTTTAAAGGAACTGTTGGCCTTTATTTTTTAAGTTGTTCTCCTTGCGTTAGAATTCTAAGTTGGCAGTTGTTGTTTTTAGTACATTTTTCCCAGCCCTTTATTACATGCCATTACCTTCTGGCTTCTGTCATTTCTATTGAGAGGTCCCTTGTTATATTATTGTTCCTTTGGAGGGATATTTTAGTTCTAGAATTTTCATGTATTATTTTTTCATAGATTTCAATTGTCTGGCAAAATTCTCTACTTTCTCTACTTTCTTAAGTGCACTTTTGTTAAGCCTGTCTCTGTAACTCCAATAGCAGGGTCACCTGTGGGTCTGCTTCTGTCATCTGCTTTGCTGTTCCTCTCTTGGCTTACCCGGTGTATTAGTTTCCTTTGGCTGCCATGACAAATGACCACAAACCGAGTGGTTTAAAACAACAGGATCTTAATATTTCAGTTTTGGAGACCAAAAGCCCCCAGTCAAGGTGTAGGCAGGGCTGCACTCCCTCCAGCGCCTCCAGGGGGGACCTTCCTTGCATCTTCCAGCTGCTGTGGCTTCAGGAATTCCTTTGTGGATAAAGTGACTGCATCCCTTCCATCTCTGCTTCTGTGTCCACATTTCCTTCCCCTCTGCTGTGTGTGCCTGTCTCCCTCTGTGCTTCTCAGTCCAGTCTCTTTGTTTCTTACAGAGCGTACGTGGACCTACCCAGAGAATCCAGGATGAGCTCCTTCTCCCAAGATCCTTGAATTGATCACACCTGTAAAGATCCTTTTTTTCCAAATAAGGTCACATTCATAGGTTCCAGGGATTATGATGTGGATGTATCTTTTGGGGGCCTGTACTCAGCTCACCGCACCTATAATGTAAAAAGAAACTTCTTGACAGTGTTCAGAAAACACTGTAGCGCTCTGAGTTGTTTATCTCCCCAAAGGATACTTTCTTTGGTTCCTGGCAGGTGGCTGCAACGGGGCCAGATCTCCATCGTCCGACTAACAACTGAGCTGATTCCACTGGGTCTGGCTCCTCTGTGGCCTCTCTCCGGGCTGCTCTTGCTCCTGGGTGGAGTCGCTGAGTCACCGGGTCAGAAAGCCTGTGGTGTTTACCAGGGCACCGCTTGCTTGGCAGACTCTGAACACAGCACTGTGAGCTTGGGGCGATGCTGCCAGGATGCCGTCTGCTGCTGTCGGCTTGGATTGTCAGCCTACAGGCCCTTGTCACGCCAACCATGGAATCGGTTCTCAGACTTTCTTCCCTGCACTTTCTTTTTCTCCAGGATGTTGGCTGGTCTTGTGTCCCGGCTGCTTTCCTGGTGCTGTGGTTTTGCGTGTCCATGCTAGAGTTTTCAGTTGTGTTTGCAGGAGGATTGGTCTGCTACAACCTCCTCTATTAGAGTGGAAGGTAAAAGGCATCATCATGTACAATAAAATTTTTTAAATACCGAATTGAAACACACTTATTTCTGTACAAAATTGAACTGTGGTGCAAATGGACCAACCACCAAGAGTTGATCTTTTCCCTTTGCAACTTATTTAACTGCTTAAGAAATAAGTTAGGTCGGTGCAGCGGCTCACGCCTGTAGTCTCAGCACTTTGGGAGGCCCAGGCAGGTGGATCACTGAGGTCAGGAGTTCGAGACCAACCTGGCCAACATGGTGAAACCCCATCTCTACTAAAAATTCAAAAATTAGCCAGGCATGGTGGCACATGCCTGTCATCCCAGCTACTCAGGAGTCTGAGGCAGAATCACTTGAATCTGGAAAGCAGAGGTTGCAGTGAGCCGAGATCACGCCACTGTACTCCAGCCTGTGCAAAAGAGCAAGACTCTGTCTCAAAAAAAAAAAAAAAAAAAAAAGAAATAAGTTAACAAATCATGGCCATATTTTAAAAATTCATGTCGATTCTGCAACACAGCATGGAGAAACCCCTTGAGAACTTCCTAAAACCAAAGTGGGGCTTAGCAGTTCTTTGGCCCGTATCTCCAGAGCCTGATGGTTCACCTGCCTTTGCAAATGTCACATCTCACACGGCGAGGTGCACACTGTGGGAATGACAAGGGGTCCTGGGGGCCTCAGTTCAAATCGCGGCTCCACCTCGGACTAACCTGTTGGCTTGGCTGACTTCCATCTCAGTTTTCTCAGCTCTGCAATGGGAAAGGTGATAATCCCTACCTTCGGGCTGTTGTGGGAATGAAATATCTACGCTTTGCAGTGCAGGATCTCAACCCATGGTGAGCCTCAGTGAAAGTCTGTGAGTGGTTTCTCCATAATTCTAGGTCCTCTTTGTGTCTGAATACCCAGAGCTACCATGCGGGACACCAGACGTACCCACTGTCTCTGAGGACTACGGGCATGAATGGGAATGTGCAATTTAAAGGGGGTAAAGTGACAAGACAGAGACTATGTGAGGGCCCAGCTCATCCCTCCAGCCAGGTGCACCTGTCTTGGACACGAACCAGCACTAGGTGCCCCGCTCCCACCTCCCTCAAGGCCAGCAGCCCTGCTTGACCTCCCCCTCCCAGGAGGACTGGTGGAGGCTTGAGCCGTCTCAGCAGAAT
Organism: Trachypithecus francoisi; assembly: GCF_009764315.1. Taxonomy (NCBI): domain Eukaryota; kingdom Metazoa; phylum Chordata; class Mammalia; order Primates; family Cercopithecidae; genus Trachypithecus; species Trachypithecus francoisi. Next base: position 120,093,324 of record NW_022681457.1, on the reverse strand, counting down.
TCACTTTTCTTTCTTTGCACGCAATGGCTTTTTTCAAACTGGAGAAAGCCCAGTGTGACCAACTCATCCCAGTTTGCTCAAGACTATGCTGGTTTTATGACAGAAAGTCCTGGATCCTGGAAACTCCCTTAGTGCTGGGTAGAGTGTGTCAGCTGGTCACCCCGTGCTGTTCTCTTTAAGCTCTGCACACGGGGTGTGGCTGGAGGGCCCTCCTCATCTTGTCTGCTTGCCTCTGGGCACATTCCGGACGGGTCTGCCCCTGTCCCCGGCACTGCAGAGGGAAGCAGGGCCTGTGTCTGGCCGCCCCTGTCCCCGGCACTGCAGAGGGAAGCAGGGCCTGTGTCTGGCCAGTGCCCTCCTGTCCTTCGGGCGTTGGCCTCCCGCTGTCACCGTGGAGCTGCTTTTCGTCCCCCCACGCCTTTGAGGAAGCTCTTCACGGTGATTCTCCTGTCACATTCGGCCCATTTCCTTCTAGACGAGGGCAAGTGCACGGCTTTGCCTCTTTACTTCTTTATCTCCCGTCTTCTTCTGTGGCTGCGGGCTCCATGGTCTGTTTCTTCACCCCTATAGCCAGCAAAGGCTCGGGGCAGCCTCCGGGGAGGACAGGCAATGTCCCAGGGGTGGGGAACGAGCCCCTCTGCCTGGGACAGCCCTGGGTGAGGCTTGTCATTCTCATCAGGAGACAGGAGCAGCAAGTCCTTGTCTGCCACACGGGGATGAAGCCAAGATCTGCCAGGTGCTGCCATGGGGCCAGGATGCCAACCTGCTGCCACCTCTGCCTCGAGCCTCAGGCTGCAGGGTGATCTCCACCCATGCAGCCGCCTCCACCCACGCAGCCAGCCCTCCCCTCTCTGCAGAGCTGAGCTGCTCCAGCAGGGCTGAGGACCAGGGTAGGGATGGGTGACTTGCTGTCCTCACCCTGTGTAGTCACTTGAGAGAGGCCCATTCAGAGGCTTTGCGTGAACACTGCCCAGGAGGTGCCCAGAAAGGGGTCTCCCTGGGGCCAGTGACCAGGGAGGGGGAGGGGACCTGGGGGAGCAGCTCTGGGTTCTTGGCTTCTCAGAAGACGTGGTCCCTGTCATAGGCCTGGGGTGCTGAGAGCTTATTATGTGAGCTGCCCATGTGGAGGCCAGCACCCAGAGGGTTAGGTCCCCTCACTTTGGGTAGGGACAGAAGCCAGGGGTTTCACTTTATTTGTTTAATTTTAAAATTTCAGATCACTTTCTTGAGGCATAATTTACATATAACCAAATGCACCCATCAGAATACATTTTACTAGAATGGCTGTTATTTACAAAAAGCAAACCAGCAAACCATGAGTGTGGGTGAGGATGTGGAGAAACTGGAACCCTGTGCCCTGGGTGGGAGTGTGGAATTGAGCAGCTGCTGTGGAAACAGCGTGGCATTTCCCAAAGAATTAAACAGAATCTCCACATGACCCAACCATTCCACTCCCAGGAATATCCCCAAAGAACTGAAGAAGAGATTTCATGGACACTCACACCCCAGCGCACACATAGCAGCATAATCCCCAGTAGTCAAAAGGTGAGAGCAAACCGGACGTCCGTCAAAAGGTGAGAGCAAACCGGACGTCCGTCAAAAGGTGAGAGCAAACCGGACGTCCGTCAAAAGGTGAGAGCAAACCGGATGTCCATCAGCAGACAAATGGATCAACAGCACCTGGTACAGTCAACCCCTTATCTGTGGCTCTGCGCCACAGTTTTGGTCACCCCCAGTCAACTGAGCCCCAAAAATATCAAATGGAAACTTTCAGAAATAAACAACTCATGAGCTTTAAAGTATGCACCATTCTGTGTAGTGTAATGGAATCTCCTGCCATCCCTCTGTCCCGCCCTGCAGGTGAATCCGTGCTGTCTACACTGCTGCCGGTGATCCACTTAGTAGCCACCTCGGTGATCCGATCAACGGCCATGGTATCGCGGTGCTTGTGTTCAAGTCACCCTTATTTGACTTAATGGCCCCAAAGCACAAGAGTCTCGATGCCGACAGTTCAGTGAAATTATGTGAAAGAGAAGCCGTGAAGTGCTTCCTTGAAGTGCAAAGGTGAACTTTCTTGATTTAATAAGAAAAGAAATTGTATGCCGAGCTTGCTGAGATCTGCAGTAAGAACACATCTTTTTTTAAACTGTGAAGGAGACAGAAATTCCTGCTAGTTTTGTTGTTGCACCTCAAACGGCAGCAGCTGTGGCCACAGAGCACGGCAAGTGCTTAGAGAAGATGAAAAGCATTCCGTGTGTGCGTGGGGGACAGGAGCGGAAGCGTGTTCTGGGATGGCATCATTTGACCCCAGAAAGCACAGAGCCCGTACGGAACCCCGTACGGAACCTCAGCAAGGCACCTCTGAGAGAGTGACGCCCAGCCATTAATTCCCAGTTGGGGACAGTTACGCAGATTCCAGGCTGCATTAGGTCCATGGTGGGCTAGCTGTACCCCGGTGCCTGCGTCCTGTGCCTCACTGCAACTCATCACATCAGCCTGAGAAGCAGGAGGGGGAGCACCTGGCAGGGCGGCAGGATATTTAGGAGAGAGAAAGAGAGAGGCGGTGGAGGGAGGAGAGACCACAATCACGTAACTTTCTATTACAGTAAATGGTTATAGTTGTCTTTATTATTAGTTAGTGTTAACCTTTTCCTGTGCCTGACCTGTGAATTAAACGTAATCATTGGTGCGTATGGGAAAAAACAGTATAGAGACGCTGTGGTACCGCCCATGGTGTCCAGCGTGCACTGGGGGTCTTGGCACATGTCCTCCAGGATTGGAAGCTGCTGTGTGTCCAAACCTGGGAATGTTATTCAGCGTAAAAGGGAATAAAATGCTGAAGCAGGCTATGACATGGATGCACCTCAAGGACATTCTGCTCAGCGAAGTCAGCTGGTCACGGAAGGACAAATCCCATGGAATTCCACTTACAGGAGGTCCTTGGAGCTGTCAAATCCAAAGAGACGGGAAGTGGAAGGGTGGGTGCCTGGGGCTGGGGGAGGGGGAGCAGGGAGTGAGTGTTTAACGGGTACAGAGGTTCAGATTGGGAAGAGGAAGGATTCTAGGGTGGATGGTGGTGACGGCTGCACACCAAGCTGAATGTGCCCAGTGCTGCGGACGTCTACACTGAAAAATCGAGAAGATGGCTAAGTTTTACGCTATGTGTATATTTCGCCACAATTAGAAAATGCACCCAGGTAAAGTTGGATAAATGTTGACAAATGTGTATATCCATGTAACTGCCACTCCATCCAGTTATAGCGCAGTGCCGTGTCCCCAGAAAGTTCTCTTCCACGCTTGCCACAGAATCCCCCTTACCCTCCACCCCAGGCAACCCAAGATCTGATTCTGGTCACTGTGGATTAGTTTAGATTCTTCTAGAGTTTTACGAAAGTGGAGTACAAGTATGCCCAGTTTTCGGTCTGGCTTCTTTCGCTCTGCATAATTATTTTGTGATGTATTCATCTTGCTGCATGGATCAATAGTTCTGCTTTTTTATCGCTGGGGTGTGGCCTTCGTATGGATCCATCCACTGCGGGTACCCAGACAGACTATCCATGACATGTATCCGTAGGTGGTATCCATTGCAGTCACCAACACTTCTCATGTACTGTATGTGGAACTACACATTGTGTCCATGGCCAACACCCACACATTTTATCGACTGCATACACCCCCACATTGTGTCCACTGCAGGTACCCATACATTTTATCCACTGCATACACCTCCACATTGTGTCCACTGCAGGGACCCATACATTTTATCCACTGCATACACCTCCACATTTTGCCCATGGCCGACACCCATACATTTTATCCACTGTATACACCTCCACATTGTGTCCATTGCAGGTACCCATACATTTTATCCACTGCATACACCCCCCACATTGTGTCCACTGCAGGTACCCATACATTTTATCCACTGCATACACCTCCACATTGTGTCCACTGCAGGGACCCATACATTTTATCCACTGCATACACCCCCACATTGTGTCCACTGCAGGGACCCATACATTTTATCCACTGCATACACTTCCACATTTTGCCCATGGCCGACACCCATACATTTTATCCACTGTATACACCTCCACATTGTGTCCATTGCAGGTACCCATACATTTTATCCACTGCATACACCTCCACATTGTGTCCACTGCAGGTACCCATACATTTTATCCACTGCATACATCTCCACATTCTGTCCATGGCTGACACCCACACATTTTATCCACTGCATACACCTCCACATTGTGTCCATTGCAGGTACCCATACATTTTATCCACTGCATACACCTCCACATTTTGCCCATGGCCGACACCCATACATCTTATCCACTGGATACATTTCCACATTGTGTCCGTTGCGTGTATCTATTGCATGGTTAACCACACACTATTTTTTTTTTTTTTTTTTTTTGAGACGGAGTCTGGCTCTGTTGCCCAGGCTGGAGTGCGGTGGCCGGATCTCAGCTCACTGCAAGCTCCGCCTCCCGGGTTTACGCCATTCTCCTGCCTCCGCCTCCCAAGTAGCTGGGACTACAGGCGCCCGCCTCATCGCCTGGCTAGTTTTTTGTATTCTTTAGTAGAGACGGGGTTTCACCGTGTTAGCCAGGGTGGTCTCGATCTCCTGACCTTGTGATCCGCCCGTCTCGGCCTCCCAAAGTGCTGGGATTACAGGCTTGAGCCACCGCGCCCGGCCAACCACACACTATTTATCTATTAGCCTTTTGGTGTCGTTTTGGGTGATTTCCAGTGTGGGGCTACGATGAATACCATTGCTTTGAACATTCACCTACAGGTTGTTGGGTGGACACTTGCTTTCATTTCTTGGGTAAATACCCAGGAGTGGAATGGTTGGGTCCTATGGTGTAAGTGCGGATTTAACTTCAAAGGAAACTGCCAAATGATGTTCTGAAATGGCTGTGCCATGGGACACTGAGTTCCAGCTGCTCCACGACCTTGTCAGCACTTGGCATTGTCAATTGTTTTTATTTTAGCCATCCTGAAGGTTTCATGTTATTTCATGTTTCTTTTCTTCTGTTTTAAAATTTTGTTTAGGTCCAGGCATGGTGGCTCACACCTGTAATCCCAGCACTTTGGGAGGCTGAGGTAGAGGGACTGCTTGAGCCCAGGAGTTTGAGACCAGCCTGAGCAATGCAATGAGACTCCATCTCTCACTGACATGGAGGCAGTGAGGGCCTCCTGTCCTTACTGCGGCCAAGTTTCACCACCTTTGAAACTCTGTTCAAAAATTAGCTGAGTGTGATGGTGCACACTTGTCTCAGCTACTCAGGTAGCTGTGGTGGGTGGATCTCTTGAGCCTGGGAGATCGAGGCTGCAGTGAGCCAAAATCACACCACCGCACTCCAGACTGGGTGACAGAGCAAGTAAAAAAAATTTTTTTTAACTTCTAAGCTGGCAAATAAAAATCATGTATCATTATTGTGTGCATCACGTGTACACTGTAGGGAGGCCGTGATTTTCTTTTCTGAATTTGACCACAATCTCTGTGGCCTCCTGCTCATCTTCACTTGGCCTCCCCTGCCTGCCCCGCCCGGCCAGGAAGGAGCACTCAGTTGAGGCGGTGGCCAGTGTTTGCCATGTCCAGCTCCGTGCTGTGAGCCTGGGTGCTGCAGACACAGCCTGTGTAGGGTGACTGGTCCTGCGTTAGGGACTCACTCCCATCCGGAGCATTTGCTGTGTCCAGCTCCGTGCTGTGAGCCTGGGTGCTGCAGACACAGCCTGTGTAGGGTGACTGGTCCTGCGTTAGGGACTCACTCCCATCCGGAGCATTTGCTGTGTCCAGCTCCGTGCTGTGAGCCTGGGTGCTGCAGATACAATCTGTGTGGGGCATCTGGTCCTGTGTCAGGGGTCCCTTCCCATCCGGAGCTGAGACTCACATGCATGAGGCTGACTCTTGGGACCTGAGACCAGCACCGGCTCCTGCCGGGGGCCCCCAGACACTGCGCAGAGGAGGCAGGCATGTGGCAGAGACTAGAAAGCTGGAAGATGGTAGATGGTCTGGCAGGTGACAGGGAGGGGAGAGCCTTTGGAGGGGTGCATGGTGCACGTCCTGCCCCAGGCCCAGGCTGGCCAGGGCCATGGGATGTTCCCTTACCTCATTCCTACCTGGCCCAGGTGGGAGTTACAGCTCCGTGATATGGGATAGAAAGCCAGGCTTGGAGCTGCTGTTGGGGTAAGCCTCATAGACTGCCATGAAGGAGACGCTACAGGAGGAGACAGAACTGTGAAGCCAGCTTAAGGGTCCAGGCCCAGCTGGGCAGCACCGCAGGTACCAGGGGAAGCGGAGTGAGGAGGAGGGACAGCGTCCTAACGTGCCGTCACCTCGGCCTGGGTGTCCTCCTAGTCACAGGGGCAGCCCTGCCCACGGTTTCACAGCTTGGCCTGGAAGCCGGAGCTCTGCAACCCGCTCTGGTGGGCGGAGGTGTGAGGGGCTTCTAGGGGAGCATGGAGGGGGTCCCACTCCATGGGGTCTCGGTTGGGTGGAGTTTCTTGTGGGTAGTTTTTTCTGCTCTGTGGGCTCTTCTGAAAAAAGTGGGGGTGCCGGCCAGCATGCGCAGGTAGGGTGGAGGTGGATGGGGATTTATGCACCTCAAGCTTTAAGTCCCCAACTCAGTCTGCAAGCCACAGGTCAGAGTCAAGGAATGGCGGAACCTTGCCCCAGGCTCTGCAAGGTGATGGGCAGACTGATGGACCCCAGTCTAAACACTCAGGGGGCCCCGACGGCTCCTCAGACACTCCCTCGGGTCTCAGAGCATCACTGTGTGCAGGGCACTGGGTACTCTCAGGAATCAAGGCCCCGATATGCATGAGGTTGGGACCCTAGGGACTGAGGCAGCCCCCAGTTTACAGAGGACATCAGGCTTCCAGCCACATGCCTAGTGAGCAGCCCCAGTGGACACGGGGACAGTGAGGGCCTCCTGTCCTTACTACGGCCAAGTCTCACCGCCTTTGAAACTCTGCTCAGAGTTTGGCATCTGGGGTGGGGAGCAGGTCAGTGCCGGGGGAGGGACTGGGGGGCTGGTCTCTTGGGCTCTTCGTCCCTGCTGCCAACCCCGCCGAGGGCCGTGTCAGAGCTCATTGCATTGTTTCCCTTCTGTCATCCTGGAGGTAGGGAATTTTCTTTAAGCAACTGCTTTCATTAAGTGATAATGACTGCAGTTTCTCTTTTCAAAAAGTTTAATCAGAGACATCCTCGGCTGCCATCGGAGGTCTGATCAGCCACGGTCACCAGTGTGCCCACACGGCGGTGGTGGCATTCCAGCCCGGAGCACGGAAACTTGACACTCTTGACAGCCTGGAAATGTAGGATTTCCATCTGGCTTGTTGTAACGCTGAGCCCAGCTCCAGGGACCCTGTCTCCTTCTTGGGAGGCTCCCATGGGCAGCTGGGGGAGCCAGGAGGGGTTGGCAGTGGGTGCTGTGCTCGGTGGGGCTGCCCTGCTCCCCCGCTCTTCCTCTCTGCCCCTCCAGGAAGCTTCCAGAATCCTCCTCAACTCTCTGCCCTGCAGGATGGAAACAGGGGAGCTGGGCCCCGGGCCAGCCCTCCTCCGACTCCCCCTCCACCCAGGGAGCTCACGGGTTCTGCGCTATCTTGCCCTCTGTCGCCTTGTGCGAAACGTAATCCACAAAATGCCTTCGTGGTAACCTTATCCCTGGGCAGCCCGCGATAGCATCTCGCGGCCCCGTGACAGGCAGGAACTCGCAAGCATGGAGTTAATAATGCAGACTTTCAAAACCCGAGGCTGGCAGAGGGAGGCGAGGGCGGGAATGAAAGGGCTGGTGTGGCTGTAATTAGGACCATGTGAACTTCCTCGGAGGAGGATTAGGAGGAGAGACAGGCCTTGCCCACGAAGATTAGTTTCAATTAGACGGGCTGGAGGCGAAAGGCCGGCTCGGCAAAAGATTAAAACAAGAAGGAGGACGTTTCCGCGGCGCAGGCTCCGGGTCTGCAGCAGGGGCCGGCAGGACCTGCTAATGGAAGGCAGAGCGTGCCGGTGTTCGGAAAACTCGCGCTAATTGATTCGACGCTGGCTTTGCTTCGTCTTCCCCGGCTCACCCCCACCCCGATGCACTTTTCAGATACTCATTTGTGCTTGAAACCACTTTGGGGGTGGGGGGTCCCTGCCCCTGCTGTGCCTGCAGGTCAGGGGAGAGCTGGGCGGGGTGGGGGCTGCCAGTGGGCTGCCCTCACTGGACACTGGCCCGGACACTTGGATTCCCATTCTTGGCCGTGGGCCATGGTGGGACCCAGACTGCAGTGCTGAGATTTCTTCAACCTTGGCCGGTCCTGCACAGCCTGTGACCTCGGGAGGCTTTGCTGGGATCTTCAAAGGGGCTTTCAAATTACAGGTCTGGGTGTCACCCCACCCCCTCCTGGGGCCAAGCCTGTGTCTTCCCTCCCTCCCTCCCTCGCTCCTTCCTTCCTTCCTTCCTTCCTGGACTCTGGCCTCTGTGGCTTTGAGAATAGTTTTCTTAAGCAAAAACTGTGAAGACAGTGCCTGCAAGTTGGATGTTTCCATGAGTGGGCAGTTGCCTCTGAATTTCTGGGTTGAGCTGATGGCCGGCACCCCTTGGAGGTCAGAAGTAGCTTAAACACCAGAGCTAAGGGCTGGGCCTGGGGGCTGGGTGGGCCACAGTCCTCAGTCAGGGGCCTCACACAGAGGCCAGTCCCTCCTTCCCTCCGCCTCCCCTTTTCTCCTTCTTTTCTTCCTTCCACGAGGACTGGGCTGGGGTCAGGGGCCTCTGTCTCAGAACCTCCCTTCGTCTCTTTCCATTTCCCTGGGAGGTCAGGGAGTGAGATCCCTAGCCCACTCTAGGGGAGGCAGGGGCACAGAGAAGTGCATGGAGCCCGACACACCAGCCTGACTTCCTGCTTAGCTCCCCAGCTGCGGCTGACGCTGCAGGAGCTGCCGGGTCCTTGGGCCTCGAATTCCTCATCTGTGAAGTGGAGGTGGAGCCTGGAGCTGCCCATTGGATGCTGTACGTCAGAGAGGAGGGAGGGCTGGTCCCCGCTTGTGGGCCACTGTCTTGTCCTGCACCCAGGCCCAAGCTCAGAGCCCCAGGGAGGTCTGCGCGCTGCAGTGGACCCCATGCACGAGGTCGGGAGGCAGCACTGCGTCCTGGTTTGGGAGCCAGAGGCCAGTGCCCGGGTGTGGCTGAGCACCTGTGCCCGCGTTTCACAGGCAGAACCAGCTGCCTCCCGGCCTCCTCGGCTGCTTCCCTCCGGGCTCTCCAAGCACGAGGTGTGTGTGTGTGTGTTTTAGCAATCCTTCCCATTGTAATGACAGCTAAATTATGGAAAATGCATTTTCACAGCTGGTGAGAAAAACCATTAGCATTAATCAAGGACCCAGGCTCGTCGGGGATTCGCAGGCGGAGTTTTGTTGGTAAAGTCACGGACGTGCTGAACAGTCATTAGTGGGGTTCGCTGGAAATGGAGCCGATCATTTCCCTTCATGCCGTGCTTCCCAAGGGCCGCCTCCTTGCCTGGGGCCCGGGGCTGAGCTCAGTGCTGGGCCCCTGGTGGTCACTGCAACCCCTACCCTGTGCTCGGGTGGAGCCTCTGCTTTTCAGGGACCCACCCACAGCCAAGGGCCCCTTTCTATCAGGGGCAAGAGATGCCGTCCTGGTGGCATCGTGGGGCTGGCTGGGTCGTGGTAAGGAGGGGGGTCCCTTACTGTCCTGGTGTCCACTGGAGCTGCTCACTGGGCATGTAGCCGGGAGCCTGGTGTCCTCTGTGAACCGAGGGCTGCCTCCGTCCCTGAGGTCCCAACCGTATGCATTTCTGAGCCTTGGTTCCCGAGAGCACCCAGTGCCCTGCACACCATGGGTGCTCCCAGATGCAAGGGAGTGCCTGGGGAGCCATTGGGACCCCAGTGAGTACCTAGATTTTGAGCCTTGGCTGCATTAAAGTGATTTTTTTTTTTTTGAGATGGAGTCTCGCTCTGTCGCCCAAACTGGAGTGTAGTGGCCGGATCTCAGCTCACTGCAAGCTCCGCCTTTCAGGTTCACGCCATTCTCCTGCCTCAGCCTCCCAAGTAGCTGGGACTATAGGCACCCGCCACCTCGCCTGGCTAGTTTTTTTTTTATTTTTTAGTAGAGACGGGGTTTCACCGGGTTAGCCAGGATGGTCTCGATCTCCTGACCTCGTGATCCGCCCGTCTCGGCCTCCCAAAGTGCTGGGATTACAGGCTTGAGCCACCGCGCCCGGCCACGTAAATTTTTTTTTGGAATAATTTTTGATGAACAGAGAAGTGATAAAGGAGTAGTAGAGAGAGTTCCCATAGCCCCTCTTTATAGGAGTTTTTCCAAAACCCCACAACCCCAGGCTAGACACGAGGAACACGTCAGACAAACCCAGGCTGGTGGCGTCTCCAGGACCCCGGCCTCCTCCCGGGGACAGTCCTCCTGCCCGCGCCCAGGCTCCCTTTGCTCACACCCTGTGCCCACGGGTGAAGAAGCCACCAGGCGCTTTCCGGAATTCACCAGTTTCCACATCAACCATCAGGAACTGCCTCGGAGGACACAGGCTGTGTCTGTGCCTGGTGTGGTCGCCCCCCACCCAGGCCCCCACCCCTCTAGTTCCACAAACAGGGGTTTGCTCCCAGTCCTGGCTGACCTGCCCCGCAGAATTCCCCATCACACTGGCCTCTGTCACCCCATCCATCCCTGAAGGTTCAATTTAAACCCCCACCTGCAGCGTCCCCACTGGCTCACTGACCCGAGAGTCTCGCTTCCCTCCGCACCCCCTTAGCACCCAAATCTGTGCTTTTGTCCCCAACTCTCTCAGGGCGTGAACAAGTCTCTCCCACACCCCTGTTAAAACTATGTGTGCCAACTATGGATATGTGTGCCTACACGGGTTGGTATTCACATGGCTATGTGCGTAGGTACATGTACCTACGCACATGTGCACAGGTATGCACAGACATGTATGCACATGTAACCTGGGCACACATATATGTTATACCAGCCCATGCACACACACGTTGGTATGTTTGTATACACATGCATGCTGACCTGTCAGTACACAGGGTACTGTACACACGCATGCACACCCCGGTTGATACATACCCATGTTTTATGTCACTGCATCTGCTGAGAGCCCCAGCAGAGACACCTCAGTGGCCACACACACGCCCTGCACCCAGATCCCGTTTCTAACACCGTCCCCATTGAAGGGGCTGGAGATCTGTGGAGAAGGGCTGGGTTCTAGGGCCAGAGAGGAAGGAAGAAGGGAGGAAGAGGAAGGAAGGAGGGAGGAAGGAGGGAGGAAGGAGGAGGAAGAAGGAAGAAGGAGGGAGGAAGAGGAAGGAAAGAGGGAGGAAGGAGGAGGAAGAAGGGAAGAAGGAGGGAGGAAGAGGAAGGAGGAGGAAGGAGGGAGGAAGGAGGAAGGGAAAAGAGAGGAAGGAGGGAGGAAGAGGAAGGAAAGAGGGAGGAAGGAGGGAGGAAGAAGGGAAGAAGGAGGGAGGAAGGAGGGAGGAAGGAGAGAGGAAAAGGGAGGAAGGAGGGAGGAAGACGAAGGAAGGAGGAAAGGAGCACAGAGGTTGGAAAGAAGGAAGGAGGGGGTAGGAGGCAGAAGGCACAGATGTTTCTTGTTGAACCCACAGGTGCAGGTGTTTTTCACCCACCCGTGAAAGTGCACCTTAGCCCCCACCACCTGCCCCCAGTCACTCCAGAGGTGACCCCCAGCCGACTCCACCTTAGCCAGGCCTGCTCACTGTGGCTGTGTCCTCAGGTGGGTGCTGCTCCCACCCATGTCACAGACGGGACAACTCAGGCAGTCCCGAGACAGGTGGTCTGCCTGGGGTCATGAAGCCATTTCTGACCCCTGGGCTCTGGCCTCATGGCTTGGAGGACAGTTTTTTCCCTTTAAAACCTTGACTGTAAGGGCCTGTGACCTGGAAGTTCCCTGTGGTGGAGCCGCTGCCTCTGGACTCCAGCCGCCTCTGGCATCATGGTTCGTGCCCCCTGGAGTCAGGAATGGCCTAGACTTGGAGGACAGGATGGCCCAGAGTCGGGGGCCCCATGCAGGGTCCTGGCTCAGCCCCTGCTCCTGGGTGACCTTTGACAGCCGCTGGAGGTCTCTGCCTCCGTCTCCTCATCCATAAGGTGGAATGACAGAGCCCTCGCCCCGAGACACTACGGGGTTGTCAGGGGTCGGGGGTTGGGGGTCGGCCGAGCACGGGGTCCCAGGTGTCAGGGCCCTGAGCAGGGGCGATGAAACTGTCTCATGCTTCACATCACGATAACCAGCTCGGTGTGAATGGAGTGAAGACTTTTCCCACCTCTGCTACTGGGGCCTCCACGAGGCTGATTTCTGCCGCCCACACCACCTTGCCCAGGAAGGCCCCTGAGAAGTGGTGTCCACGCCTCTCTGACCCTCACCCACATACTAGAGATGGGGGTCTTTGGGCCTCCACAAAGGCACCTGACTGCTCCCCCGTCTCTGCCCCAGCCCTAGCCAGGGGCCAAGGGGGAGACCATGCCACACACAGAGAGGTCTGCAAATTTCAGGGGACCCCACAGGGCCGGCAGGACACCCTCTGCTAAAGCCGCCTTGTTGGCACTCTCCCGGAATTCCTCTTCCTGGCAGTCACGCCAGAACAGTGGGGAGGAGGTGGCTGAAGGGCTCTTGCCATTGGCAACCATTTGTTCCTGGTGAGCCCCACCAAAGCCGGGCACCTGGCTCAGCATCCGTGTGGACACCCCGGTGTGCGACCGTCCATGGTGGGCGAGCCTCCTCTCGGCGACATCCCAGGAGAGGCCACCACCTTTCCCTTGTTGGTGACCAAAGAGTGTGTTCTGAGCATTTTGCTTCTTCCTCACTGATCTTCTAAAAATTAAACAAAACCAAACACAGCAACACGTCACTTTCCCAGTGAGCACTGGGGCTTTCCCAGTGCTGGGGACACCCCCGACAGCCAAGTTCTCGCCCCATCCCTGGGGCTTCCCTTTGCCTCTATGCTGCTTCCCTCTGGCCTGAAGACCTGGGGGTGGCCGAGCTTGTCACCTGGGCTGTTTCCCACCCCTCCAGGACACTTGGGAACAGGTGGATTTAGAGGCTGAGCCCAGGGCTCCGTCTCCCCAGGGAGCTGGCAGAAGGGAGTCTCTGGGGTCAGAGAAGCCTCTTTCCTGCTTTGGTGGAGCTGGCTCTGTGGTTTCATTGAGGAGCGGTCAGCAGGGCGTGGGGCTGGTGGGAGGTCCAGGAGTTGCAATGAGAACCCACCCCTTGGCAGGACGCGCGGAGGGGTGCGAGCCAGGAGGGACATAGGGCGTGGGGCATGGGGAGCGCTCACCAGGGGAGCCCTTCAGTCCCAGGCAGTCTCCTTGGAGGGGTTTCCGGAGAGACTGGCCCACGTGGTCCCAGCCTTGCACTCATGGACAGTGCCTTGGCATTGAGAAAGCCCGCTTTTCCGTGAGCCTTGCCCAGGCCCCAGCAGGCTCCTTCCCAGGGCAGAGACTGTCACTTGCTGGGGGTTCTGTCTCTGGGGGGCCCTCTTTGGGCCAAACACATCTGGTTTTTTCCTAAAGTCAGCACCGCCAGAGCCGGGTCAAGTTAGGAACGGCCCCGCCCCCCGAGGGAGCTGGTGGAAGGGAACCTCTGCGATCAGACACGCCTCCTGCTTTGGTGGGATCGTGGAGAGCCTGTCCACCCGGCCCTGGGACATTCCAGAGCCCTTGGCACAGCCTCTGCAAGGGAGCAGCTCACCTGGTGAGCCAGAGGCCAGCATCTCTGCCCTGCAGTCAGGCCCTGTCCTCAGACTCCCCACCTACCACTCTCCCTGCAAAAAGCCCAGCTTGTTGGAGCTGGGGAGGGTGGCAGAGAGGGTGGCCCAGATGAAAACCCACCCATGCCAAACCAGACCCTTCCTCACTGCTTGGAGGACAGTTTTTTTCCAGTTAAAACCTCAGATCCAGGAAGGGGAACTGAGCCTCCTGCCTGTGGCCCCCAGGAGGAGCTCCTTGCTTGGGAGGCGCCCGGACCTGGAGCATGGAGCCAGGATGCCGCTGGCATCTATGCACTGAGCCAGAGGACAGGAGGACCCAGCCTGCAGACAGACCTGCTCCCTAGCCGCAGTAGCTGGTGCATATGGACTCCGTCTGCCCTCCGAGGCTGGCAGTGATTCGACTGTGAACGCAGCACAGTCTCTGACGGGCGATGGCACTGATTTCTTTATGAGGTGGAAGTGAGAGTCCCCCTCTGGACTCACACACCTGGAGGCGTCTGAGTGACCTTTCAGGTCCCAGTGCCCGGCAAACATTGGCGCACGTGAGGGTGGCAGCGCTGCCTCTGAGTGAGCTGGACCGGAAACCTGTGTCATCTGTTCAATTTAGTGTGAGCCTCCAAGGGAGGCTGCTCAGGGTTTCAGAGATTCTGCTCACCGGGGGCTGAACCAACCGTCAGGCTGAGCTGCAAACTTGTGGAAGTGCACTCAGGCTGCTATCAGTTTGTTTGCGATAAATGCCCGATTCCCCATCCGGCTGGACAGCTTCTGAGACAGCTCCGAGTGCACTGACCTTAGCGTATTGCCCGTGGTGGGAGCTGTTGCCAGACGGGGCTCCGCCTCCTCACACCTGCCGCCCTTCCTGGATAGGGTGATGGGGATCGGCTTCCATCCACGGCCCCGCAAGGTACTTCCCAGGAGATGGGGAGACCAAGGCTCTCGGGGGTGCTTTTATGTCAGACTCGGGCCCACGGAGCCTTTTTGCGTCACAAGAAGGGGTCGCCAATAAAGGGGCCACTGGGCTCCAGAAGCCTCTGGAGGTAAAGCCCCCAGCACTTCTCTGGGGGAACAGCAGGCTGACTCCTGGCAGCGGGAAACACTCAGCCAACCTCTTCCAGGGACCCCCAGAGAGCGCTCACCCACCCCTAGACACTGAGAGATTTAAGGGGAGCCCGAGATGCTGGCTTCCAACCAGGAGAGGGCACCTACCCGTCATTGGGAGCCCAGCCCAGGTATGCCACACCGGGGTGAGCTGTGGGCCTGTCCCTGGGGCAACTCCAACCTCCCGGCCTCTCCGTCGCCCCCAGTATTGCTGGGAAATGAAGCCTCGAAAGCAGCAGAGAGGCCAGAAACGCCCCCCCGGAGGGGCCTCTGCAGCCTGCTCCAGGGAGGGGCAGTAGAGGACAGAGCACATGTGATCTGGGGTTGCTGGCCATGGGGGGTGCTGGTCATAGGGGCTGCTGGCCTTGGTGGCAGGGGGTGCTGGACACAAGAGGGCTACTGGCCATGGGGTGTCCTGGCCATGGGGGTTCCTGGCCATGGGGAGTGCTGGCCATGGGGTTGTGGTGGCCATGGGGGTTCCTGGCCATGGAGGGTCCTGGCCATGGGGAGTGCTGGCCACCGGGTTGTGGTGGCCACAGGGGGTGCTGGCCACGGTAGAGGCACTGGCCAAAAGGGTGAGCCGAGGCCCCAGCCAGGCCACATTCACCCCAAAACCCACATCCCACGAGGAGGTGCTGTGAGGCATTCCTGAGCGAGGACGCTGCTTCCTTCGGTCCCTCAGCCTTGGGGGAGGGGTCCCCGGGGAAGCCAGGCCCAGCTGTGGGTGTGGGGGTCCCCTCAGGCTGGGTGGGACTGAAGAAGGCTGCACCACACGCCGGCCGAGGCAGAGGTTCCCGTCCCTGCAGGGGTCTGAGAAGAAAAGGCTGAGACCCTGGTCCCTGTGGGGGTCTGAGAAGAAAACGCTGACTTTGAAGGGCACAAGTATTCGGAGCTGTAGGTCCGGGGCACCCCATGGTGCCCTGGCGCCAGTGGGACGGCCCCTTGACAGCTTAGTTGGGCTCCACTCAGGTGGGCTAAGCCCCTGGGGTCTCTTTCTGACCCCCCACCCCCGACTCCCTCAGGGCAGGGCCGGCTCTGGGGGCGGCTAACTCCAGCCTGCTTCCCTGAATTCACAGACGGCAGCTTCTCTAGGAAAGGAAATGTATATCAACAAACTTCATCTCGGAGATCAAACCGCTTCCTCCCGCCCTCCCCAAGCACCTCCTGTGCTGCCCCCCTCGCCCGGCCCCCCCAGTCCTGCTGGCCTTCCCTGGCCCCGCGTGCCGGCTCAGGGGACCTTAGGAGGGGTGGTGGGGGTGCATATGAGGCAAGCTCGGCTGGCCAGAGCAGGGCCAAGGGGCCACTCTGCACTTTCAAATATCGTTAGAGTCAGTGGGCACCCGGCAAGCAGCAGAGGAGCCCTGGGGGAGCCCCTGCCACGGCTTCCCAGTGCACCAGGTCAAGGCCGTTTCCATCAGGGGCATCTGAAAATCCCTCCCCAGGAAACGCCTGCCAGGAGGACTGGAATTCTGAGCCCCTGTCCTCAGGAACTGATGGTCTTGTTGGGATTGGCATTAGCCCCGGGTGACATGACCTCCTGGGCTGGCTGCAGGCAGCCGGCAGTGAGTGGGTGGGCTACAGCATGACTGGCAGCCTCCCCCATTGCCCCTCACTTTGCGTGGAGCCACCAGCTCTCAGAGCAGTTAGTATCCTCGGCCAAGGGCACTTCAAAAAAGCCAGAGACTGTGGTATGGGGAAGACCCAGCACCCATCCAGCCTGTAAACTGCTACCAACCACTTTTCAGAGACGACTGCTGCTGAGGGGCTCCCCAGGCAGCCGGGGCGGGGCACCAGCTAGGGCGCTGATGGGGTGTCCTGGAGGGCGGGGCTGGTGTTGGGGCTGATGTGCGCCCAGTTGCACCTTCTCTTAGGGCTCCCTGGGGAGGTGCCAGTGCCTGGCAGGACAGATCCTCCATGAGCCTTCTCTGATGGCCGCTCCCCTCGAGACCCAGAGCCCCGTGAGACTGTGGGGAGGACACAGCGGGAGAAGCGTGGACCTCCTGGGAAGCCCAGCTGGAGTAACATACCCGAGCCGGGCCGGTGGGCTCCACGGGCCAAGAGACTCCCACAAAGGCTCCTCTGCCTGTGCCTGTGGCTGGGGCTCCTGGAGGCAGAGCCAGATTCAGCTCCCAGGATGGGGTGTGGGGGGCATTATGTGACTCAGACACCCCTAGGACTTGTGTTCAGAGGGCAAAGTGCTCCGGGGTCCACACTGTCACACAGGTGGCGGTCTTGCAGCTCCCCTCCGAGAGGCTCTGGGCTGGCAGGGTTGAGGGGTCCCTGACTGAGGATCAGGAAGAACAGGGACTGTGGACTCACTTCTGACCAGCCCTGGTGGGCAGCTGTATCCACAGAAGCCTTCAAGGGAGGATTTCTCATAGCCCAGCCCAAGCCCCAAGAGAGCCGAGGCCTCAGGGACAGGTGATGGCCCAGGACCTGGGGCCAGTGCCAGCCAAACCTTCAAGCCAGCTGTGCCTGCCCCGCGCTGGCTGCACTCCCCAAGTAAGGGAGGTGGAGGTGCAACTGTGCTCTGAGGATGAGCAAGGATGAGAGAGACCCAGAGACAGAGACAGAGAGATGGAGGGAGGGAGGGGAGGATGCTGTAGGGAAGGAGGTTCTGAGATCTCACTCAGGGCATTGGCCTAGGTCCTGGGGTTCTCCTGGCAGCTCTGGGTCTGAGATCCTGGACGAGGTTGGCCTAGAGAGGTGGCTACTGCAGGAAGGTGAACTCCCCAGAATCTGGCTGCCCAGGAACCTGGGAGGTGAGGTGGGTGGGTGACTGTCCAGAGACCGCATCCTGTCCGTCCCTGCCAGGGCCTCAGTCCAGCCATCTGGTGCTGTGTAGGATGAGGCTGGTTCTGAAACAGTGATCATTGCGCCAGCCACGGGGCAGCCTCTGCTGGAGTCCAGGGTTCCTGCAAGCTGGGGTGTGCCAGGGGCTCTGGGATCATCTGATTTCAGGTCCACGCGCTCTGAGGGACCTGCATCTCACTGCATAGGATACTTGGGTTCCGGAAGGTGAAGCACCTGCTGAAGCCCCCGCCCCGGCTGGGCAGCCACTGAGCGTCCGCACCCTATCCCACCGCGCGGTGGCACGGAGGGCCCTGTGCGCTGGCTGGGCACGCTCCCAGACCTGCAGGGGCCCCGATACCCAGCGCTCACTCACACCCATGCCCACCCTGCAGCCTGGCACCCAGAGAGATGGGCGGGCGGCCCTGCGCAGAGGGAAGACAGCGGCTCAGGGACACCAGCCACAGGCCAGGGGATGGTTCTGGCCGAGAGGGGGCCCCTCCATGGGGGGGCTTGGAGCACCCCCCGTCCTCTTGGCCAAGGCCGCCTGCCTGAAGTTTGACGGATTAGCTCAGCAGCCCTGCCCGGCCAGCGTCCTCGCCCCTTCCTACGCCGGGAAGAGGCGGCAAAGCTGTGTTTATTTAGACTCCCTCAAGCTGACAGCTTGAATCAGGCTAATTTACCTGAAGTACACCAACCGTCCTTCTATTTATTTTATGATATTTTACCGGCGTAACCCAATCTCCACCCCTCACCGCCTGTTTACCATGGCCCAGGACAGCGCATCTGTCCCCCATAGCCCGCGGCTGCTGCCCGGCCTTTCAAGGACAACAGAGATGTTTCTGAATGGGGGAGTCCACGGACAGGCTGGGCTCGATGACAGCTGGGCGGCACTCGGGGCCTTTGGGACTCAGTGTGTGGAGTAGGTGCCACAGGCTGGGTGAGGCCTCAGGGTGAGTGATCAGAGGGGTCTTGCACCTGCACGGGAGTTCTGGCCTCACCTGGCAGGGGGAGGAGCTGCTGGCGCCAGCCCAGCAAGGAGGGCCACTACAACCCCAGGAAGGCACATGCTGTCTACTCAGCCTCCCTTGTGCTCGGTGGTGGCCTGGACAGAGCCACTGACCCATTTTGCAGAAAGAAAAGACCTGGACCCGGAATCACTCACCCAGCCAGCATCAGGAAGGCCCGGCTGCTCCCAGGGTCGCGCTGCCCAGGCTCAGGGCATGGGCCAGGCAGGCTGAACAAGCTACCCCAGGGACGGGGCTGGGGCTGCTGGAGGCGGAGAACACCCTGGCCCAGTGAGAGAACCCACAACCCAGCCAAGAGAAGGCCGCACCTTCTGTCCTAGAAACAACTCAACAGGCAGAGACCACGCACACGGATGGTTTCGGCTGTTAATCCTGACGGAGAAGCAGAAACGGCTGCGTGCTCACCTGAGGGAAGCGCTTGCTGAGCCTGGTGTGTCCAGGGCTCGGGCACCAGGCAGGATTCCAGGGGCCACCCAGAGGCCATGCTGCTGTGTGGACTGGGTGATGGCTCCGTGTTTGACAAACATCTCTGAGAACGGGCCTCGTGCTGGTGCCAGTCCTGGTCTGAGAGTGCAACCACCAAGGAAAGCCCCTGCCCCAGCTGCATGGGAGCTGCCTGGCCAGGCTAACCACAAACTTGCAAAAGACAAATGAACAAACACCTTTCAGAGGAGGTTGGAGAAAACAAAACTGAAATGCAGGGGCCCAGATGGAGGGTGTTCCATGGGCAGTCAGGGAGGGCTTCCTGGAGGAGGTGACATTGGGGCTGAGGAGGTCTGGGCAGGAGTCCAGGTGGAGGGTGTTCCATGGGCAGTCAGGGAGGGCTTCCTGGAGGAGGTGACATTGGGGCTGAGGAGGTCTGGGCAGGAGTCCCGGGCAGAGGGGAGCCTGTGCAAAGGTCCTGGGGTGGAGGTAATCCTGAGCGTGGGTGACTGGAGTGGCCAGAGCTCCAAGGCTAGTGGGAGGTGAGGCCATGAGGGCCTGGTGCTCACAGAGCTGGGGGAACCTGGACCAGCCCAGCTCTCCCAGTATCCCCCAAGCCCGGCAGGGAGGAAGAGCGTCAGTGATGTCATCATCGTCCTGTTCAGGGTGCTGGGGTTATAGGTGATTGTAAATTAGATTTCCACACCATCAAAATGCCTGCGGGACATTTTCTTTTCCCCGAAATGTTAACAACACACAAACTCTAGAGTTGCTGCTCCCCTCTGCCCTGGATCCATGGCCTGATGGGGTGGTTGCTCTGCAGTGGTTGGTAACCTGCAGGGGGAGGGGGCCCTGCCTGCCCGTGGAGTCCCCTGGCCTCCCTCCAGCCCCTCACTGCCCTCAGCCCCAGTAGCCTGGCCAGGGGGAAAGTAGTCTCCTTTTCCTCACACCCTGGGTGCAGCGAGGGGGCAGTGCTCACTCCAAGCTAGGGCCTGTGGCCCCGGCCCTGGGGGCTGATTTGGAGGCAGGAGCGCCTCAGTGCCTCTCAGATCCCAAGAAGGAGGCCAGTGGCCTCCACCATCCCGGCCTGCAGCCCCAGGGTCACCTAGAGCTGCTGCCTGCCTGGGCATCGTGCGGAGGCCAGGGGTTCAGGAGCCTCTGTCTCTTCCTACCCAGGAATGTGAGCGAGCCATTCCCTGATGTGTGGCAGGGGTGGTGAGGGGAGGGGGGGTGGAGCCAGGCTGGGCCAGGCCGGCAGACACCAGGGGTCAGCGGGAGGGTGGGCCGGCCCGGAGGGGACGCTGTCGTCCGTCTGCAGCGCCAGCTCTTCTGCACGCTGCCTCCTGGGACGGGCCGTGGCCTCGCTGGGCCATACGTCTCTGTCAAAATCTCTATGAATAAATTAACCTTTTTAAAGATTAGTGCACTCTAATACCTCAGGGTTTTTTAAACAGAGCAAATGCTACACATATTTTGCTGAGCACGCCTGGTGTGCAGGGCTGCCGTTGGCAAAGGCCCCACCTAGCATCCCTCCATGGGCCGGCCCTGCCAGCTGGACCTCCACCCAGGCCCCCTGACAGCCCAGCGGCAGGTGCCGGCCCCCTCGGGGGAGAAGCATCGCCCTGTAGGCGGAAAGTTGAGGGCGTCCACCCCGCAGGAGGCAGGAGGGCGTGGCCGCGCCTACGGGCAGAGAGTCCATTGTTGCCGGCCTCTTCCTCTGAGTCTTTGTGCACAAGGTGGGCTGGGCAGTCATAGTCCCTGGAGCTGTCCACGAAGCCACCTGACTCCTGGGGTCAGATGGGGGCTGGCACTGCTGTCACCTGCCTTGGTGGCCTTCCTCTTGTCAGCCAGGAGTGGAGGCAATGTGAAGGCGGGGTAGGGGGTTTTAGAGTCAGGGGCGGGGGCTTCTCTCCAGTGGTTGAGGAAGGGGGTGGCCCAGGCAGGGGCTTGGGATGCAGGAAGGCAGGAGGTTGAGAAGCACTGGCGTCTGGGGGCTGTCGAGGTGGGGACTCTGTGTGTGGGCAGAGGACATCTGTGAGCTCAGAGGGTCTCTGGGCAGGGAGAGAACAGGCCACAGAGGCTGCTCCCTGGGGTGCCTGGTTGCAGGTGGAGGAGTGGGGCTCTTGTCCTGAGCCCTAGGGACCCACTGAAGGCTGTGGAGGAAGATGTGACGGGACAAGGCCCCAGAGAGCGGGATGGCGGGGGGCGAGTGGGGGCTGTTGCAACAGGCCCGGTGTGGCCATGAGGCCGGAGTGGGAGCACTGAGGGGAAAGGAAAGGGCCCAGACCCTCGAGCCCTCTTCTTAGGACAATGCCACCTTCTGACCCACTCCAGGGTGGTCAGCTCCCTGAGAGTTGGGCTTGGCTGCAGCTGGTCCCTGGCTCCCGGAGCCTGGTCTGGCACAGGCAGAGCTCAAGAGCTCACACGTGGGGGAATGTGGGTCCACATGTGCCCTGGAGCCCTCCCTCTGGCCCTAAACCGGCTCACTTTCCTGGGAGCTGGGGTGACTCCCCACAGCGTCCTGAGCTCCCAGGGCTTTCCACAGGCCCCAAGGATGCAGTGCTATCTCCACTGCTCAGGGGCCCGAGGAGGGAGCTACCAGCCAGGACCTCACCCTCCATGCCCGTCCCCTCATTGGTGTTGGTCCAGAACCACCCAGCTCTCCCTACAGGAGCAGGCAGCCTGTGACCCCCGCCCCAAGGCTCTTGCACCAGGCGAGGGTCCTCAGTCAGGTGGGGGCTCTGAGGAGCTGTGGGGGCTGTGGGGTCTTCTTGTTTCTGAGATTTGTATCCAGGCCTGGCCCATGAGGGGCAACTGGGGTCCCTCCCTTGTGCCTGCTGCGTGCCCAGCACCAGGAGGAGAGCTGGCCCTTGCCCTGCCAGTGTGCAGACCCCAGAGGGAAGAGGGGGATGAGGGGCCTTGGGAACAGGGCTGGGCAGACAGGGATCCCGAGCCTTCCTCAGAGGGTGCAAAGCCTCAGGTTCTCTGGTGAGGAGCGTTCACTGCTTCATTTCAACAAATACCCTCTGTGCATCCACTGGGCACCAGGCTCCAGCTCTGTCCCCTCCTGGGACATCCTCACTGTGGCCCCCATAGAAGGCAAAGCCAGGCTCCTGCCTTCACTTGCTGGGAGGCAGCTCAACTCCTGACATCTGCACCTAGTGCAGCCCCCGGGGCCAGCCCTCCCTGGGTATTTGGGTCTTCCAGATGCTGACTGTCCTCCTCCCTATCTCCCCACTCTTTTGCCTCCACTTAAATACTTCTTCCTCAAGGAAGCCTTCCCTGATCCCCATGGCTGAGTTTGACCCCCCAACACTGTCATTCCCCATCAAGGCACCTGGCCCTGCATGGCCACTGGATGATTTCATATCTCACAGTCCCCCCTGAGGGCTGTGGGTGCTGAGAGGTCAGGGCCCCTTCTCAGGTGGCCCCTTCTCAGGACAGGGGCGTTAGACAGGGTGGGAGGGGAGCTGGGGTCTCCCCTGACCAGGCGGGGCAGGGGCATGTGGAGGAGAGGATAGCCCCTTGCCTGGAAGTGGACAGGCTCCCTGGGGTGCGTGTTAGGCTGGAGTGAGTGGGAGGAGCTGGTCTGGCATCACCTGGTATCATCACCACCTCCATGATCCAGCCCTACCCAGAAGGCCCAGAGTCCTGAGCCCAGTTGGCATTCAACCAGTGGGCTGGTGGGTCAGGCGACCCTGACTCCGTCCTGCTGGCCAGAGCCTGTCTTAGTAGCCTGCCTGGAGACTGGGCCTCCCCAGACTCCCTGGGGGCCCAGGAATTCCGGCCTTCTGAGGCTGTTCTAGACATCATGGGTTGCAGAACCTTGAGGGATCAAATGGCCCCACTTCCAGGGTCTGACAGGAGACCCCAACAGGGGCCCCAAGGTGGTGAACCTCAGAGAGCTCTAACAAAATTGAGTCCAGCAGCCTCCCCTAGTGATTGATTACTGTGCCCTGAGCCAAAGTTCTGTGGCAAGGACTTGGTGAGAAAAAAGTTTGTGAAGTCAAAGCTAGGCAAGGAAACTGAGGCTTCACGAAGCTAGGTGGCTGGGCCAGGGTCACCCTGCCAGCCAACAACATCAGGGCTGGATTCAAAGGCAGGCACCTGTCCCTGGGCTGGAATCCCCTCCATGGCCCAGTGGGGAGGTGAATTTAGACAGGAAGGGCAAATTCAGACTGAGTTTTATCCCAGGGCACTGGCCCAGGCCCAGCCCAACTATTCTTCCACCTCATGGTGCAGCCTTGGACAGACCGACTATCCTTCCGCCTCATGGTGCAGCCTTGGATGGTCCAGCTCCTCTGGCTGCACTTCCTCCCCGCATGGAGGAAAGCTCAGGCTGAGGTCCTGCTTGGAAGCGTTTGGAGCACACTTCCTCTTTTGCATTTGGCTTCCCAGTCTTGGCTTCTCACCTCTCACAGCCTCTTTGTATTTTCCTCTCACTACACTAAACGCTCCAAAGCTGGAAGGGACTGCTAGAACATTCCTTCTAAGGGATGGTGAAGAGATTTGGGGGGTGAGCTGATATGAGAAAGAGCCCTCAATTTACCACTTTGTGACTCATTCCTGACAAACAAAGTCCCCAAGGGCTTTGGGTACCAGTTGGGCAGCTTGGCTGGTCAGGGCTGGGCCTCTGCAGCAGCTCTCAGAAGCCTCCTGTCCTGAAGATGCTTTTCCAGAGGGAGTTCCTCGGTTTGGTCACTCTCCAGGGCTTCTCTGTGCAACTTGGAGGGGGCTGGGAGGACTGGCCTAGGCAGCTGGGTAGGAACCCCCCTTTCTCCTCTGCGTGTCCCATAGGCCTTCTGGGGATAAGGACCGGGGAACCAGGCAGAGATGGGGTGACGGCAGAGCATTTTCCAGTGGGTCATCCCCGTGAGGCCTCGGGTGAAGCTGGCACTGACCAGGCACCTCCGAGACTCATCCCTGCCCCTGAGCTCCAAGTCAGGGACCAGGACCTTTGCCCCCAGCATGGCTTCCCCTGGGCCAGGGCATGACTGTCCCCAGCCTCTCTCTCTCTCTCTGGGTTGAGGGGTGCCAGCCACTGCTTCCCGCTTTCCTAATTGCAGCTTATCCCTCTGGCGGGGGTGCGGGAGGGCAGCATGAGCCAAATGTCCACCTTCAGCCAGGGATGACAGCATACGGAGAGTGCCAAGCCTGCCAAGCCTGGCCTGTCTGCGCATTTGCTGTAGGAGGGCTCCTGTGTTCCCTGGCCCCCAGGCACTGGGGCTGACCCTCTGCTTTTCCAGGTGCTCCTCATAGCCTAGGAAAAGGCACCTATTACCTGCCCACACCTTATTGGTACAAGCTCCATTTATTATAGCTGCTGCAAGCTCTCCCCAGCCTGCCAAGCTGAGGATTTTTTTTTTTTTTTTTTTTTTTTTTTTTACAGAGTTTTGCTCTGTCACCCAGGCTGGAGTACAGTGGTGCAATTTTGGCTCACTGAAACCTCTGCCTTCCGAGTTGAAGTGATTCTTCTGCCTCACCCTCCCGAGTAGCTGGGATTACAGGCATGCACCACCATGGCCAGCTAATTTTTTGTATTTTTAGTAGAGATGGGGTTTCACCATATTGGTCAAGCTGGTCTTGAACTCCTGACTTCAGGTGATGCACCCACCTTGGCCTCCCAAAGTGTTGGGATTACAGGCGAGAGCCACTGCGCCTGGTCAGGTATCTTTCTTTCTTTCTTTCTTTTTTTTTTTTTGCCTAAAAAATATGGAGCCCTAAACTGCAGCTTTATTTACAAGATGAAGTGAAACTAAGGAACGTGACTTCCAGGCTATGGCACTGTCCTGGTTATCAGCTCAGGAGACCCTTCCTCCTCCCCAGCTCCGTGGGCCTGGATTCCTCTGTCAGCTGCCACTGTTCATCCCAGGAGGCCTGTGCTGCTGTCCTGGGGTTGGAGTCTCTCTCTCTTTCTTGGAGGTGCCCTGAGGCTTTTAAGATTCCTTTGTCCTAGGGCGATTGTCTCGTCAGGGTGGGTTAATCTCTGCCCTCTCTTCCAGTACTGCCCCCTCCAGGAAGCCCTCCTGAAGACCCCTGTGGCTCCACCAGACCCTCCTCCTCTCTGAGTCCCTGGATGGATCCCGGGGGATTTCCAAGTTCTCCCCTGGGTGAGAGTCGACCCCTTCCACTTGCCCTCGGAGGCTGTCTGGGCCTGGAAGACAGAGACGGCCACTCCTCAGGTCCCCCAGCTTCTGCCCGGGCCTGGGACAGGCAGCCACTGGGGAGAGAGGTGAGACTGTGATGGCTCATGGGCAGCTACTAGGCAAAACCACGACGATGGCAATGATGGTGATGATGGTGACGACAGTGACGGTGACAGGAACTGCTCTCCTTGGGTGCCCACAGCAGCCCCACACCTGCCTCTCCATGTTTAATCCTGTAGTGGCTGCTGGGCAGGGGTTCTCTCTCCTCACCCTGTGTTCTCAGACAAGGACGCAGAGGTGCTGGGAGGTGCCTCTGTCTGTCCAGCCCGCTCCCAGAAAGTCTAGCTGGAGGCGGTGCTGGGTAGGTCGGGCAGAGGTGGCCGTGGGGCAGAAGGAGGCCTGGCGAAAACACAAAATGTGAACAGCAAGGTGGCTCCAGTGCATGGGTTTGCTTAAGTCTCAGAGTTAGGAGCGGCCATCCAGGGCAGGTGGGGGCCCGTCCCCGCATTACCTGGCCTCCCTGAGTGGCTTGGTAGGGGCAACAGTGGCTCTGAGCTGGGGGGTGCAGGATCGGGGGTGCGTGTGGAAAGGGGGCACCCGGATGCCCGTTAAATGAAGGTTTCCTCATGAGACACAGGCAGCAGGCATGTTTCGCCCGGTGCTATCATTAAAAATGCAGCCAGTGCTTTCTCATGGAGAACAACCCACCCACTGGCCAGCCCCTGCCCCACGCCCTCTGGCAGAAGTATAGTCTGTGCCAGGAACTAGGGAGGGCTGGGAGTGATGGCAGTGAGGTCCTGAAGAAAACAAAAGGAAAAAACACAGGTCCTGTCCCAGAGTATCTTGGAGTAGGAGGGAGGGGCCAGGGTTGAAGGGCTGTTAAGCCAGGGGGACTTCTTGGAAGAGGCGGCATTTCGCTCAAGAGCAGTCTAGCATTTCCCTCCTACCATCACAGGTGTAATTTCCTTTCCCTGGGAAATACAAAACCCTAATGTAAGGTGGGCGGACCCTTCTCTATCCTGGTGGGCAAAATTCAGATGGGTCTGGGGGAGGATAGTCAGCCTCCCGGTCAGAGTCTACAGGACACGGCCCCTGTGGGTGTGCGTGTGAGCCGTGTGGGTGCTGGGCGGGGCAGAGAGGCCCAGAGCCCTTAGTTCTCTGTTGGGTGATGCCATGGTTTTGGCTCTGCCAGCTGGGCTTGGAGTGACCACTGGGCTGCAGGCATCAGCTGGCAGATGTCTGCATCCTGCAGACACAACATTAGAGAGAGGGGAAAGGGGGAGTTCTGGCATTTCAGAGACCCCCGAGGACTCTCTATCATTCCTGTTTGCAGGGTGGAGGGGAAGGGCTGGCCTTGCAGGAAGCCTGGGGGAGGGTGCGTCCAGCTGGCTCTGCCAGATCGTCCCTGGCTGGGCCACCCAGGCAGGACGGCACCTCCCAGGCCAGCTGGCTCCTGTCCATCCTCGGTTTCCCTCCCTCCACCCCTCATCATGGCCCAGAAAGTAGAGCAGGTGCTGGGCTTCGTGGTGCTGTGTCTGGGGTGAAGACCCCCTAGAAGGAGGGGCAGGGTGGGGCTCACGGGGCTCCTATCACCTACCCCACCCGTGACCCACACAGACACATGGCGGGTCTCACAAAAGGTGATTCCACAGGCTTTGGACCTAATCCCCAAATTTGCTTCCTAGGACGTCTGTTGATAGAGCGTGGCTCGTCTCTGGGGTGGGTCAGCGCTCCACACACCTCGAGAGCTTACAACTCTGCCGCTCAATTGAAAGTTGGCCTTGGTTTTAATTCCAAGGGCAAACCACATACTGTGGGGGGAATCCCGGGAATGCGTTTTAGGGCGATTGCCAGCAAATGTGTTTCCAGGGCTCCCCACCCCTAAGACGGCCCGGGTGGGTCCAGAAGCCCCTGGAGGACCGGCTTTCTAGAACTCTCTGCCCCAAGGTGCTCCGGCAGGTTCCCTCACACCAGTGCCTGTCACCGCTGTGCAGCTGTGCGGGTTATGGGCCAGCATCTGTCTCATTGCGGCAGATTTTGGGGGCTTTTGCAGGACCCGAGACCCTGCCTCTTCTTTCTGTTCGAATGGAGCCACCCGGTGGCCTGGGCTGGGGTGCTCTTGGTGCTGTGGTCTGGAGGATGAGGGACTCCTTGAGGCCTGGGGTCCCATCCATAAGATGATGTCACAAACCCACTCCCGTTTCCCGGTGCAGGGCTGGGCCCTGGGTTCGTGTGCTCAGTTGAGGAGGGGCTGAGGAAGCTCAGGACCCCCATCAGTCTCTCTCAGGTCCTCCCCGCGTTCTGGGTCTTCCAGTGGGTCCTGGACACTGTTAGAGCTCCATGCAGGAGCCCTCTCTCCCCGGGGCTCTCCAGGCATTCTTCCAGCTGCCGTGGGCAGGGGCAGCCACTGGGAGACAGAACACAGTCAGAGAAGCCTGGGCAGAGTGGCCGGCCTGGCCTGGAAGCCCTGCTCCAGGGCCCTGGCCCCTGCCCTGCTCCAGACCCCGCTCACGGGAAGGGTCCTCAGACCCTCACACCCCATAGGAATCTGCTGCATCGGCAGAGGGAGCTGGGCCCGGTGCCGCCTGGCCGGCCAGTAGGTGGTGTCTCTGGCCTGCTTTCCAGCGCCTGGCCTGCCTTTCCCGCTTGCTGGTCTGCCGGCGGCCGCCTGCACCTCCGCGCAAGCTGGGCACATCTGGAAATGTTTGATTTGATATAGTGTCGCTTTACATTGCAGAAATGAGCGTAAGCGGTTTTTTAACCCACCAAGTGAGAAATGTGATCTGGGTTTTACTGCCGACCCTTTAAATAAAAAACAGATCACTTATTAAACCATTATCTATCAAGGATGGGGGGTGGGTGTCGAGGGTGGACAAGGATCGGGCGCAGATGGAAGGGGTGCGGCCTCTGTCTCTTGGCTGATGGAAGGGTTGGGGGCCCGGGCCGCTGGCATGTCACTCCCAGGGGATGAAGGAGGGAACCAGGTGCCCACCGCCTGTCCCATCCACCCTGTGCCAGCTGCTGCCAGTGGAGAGGTGACACTTTCCATGCTGGAGGAAGGGCTTAAGGCTCACTGGCCTGGCTGCTTATTGGCCCTGAAACGGAGGCTCCCCATCAGAGTGGGAGGGGAGAGCTGCAGGAGTTGACCAGGCCGGGGTTGCTGGTCCTAGGGTCCTAGGGCAGGGGTCCTGAAAGCCACAGGAGAAGGTGTGGACCGGGCTGTGTGCAGGGGCGCCTTGGCATCCCTCTCCTCAAAGTCCTCTCTCCCTTGACCTCGGTTTTTGAACAGAGCTGGGTTCCCAGTTCAGGGCCTTTAACTCCGTCAGCCATCCCTGGGCTTGTCTTTCAAGAAAGGGTCCAGGATTTCAAAGGTGCCTCACATGACCCTGCCTCGTGGTGACTCGGTGGAGGGGCTGTCCCAGGGGTGCTGGGCTGAAGTGGACCAAATGCTTTGTCTCTGGCCATGGCCTCGCGTGTGGGTTCTGCAGATGGGCCTGTCGGTCGACCAGCACTCGGTCCAGGGGCCTGGGGCCCTTCCTGGGGTTGTAGATACATCTCCACAGCTGTGGGCCGGGCCCCACTCCGCGGACTGGCATGAGCCTCTGCTGCCCACTCTGTGCCTGGCTCCTGGCCTGCTGGAAACAGGAGGAGCTATGGGAGCGTGGAAGGTGACCGGTCCCCACCCACATGGGCGTTTGAACTGTTCTGTGCGTTGAGTCTGGAGCCTCCTTGGAGTGGGGTTCAGTCATCACTGCCCTATTCCTGCAGTATTTTTGGTAAGTGACTCCCTTTCGCTCTGTGAACATGCCTTTGGTCAGCTGACCAGAGTCCTCCTGGCGTTCCTCCACCTGGACACACTGCAGATCTACCCTGTCCGGTGTGAGCAGCACCCATTCCTCAGCCGTGGCACCCTTTGCCCCATCCTCCAAGAAGCTGGGGGCTGGTGTGACCCCAGGGGTTTCCCGAGCTGGAACCAGAGATGGTGTTGAGAAGATGGCCAGGCTGACCAGGCCCAGGGACAGAGGCAGAGTGGTCTGGAGCAGGCAGCGTTGGGGACCGTCAGGAGGACAGAGGCAGAGTGGCCTGGAGCAGGCGGCGTTGGGGACCATTAGGAGGACAGAGGCGGAGTGGACATGAGAGGACAGCATCCCGAGACATGGGCAAAGGAGGTGCCGTGCTGATGGTGACCAGGCAAAGCCGGGGGCCAGGTTCTGAGGACAGGTAACGCAGCATGGACAGAGCCCAGGAGGATGAGTGGCGGGTGCCCACTGAGCTAGCTGGGAACTGGGCCTGGGGCTGGCTCTGCTGCAATTCCACAGGAATCTGCAAATCCCCAGGCCTCGTTGCAGGTTCTGTGGCCTGTCGTGAGACAGAGGGAGGCACGTGACCATGTCCACCCACTGGGCCTCGAGACCTCTGGGCTGGGCACTGCCTGGGCAAGAATGGGGTTCACGGAGAGCTCCCTCCTCCAGGGCTGGCAGGGAACAGGGTGTGCGGCTCCCCAGGAGGGTTGGCTGCCACCATCTTTGCCCTTGTCACTCAACAAATCTTTGTGGGGTGCAGAGACCTGAGCTTGGGGGAGCCTCAGAGACACAGACAGAGCCAGCACTGGTCATCTAATGTCTGGGGACAGCTCCTGGCAGCCGGGCCCATCTGCATCACCCACCTTCTCTGGGCAGGGCAGGCTGGCCCTGGGTGCTGGCTGCTGTGGGAGTGGGCCAGGGGTGGCCAATGCGTGGGTCTCAGGAGACCAGTGAGGGTTGGGCTGTGCAGGACAGGAGGTGGGCCGAGGTGGGCATGTAGTGGAGGGAAGCATGCAGGCTGGGAAGGCGGGGTGAGGTCCTTCTGGGGCAGCTGTCCTGGGTCTGGCTTCTGTCATGTCAGTGCCCCTTAGAGGGATTTACTGAGCTCATGACTGGTTCCCTGGCATGGCAGGGTGCTCTGAGGACAGCCAAAGTCCCTGTGTGTGTGACAGCTCTCAGCAGGCCCCCACTCGGTCTTGACTGCACTGGAGTGGGAGCCGTGTTCCCAGTCTGCAGGTGAGAAAAGGGAGGTTTAAAGAGGATGAGGGGCTGGCCCAGGGTCACACAGCCAGAAGGGGCAGGTGCAAGGCTGGGAACCACAGGGAGGTGCCAGGCAGGATCCCAGGGGTCAGGTGCCACCGTCAACAGCTCCAAGTCCCTCTGGCCCCTCGCACACAGGCACTGCCACGGAGGCTGGGAGGGCAGCAGTGTTTCTGTGCCAGGGCCATGCCATTCCGCCCCCAAGGGGACAGGGAGGAAGTGACCTCACTTCCCACCTCTGGCAGCCCCTGGGCCTCTTCAGCGAGGGTGGCCACAAAGTCACAGCCTGCCCACTGTCCCCGGCCATGGGGCTTCCAGACAGCACACACCTGGATTGGCCACCCCATCCTCGCGATGCCCTGCTGCCCACAGTGGATTGGCTAGGACAGATTTATCTGGGCTGTCACAGCCAATAGAAATACGGGGCCTCCTGAGCCACCGTGTAGTTGCAGTGACCGAGCCAGCACTGGGCACACGCATGATTTATGGGTCCTGCTGCACCTGGTGGGTCTGATCCTGACACTGCGATGCGGCCCCTGCATGCAGGTTCCGGAGGGCAGATCCCGAGGCTGCTGCTGACCTGCAGTGGGGTTCTGGGCCGCAGCAGGGACCCTCATGAGTGTGCAGGGGAGGGCTGTGAGTCAGGTCCCTCAGTGCAGCTGGGGCTACTCTTCGGTGGGCCCGAGGGCACCCAGGCCCGGGCTGGCGGGGGCACAGGGTCTCCAGGAGGCAGCCTGGACTCAGGGGCAGGATGTGGCTCAGCTGGGGACATGGGCGCCTGGCTCAAGGGACAGCTGGGTCCCTGAGTTCCCGGTTGTCAAGACCTGAGCCAAGGCGGGAGGCTCCCTGAGATCCTGGCCCTTTATCCAGGACACCCCCTTCCTCTGGCCCAAGTTAATTTTGGCCACAGGCGTCCTGACTGGCCCCCACTGGGTTGGGGCTCCAGCTAGGAGCCTGGCTCTCCCGCTGTCCTCTCCGGGCGGTTTCCCTGACGCCCTTCTTGCTCACTGGCCCACTGAGCCCCTGCCTGGATATCATCGGCCACAGTTCATTCAGAGCCCTGGGGCCCTCAGGCTTGGGTCACCATGAGCCCCAGGTTCCTGAACATTTGGCTCAGGACCACCTGGATGGAGAAGCAGACACACAAGGGTCCTGGTCACCCACCGAGGGCCGGGAGGGGCCCTTGAATCCCAGCATGCTGCGGGGAGGCCCACCTGTGGGAAGATCCCCGGGCTACTCTTTTGTCTCCCGCTCAGCTGGGGATGGTGGACACTGGCCCGGGTGTGTGCACCGTGTCGGCCATGCCATGTAGGTGCTGCAGCAGGTCCCTAACCCACAGTCCTCTCAAGGAAGTTTCTAGGCTCCTTGCCACACACAAATCCCAGCAACACTGGCGTGGTGCTGCACGGATTCACTTCCTGGAAAATCAAACCCGGAGTGGCACCATCTGCTCTGAGGACGGGGCTGAGCCGGGCTGCCTGGGGCTGAGACGCTGCTGTGCCTGGGGGTGCTTCCAGGGACCCCGCTCTGCCCTCTGCACCCCCTGCAGGACTCGGGGGTGGGAGAATCTGCTGTGGCCTGGGGGCAGGCAGCCTCTGCTTCACAGTCAGGACCCCCACCCCACAGGTGTTTCCTGGCCACTGGGCAGATGAGGAGTGGAGGCTCAGGGAGGGGGCAGTGGGGCTTTGGGGCCCGGCAGGTGCTCTGGGGCCCAGGTCCAGACCTGAGTGGAAGGGCCTGCTGGGGCAGCTAGGGATTGGCCCTGAATACCTGCTGGGTGGGTGAGGGGTGGCAGCACCCACCGGGTGGGGGCTACAGTGAAGCCCCCAGGGCAGCAGGAACAGAGGGCTGGGTGTCTGGGGCGGGGGCTCCACCTGGAGTGTGGTCTCCACAGGTCCTGTGAGAACAGGGTGGTTGTTGCTGGTGGGTGAGGCTGGGAAGGGCAACACTGCAGAGGGAACATCCTCTGCAAAGGCGTAGGGGTGAGAGCAGCCTTGCGCCTCACTGTGGCTCTGAGGCTGAGGCAGGGAGTGCTGGAGAGTGGGGCTCATGGTGGCTGGGGGCGCTGGTCCACGAGCTTGGATCCTGCCCCTCCAGCTGGACGGTCACCCCCGGGCACCTGTTAGTGACCACGCCCCCACTCTGCTGACGAGACACTAGAGTGGGAACCCAGTGGGGGCTGGGATGGGGACCCGGGACATGGCAGGTGCCAGACAAGTGTTTGCCGAGTGCACAAATGACCATGGGGGAGGCCGCTGCCTGGGGTGTGCGACCTGCTCTCTACCCCACTTGGGCTCCTGAAACATGGTCTCCTGAGTGTGTGGCGCTGGGCAGGGTGCACACGCGTGTGAGCACACACACATACACATACAGGGTGCACACGCGTGTGAGCATGCACACACACACACATACACTCGTGCATGGATACACACTTGGCAAGCAAACAAGTGTGCGCACATGCACACCGCAAGCACACACT
Source organism: Trachypithecus francoisi (assembly GCF_009764315.1). Classification (NCBI taxonomy): domain Eukaryota; kingdom Metazoa; phylum Chordata; class Mammalia; order Primates; family Cercopithecidae; genus Trachypithecus; species Trachypithecus francoisi. The sequence continues at coordinate 120,060,538 of NW_022681457.1, read as the reverse complement.
CACGTGAGCACACACTCATGCACACACACTCTACAAGCACAGGGAGATGCTGGCACATGTGGCCAGCACCGCCCAGCCCTCCCTGCCGGCATACCTGGCCCTGAACCCACACTCCTGCCTGTCCGGGCTCCGGCCGGTGTGCGCCAGTTAAAAACTGGGGCATACTCAGGATACGTGATTCTAATTAGAACAACCTATGTCCATACGGAGAAAAAATTGTATCCAGAGGGCGACCAGGCAGTTATGGAAAGGTTCCACTTCCTAATGATGTAAAACAGAAGAGATGGGGTGATTTCAGTTGTAAGAACCTGTGTGGGGTGGTGGCGCCTGTACGCCTGTCTGGAGTTGGGGGGGCGGGCACAGGGTTTGGGGGCTGCAGCTGGCGGGGCTGCTGGAACTGGAGGAGGACCCTGGGCCCAACCTGCCTCTGTGGGCTCTGGGGCCAGGGCAGGGAGTGGTGATTGGGGCCACGTTGACCCAGGACTAAGCCCTGTGTTACCCTCCGTGGCCTTGGAAGGACACACAGGTGCCTCCTCTTCCACAGTGGGGCATGAGGTGGGAAAGGACCAAGAGGGTAGCCGAGAGCTCCAGGTGCCCCAGGCGCCCTCTGGCCAGTCCCACTGCTGGGGGCCCTCTGGCCATGAGAAGGGAGGGTGGCCGAGAGAGCACGGAGTCCTCCCTGGCGCGGAGCTCCCAGACCTCACGACTGGGCGTGGGTGAAGGACTCGCAGCTCACTCCCTGCTGTGAGCTCCAGGAGGCCTCTGGACCTGAGAGCTGCACACAGGCCCCGCAGGGAGGAGGCATCAGGAGGCAACTGCATCGCTGCTGGTCCTGGGAGGCCTCAGTCAGCACAGGTTGGAGAGCACCCCCATGCTTTTTTGCTGTCAGGGTGGTGTAGACCAGCAGGTAGCACACAGGCCATGATCCCGCACCTGGGTACGGGCTGGCCCCTCTTGGGGGACTGCTGGCTGCACAACCATTGCTGTGTAGACAGGGATGGCCTCTTGGTCCCTCTGGGAGCTCCACTCACCTAGGCCACAGCTGTCTTCCTGAGCCTGACCCACCACAGCCCCCAGTAAGCATTTGTTGAAAGCCAGAAAGAATGGTGCCTGCACCCTCACTCCTTGCGTGCCCTAGACCTCGAAGGCCGATGGAGCCCAGGGAATCCGCACACAGGAGGTTCTGAACTCAGGCCAGCTCTCTCGAGGGATGGCCGTGCTGCTTCTCGGAGGACCACATGACAGGTAGTTCCCACACTCGCATCTCACAGAGAGGCCCCAAGAATCTGTGAGGGGCTTGGTGGAGCCCACTGGCCTCCTCCTCACACTGGCCTCCTCCTGCATGGTCCAGCTTCCCCATAGTAGCAGGGTCCCGGGGGCACCTTCCCCAGACATGCAGCCCTGCCCTCCCCAGGTCAGCTGCAGGCACTGGCGTAGGACTGGGCCGGCCCGGAGCCCTGGGTTTTATTACCCTACGATGTCCCCAGTCCTGGAAAACATCCCACATCTAACCCATCCCTGCAGTGTGAGCCTGTCAGGCCTCTGCTGGGCCGGAACGCGCTTCCTTCATCTGGTTTCCATACTTCACAGCTGTGGGGATGTGAACGGGCATCAGGTGGGCGAGGTCTGGGGCATGAATTCGGCCAGCCCCATCAGCCTGACCTTCCTTCTGTGGGCAGCACAGAGGGCACCCTCAGGGGCATGGGTCCTTGTCCCGGGACCCAGACATGCATCGGTGCAGCCAAAGGACAGAGGTCAGAGGCCGGGATTGTCTCCTCTGCCTCGCTGCGCCGCCCCTCGTGCCGGAAGCACACTTCCTGCTGGTCCGGGGGCGTCCGGGGCACCTGGACCGTAGCTCCTCATCACCCCAGGAGCAGTCACCTGGGGTCAGACACGGGTGGGTGGGTCTCAGCCTGAGGCCGGCCCCACTGTCCGCGTGGGCACCTTGATTTACCATCCCTGCTCCTTTAACGGCGTCTCCGGGCGCCAGCTCCGATCGCGCCCTGCCCCCGCTGCCCCGTGCGGCTGAGCTTGGGAAAATCTATTACCACCAAGTCATTAATCTGAGGCTGCCGCCTCGGGCACTTTCTGGCCCCTCTATTTAATGGGCTCTGCTTCCTGAGCTCCGGAGCCGTGCTGCTTGCCTCTCTTGATCAGCTTTGTTTAATTATCAAAATATTTGATGCAGAAAATTGACATTGGTTCTGAAGGTTCTGCCCTCCTCCCCCCACCCGGCTCCCGGTGGCACTGAGTGGTTCAGCTGCTGCGCCCATCGCCTCAAAATAGCAAATGGGCCGCCAGCCTGTGCTCGGCCAGGCGGACACGGCGAGCCGCCCGTGGGGCTGAGGCTGCCTGGCCCTGCTGGGACCCTGCCCTGGCCGTTTGGGCGGCACACAGCTGCACTCCAGGCCCGTCCCCCTTTTCCAGTGTCCCTGGCTCTTGGGGGAGCGGCTGTTCTGGGCCATCGTGGCGCCCTCTGTGCGTTTGCATGCATGATGCACCTGGCTAGAGCCTGTCTCCCAGCACCCGGGCTGGGGGCACAGCACAGAGCCCCGAGCTTTTGGGCTGGGGGTTGGGGCTGGGTCCGGCCAGCGTGTCCTGCCCCCTGGGCTGTTGTTGGGCTCTCACCCATCTCCAGAGCCTCTGAGGGGCCCTCTTGGGCAGGGGCCAGGCCTGCCCAGATGGTAGAGCCCCCTGCTTGAGGGGCAGGGTGGAGGTCCTCACAGCTAGCCTTGTGAGCAGGGCCTGTGTTGGGGGGAGGACCGATCCTGGGAACGGCAGGCTCATGGTACAGAGGGGGCTGCTGACCTGCAGGGCCCAGCTTGTGCGCAGGTGAATCTCTGTGGCCCCTTTCAGCCTCAGCTGCAGGGCTGGGCCAGGCTGGGCCGATGCTGGCCCCTCTGCAAGCATTTTCATCCACTTTCCAGCCCATAGTGGGGGCGGCGCTTGCTAGGCCCTGTCCAGACCTCAGTGCTGGGACTGTGTGCGTGTGTGTGTGTGTGGGCACACACATATGTTCCTGAGTGTGTGTGCCCTGGGAGCCCTGTACACGCGTGCATGTGCGTGTGCCTGTGCGTGTGTGTGACCTTCATACATGATTGCCTGTGGGCATGCCTGTGTGTCCCACACGTGCACGTGTTGGCCTTCGGGTACCCACTGTGGACACCCATCCTGGGTAATTCATGTTGACCTCATGTTGACCTCAAGCCCCTCTTAATCTCTCCCCAGCCCCATCCCTCCCACATGGTTCCAGGTCTGTGTCTGTTCGTGGGTGTGAGTCCATCTCTGAGTCCAGAGGTCAGCGCCTGCCGGATTTGGTTTCCTGGTGGAGCAGCAAAGCTTGGGACCCAGCCCTTGGTATGGGGGCAGCCGGAGCTGTGGGCTTTTGAGAGGGGGCCGGTGCGCGAGTGCCCGGGAGGAACCCCTGTCCGCTTCCCCGCCGGCTGCATCAGCAGACCCAGAACTCATTTATTTGCTCCTGGCTCCCAGTCTCAGGGACCCTGGCCAGTACACGTCCTCAAATGCGGCTTTTTTCAGATGCCGGATAATTTTCAAAACAGAAAGTAGTTTCAAGGTTGAGAAGATACTATTATGGAAAACAAATAGCGGTCAAGCTTAGATTCGTGGCTTTTCACTTGCAGTCAGTGTCCCGGGTGGAGGGAAAGGACAAAGGGAAGTGTCACAGCTCAGGGAGGGCGCCCGCCCTGACGGCTTCGTGTTCACCTGCAGGAAAAAGAACAGCCGTCAGGCCCCTTGGCCTTCACGGATGGTAGCCTGACTCCCTGAGCCCTGGGCCGGGCTCCCAGGAAGCAGGGTTGCTGTGGAAGCTGACGTTTGGGCCCCTTTCTCGCCACCTACCTGGCCCGTCCAGCAAAATCCCACCACGCCTGTCTGCTGTGAGTTCAGCTGGCAGATGGGACGTGAGTTCTCGAAAGGACAATGTCCTCCTCCCCACCAAATGCTCTCTGCCCAGGTTGGAAATGGACGGTTCCGTGTATTTCCCTGTCTCGGACGCCGACCGCGTCCTTTCCCCATCCGTCCCCTCTTGTATCTCCAGGACAGAATGAACACACACGCCCGCAGTGGTCACCGGAGCCCCAACACCCCCATTCGGGCTGGGCCACTTTCACGTGGGGACCTCCAGGGAGGCACAGCAGCAAGCAACAAGCTGGTGTTTAGTGAGGGGGCCCCCTGTTTTCTGGGGAGCAAGCCCTGGGCCCGAGAAACAGGACAGGGTGGAGCCACGCTTTTCTGCCCCAGGCAGATGACTTCGGTGAACGTGTTTTTGTGGGTCCTGCTGACGTCTCTGTAGCTGTGGGCAGGGTTTGCTGCGAGGCCCGCAGTGGGAAGGGGTTCAGAGAGGCTGCTGATGCTGGAGGGAACTCCCAGAGGAGAGGCAGAGCCAAGTCTGCTGGGTGGTTGCACAGGGGACCTGGAGCTGCGTCCTGACCAATCTGTTGGCCAGCTTTCTGCCCACACAGGGATAAAGGACCACAAACTTGGTGACTCAGAACAACAAATATCCATCCTCTCCCTGTTCTGGAGGGCGAGATTTGGAAATCGAGGTGTCGGCAGGACCACGTTCCCCACGACGTCTCCGGGAGAGGACCCTCCTGGCCCCTTCCAGCGCCTGGTGGTCCCAGGCGGTCTTTGGCTTGTGGGTGAATTGCTCCCAGCCCTGCCTCCTTCATGCAGTCTTCTCCCTGTGTGTCTCTGTCTTCGTGTGTGTGTGTGTGTGTGTGTGTGTGTGTGTGTGTATGTGTCTATGCGTCCTCCTCTCTCTTACAGGGATGCCAGTCGTTGGATTAGAGCCCACCCCAAATCCGGGCCGATTTCATCTCAACTTCCTTAACTAATTACATTCCCCAACATGGCCTCATTCTGAGGCTTGGATGGGCCTGAATTTGGGAGACTCTATGCAATGCACGACACTGTGGGAGGCGGTCTCCTGGTTTGTATTAGAAAGTGTGTAAGGAATGGGAATCTGTCTGATGGCCGGGTGGAGCAGTGGCCTATTCTGTCTTCACACTAGGATGCCGAGGATAGCGTGTGAACGCCGGGAGGACGTCAGCAGGGCATAGGAGGCCTGGCAGCCTTCTCCCCCCACCCCTTTCTGAGCTGAGCACTGCAGTACCAGGCTGGGGACAGGGCTCCAGGGACAAGAGCCATGCATCTGGCCTGGATGGAGGCTGTGGGGTCAAGTGCACCAGCGGCGGCTGCTGGCAGAGTGCTCTGTGAACCCGTTATTGATACTCACGCACAAACAGTAACCACTCTTTTAAATCTTGGCTGAACCAAGCAGGGGGTGAATGAACAAACTAATAAATAACCATGGTAACGACCTGCCTCCCCCACCCCTGCCCCAGTGGCCTTTGATCTCATTATTCCAGACGCGCGCTTGGAGACGGTGGGCAGGTGAACTTTGCAAACACTCACCGAGGTTTTTGCATTTTTATGGCTTCTGCTGGCCGTGCCGGGGCGTCTTTGTGGGCATGGGGAGGGATGTGCATTTCAACACGCAGGAGTCTGCCTCCTGCCAAAGCATCACCCACAGCACCCACCCTTCCGGGGAGCTGAGGCTGGGGGCTGCTGTGCCTGTGAGCCGGGGGTGGGAGGGAGCTGCCTGGGTAGGGGCATTTGTACATCTGGGTAGAGATAACCTCTGTGGCCATCTCAGGGGTGGGCTGGGCCTGGTTGCCTGGACTCCTGGGGTTAGGCTCCCCTGCTCCCAGCCTCCCAACACCCCAGCACCCCAGCCTCCCAACCTCCCAGCTTCCCAGACTCCCAGCCTCCTAGCCTCCCAGCCTCCCAGTGCCACGGCCTCCCAGCCTCCCAGTCTCCCAGTGGCCCGGCCTCCTGGCCTCCCAGCCTCCCAGACTCCCAGCAGAGCCACTGTTTCAATGCACATCATTGTTTGTGGGCAGGACGTGCCTCTGACCAGGGCTTCTTGAGACCTCAGTTTTCCTGACATATTTGTTACTGCCACAGGGACTCATTTTCTGAGTGACCAACACTGACTCAGCTGGTCCCCTCCCCATCGTCTGTGTCCATAACTACAAGGACGGCTCCACTCCCAGGCCCAGGATCTGTGGCCACACTGGATGCCACCGGGCCCTGCTCAGCATCTTCCTGAAGATCTGCCCCGGAACCACCCTGTGCTCCATTCCCCTGTGGCCGGCCCCGCGGACCCCACCCAGCACCTCTGCGGCAGGACACGACTTTCTTGGCTCAGGTGACGCTGGTGTGGGACCTTCTGTGCTGCGGGATGAGGATGGGGTGGGGGAAGGAGAAGGTGAGGATGGGGTGGGGGAAGGAGAGGGTGGGGAGGGGTGGGGGAAGGAGAGGGTGGGTAGGGGTGGGGAAAGGAGAGGGTGGGGAGGGGTGGGGGAAGGAGGGTGGGGGAGGAGTGGGGAAAGGAGAGGGTGGGGAGGGGTGGGGGAAGAGAGGGTGGGGAGGGGTGGGGGAAGGAGAGGGTGGGGAGGGGTGGGGAGGGGTGGGGAAGGAGAGGTGGGGAGGGGTGGGGGAAGGAGAGGGTGGGTAGGGGTGGGGAAAGGAGAGGGTGGGGAGGGGTGGGGGAAGGAGAGGTGGGGAGGGGGGTGGGGAAAGGAGAGGGTGGGGAGGAGTGGGGAGGGGGGAAGAAGAGGACTCTGGGTACAGAATTTCCGGTTCCAACTCATCCCGCTTTAGGCTGTTTCCCAGATGAGACCCATTGTCCACCCTCACACCCGGCCAGTGCATCCCCCACTCAGGAGCCCCTCACCCCACGATCTCACACTCCCACAAATGCCCACGCCATGCTTGGGGCCACACTAAGTGGCCTGTCAAATGTGCACGCCCGTGGGTACAGCTCTGGGCCAGAGGAAGCGTGTGGGCAGCCCCTCCCCTAACCTGCCACTCCAGCCCCAGCTTGGAGAGGACAGTGCTGAGGGCAGAGCCCCCCGTGTGGGAGGGGAGCAGGGCTGGCCCCTCTTTGGAGCTTGCTTCTGTGGCCCCTGGAGGTCGGTGGTGACCCTAAGCCCCTGTGTGTCCCTAGGGAGGGGTACTCACCCTCCAGGAGAGCCCTGCCTGCTCCCTTGGGCTGTAGGGCTGGCTGAGGCCCGGCTCTCGATGAGGCCTCAGGAAGCTGGTGGACAGCTTGTCCCCACTGTCTGTGTTCCAGACCAGCAGGCCCAGAGCTGGGTGACAGACATGGTAATGCCGGGTGTGGAACGGCTGATGGGGAGGGAGAAGGTGCCTCCTACCACAGTTGGCCCCGTCCCACACGTGCACGCACCAGCAGGCGTGTATTAAGTGCTACTGCATGCACAGTCTGTGGTCTGGTACCAGGTGCCTGTATTCTGGGCTGTCGCATGCCCCACAGTGAGGGGAGCTGAGGGCCCTTTGGTGTGTGAAGGAGGCCCAGGGCCCAGGGCAGAGGATCCCCTGTTTTCTGGGCAGGCCAGAGAAGGCTCTGGAGACCAAGTGGCGTTTAGGGGGAAACTGAGGAAGGAGGAAGAGTGTCCCTCGGGAGGGACGGGGGATGGGGGGCAAAGAAGCAGGGGCAGAGCCACACAGCCGGACTGGGGAGTGGGAAGGGCCTGGCATGGGCGGGCATGGCTGCCTAGGCATCATGCACGGGGCCTTCACCCTTCAGGGCTGCTTGGCCAGCGGTGCTGTGCTTGGCCTGTGCAAGGGGCAGGTTGGGTGAGCAGAGGTGGCTCCTGTGGACCCCTGGGAGGTGACAGGACACGTGCCCTGTGTCAGGGAAGGGGAAGGAAACCTGTTTCATTTTGCTGAAACACAGTTGCCCACAAAGCTGGCCCCCTGCCTGGTCCTTGCATTCTGAGGCACGGCGTGTTGGTGATCTATGCTGCGTGCGGCACCAACACACACTGCACAGTGCAGGCGGATGGCAGACACCCACTCGTCACCGCACGGGTTCCCCGGCCCAGAGCCGGCTGCATTCTCATCTGCGGGCTCCACTAGGGAGGGACCCACTTCCAGGCTCATCCCGGCAGCGGGCAGAAGTATTTCCTTGTTACGGGACTGAGCTCCCATGTTCTTGGGGCCATCAACCCGGAGCCACTCTCAGCTCCTAGGGCCCCACCATCCTCTGCCCTGGGGGCCTCTCTGCTGGGCAGCTCACTTCCTCCAGGCAGCAGGAGACATGTCTTCATAACATGTGAGCAAGGGAGTGACTCGCTTGCTCCTGTACCATACGCTGCTGGCCGGATGCAAATCTCAGGGCAGGTGGTCACACAAGGGGGTGACTTGGGGTCACCTTGGGATGTGCCTGCCACTCTCAGGAGCACCCCCAGACATCAAACTTTGGGAAACGATGCTGGGATCTGGGAGGCAGCCGCCAGTGCTGTGTTAGTGGGGAGCGTGGTTACAGGGCGGGGGCAGGACTGGAAGTGGCCATGGGATGGACACAGAAGGGTCCCCCTTGGCTCCCAGGGCCCCGAGGACATAGCAGGAGCTTCATCTATATGGGTGGGGGACGGTGGCTTGGGGCCTTGATTCAGGTACTGGGGCCCCTTCTGTCCCTGTCCCTGCCCTGAGGACTGTCGGGGTCAACTCTGGCTGAGTGTGGACATTGCTGGTTCAGCAGACACCCTGAGGGCTGAGGCCAGGTAGGCCGCTGGGGCTCAGGGGGACAGGTGATGGGAGGACCAGGAGGGGGTGGCCGGGGGCTGAGGAAGGTGGGGAAGTGGGGGCCCTGAAGCCAAGGGTGGGGGCCGAGCTATGGGAAGCTGGGGCCTGTGTCCCATGCTTGGTGACGGTGACCAAGCAGCAGACAGAGAATGGCCTGGAGACTTCAGAGGGAGGCCCCTGACCCTGCACTGCAGTTCCAGACAGGAGCATTTCCGGGTGGGGCATTTCTAGGCAGGGCAGTTCTGGGGTGGAGGGAGGTGGACGGAGGTGGAGAGAGGTGGGTGGAGGAGGGTAGAGGAGGGTGGGGAGACCCTGTGTGTGAGGGCATGGGAGGCACCTGGGCCTGGGGGATGAGGAGCCCATCGCAGGGGCTGGAGGGGCACTGGCCCCCCTTCTGCAGACTCGCTCCTCTGCAGAGGGTCCCTAAGCCCCAGTCTCTTCTCTCTGCCTCCACCCTCTGGCCAGCACATGTGGCTCTGGGGACAGTGACCCCTCACACTGGGGAGTGCTTCCCACCCTTGTACGAGCCAGAGGGTGCCTGTGATGGTCCCATTTGGAAGTCAGGACCCAAGTGCACCTGCTGCCCTGGAAGGGAGCTGTCGGACACAAGATGGGTGAGGGCCCGGGGCTGGGGTCCTGGCTTTCTGCCTGTGGGTCCCACGGGAAGGGCAGGCTGAACCCATGGGGGTCTGGGCAGAGGATGGCTATGGTGAGGTTGCTGCCTGGCATCTGAAATGTGTTCTCACCAGCAAAGACCAGATGGGATGGCCCACCCTGGAGGACGCAGACTGAGCAGGTGGCCCCACCCACCCTCACTCCCCTGTCTGCCTTCTGGAGCCTCGAGGCTGAGGGGCGTGCCTGTCCCCCGCCCCCGCTGGGCCTCATCCTCCCAGGGGTGGGGATGAGTTTCCTGTTGATGCTGCAACAAAGGCAACCATTGTGGCTTAAAATAACACATACTGATTTATCGTGGCTTAAAATAACACACATTGAGTTACTGTGGCTTAAAATAACACACATTGAGTTGTTGCGGCTTAAAACAATACACATTGATTCTCTCATGATCTGGGGACTGGAAGCCTAAAATCCAGGTGTTCAGGGCCAGGCTCCCTGGGAAGGCTCTGGGAGAGGATACTCCTGCCTTTTCCAGGCCCTGGGAGCTTCAGGCAGCTCTTGGCTGTGGCCGCCTCTCTCCCACCTCTTCCTCCACCATCACTGGGCTGTCTTCCCTCTGTGGGGGTCTCTGTGCCTCTGTTTTCTGCTTATAAGGACACCGGTCACACTAGTAGGGCCCACCCTACTCCAATACAACCTCACCTGAACCAATGATGTCTGCAATGACCCAGCTTCCAGGTAAGGCCGCATCCCCAGGTCCTGAGGGTTAGGACTCCAACACATCTTTTGGGGACATTATTCAAACCCCAAACCCCCATGGGGCACACCCTTGGCCTAGGCGGCCTCCACATGGGTCCCAACGTATCCCCCAACCCCCTCCACAAAGGGGAAGCCGAAGGAGGCAGGGCCGTGGAGGCAGAGAGTGCCTGAGGAGGCTCACGGGCCCGGCTCTGGGGCCAGACAGGAGGTGAGGTCCCCAGGGCTGGGTGCCGGCGCCCTCATGCCCCGGGGCATCTATGGAGAGGGTGAGCCTCCTTGAGAGCGAGTTCTCCCACTGGAGTGACCAGATTAAGCCAAGGAGAGTGCAGGCACCCAGTTAAACGTGAGCTTCAGATCAACAAGGACTCCTATTTGGGGTAAGGATGTTCTAGATCCTGCACGGGACGTACTCAGCTCGAGGAAGTGGTTCCTGTGGGTCCAGGTTCTCTGGTGCCTGCACCCTCTGTTTCATCGGCAATGCTGCTTGGATCCCTGGTGACTCCGTTCTGGCTGCTGTGCGTCCACTCAGGGCTGAGAGAAGCTGGGGCCCAGGATGAGAGCCCCTGGTGGCTACGGCTTTACACCCCTTCCCGGAAGGGTCGGGGCAGCAGCTGCATTTCCTTTCTGCTCCAGAGCTGGGAAGTGGGTTCCAGGGAAGGGTCTGGTGGTGTGGAGCCAGGGTTGCCACAGCCCCGGGGGCTGGGAGGTTCTGCACCTGGCCCAGTGGCCTCAGGGTCTCAGAACCAGAGCCAGCCAGGGTCCTGCCCCTGCGTGGTCTCAGCCCTGGCAGCCATTTGCAAGTGGCTTTCCTATAGACCTAGGACTTTGGGTGGGGATGCCTGTCCCCAATGCATGGCTTAAAGCAAGAAGTGAGGAGGGAAAGGCTGGGCAGTGCAGAGGGCCCCGGGATGGCTGTCAAGCCAGCAGAGGGCAGGCCTGGCGGGGGTCACTTGTCTGGTGGACCTGTGAGCTGGCCCAGGCCCCCCTCCCTGGGCCACCAGCTGCCCTGGCTCAGAGGCCAAGCCTGGGCGGGGCAGGGCGCAGCCCACCCACCAGCCAGCCCAGTGGGGCCTCAGAGCAGGCGCCATAAAAACGCCTCGGCCGTTGCCGAGGGGACTTGAGCCGAGGTGGGTTCCTGAAGCCATTGCATTTGATCCATGGAGCCCAGAACGTCTCCGGGAGAGAAATATGGAAGCAATTATTGTGAGGGCCGTCGTTTGAGTAATTCCCAGAGAGACACCAGGGCCGACGCTCGCGAAGCCTGGTGCACGGCGCCCTAATGAAGCAATTAAGGCAGGGATCCTCCGACTTTGATCTTGATGGGGTAATTTTTACAAAAACATCACGGAGTGATAGATATCCATAACTCAGAGTCCTTAATTGTACTTAATTTGTTTGGAATACGAATGTGCATTTAATTAAACCCCAGCTCGGCCTGCATGCTTCAAGCAGGGCTGTCAAGGAAAATTAAGACCCAGTTTGCTTTCAAAGTTACTGGTTTTTATCAGGCAAGGACAGCGGTCTTCGAACAGAAGGTTATGGATAATTAGGCCGAGAGCTACAGCCCAAGAAAGTGGAGAGACGGCACCACTCCAGGAGCGGGTGGGGAGGGGACCCCTCGGGGCAGGCGGGCAGCAGGGCCCTGTCCCATGCAGACCCCAGGCTCAAGGAATGGGGGCTTGGCCGGAAGTGGACGTGTCCACATCTGCGTCTGCCCACACAAGGGCTGCAGGGGTCCCGCCTTCAGAGTCCCCTCGCTGGGAAACTGGTCCTCTGCCCTAATGGTCTCTGATGAATGTTGGCCACAGGGACACACATGAGACATGGATCTTCACTCTGGAAGGGCTGGAGCAGTCCAGCCCATGCTTCTGTTAAAGAGGGGAAACTGAGGCACAGAGGGAGGGGCTGGCCTTGCCCGTGGTCACTCAGGAAGTTCCTGTGCAGAGCGATGGCCTCCCTGTCCAGCAGCTTTGCTGCCTGGCCCTTATCCGTTCTCATCTGTGGGGTGTCATCTGCTCTGCCTGGGTGTGTAGGCCCTGGCCATCAGCAGGTCTCTGGGGGAAGTATTGGGGGCACAGGGGGCTGCAGCCAGTGATCTTGAACATCTCCCCGGGCCCAGGGGCAGAGGAGAGGGGAGAGGATGCAGCCCACCCACCCCTACCCACTCCATCCCACCCTGCACACCCCACCCCACCCTGCACACTCCACCACACCCCGAACACTCCACCCCACCCCGCGCACTCCACTCCATTCCACCCTGCTCCAGGCGGAGTGTGGACTCCTGGACTCCTGGAGACAGTGTGGTTTGCCTCAGGACCTGGAGGGTTAGGGCTCCCACCCTGTCAGGGAACCCCAGGCCTATCCTTGGGACAGCAATCTTCTGTGGGGCAGTGGGTGAGGGGCCAGTTTCACGCAGGAGGGAGCAGGAGAAGCTCTCCTTTCTCATCTGAGAGTTACAGCTCACAGTCACACAGACAGGTACCTACCTATGCATGCACATGACATGTGACACACGGCACTTGGCAGTGTACACATGCAGATATACACATGCACAGATGCACACAAAACATACATACCACACACCCCAGCAGGCATGCACACATACATACACATGCCACATCCACACATGTGCACAGGTACACCCACACACAGATGCACAGACATGACCCATGGACACATGAGCACAAACCCACACATGCATGCCCACATAATATACATGACACACATGTGCACACGCATGCACACACCTGCATGCACATGTGCACACGTTTGCACACGATGCACCTGCATGTACACACGTGCACCTCTGTGCCCCTGGGGACCTCATGGGCTCAGCAGTCATTCACTCTTCTGCTCTGGCGTGGCCTGGGTGCCAGCCTGATCTTGATGGCTCGCTCTCCACACTGTCCACCACCCAGAGACCCCTCCCCTGACCCAGGCCGGCCCTGTTGCAAGGAGGCTTGCTGCAGTGGGAGTCTCCATGATAAAGTCGCTGTGGCGACTCCATGATAAAGGCCTGGGCTGGGTGGCCGGGACCTGCCCAACTCTGACTTTCCCACCCTGGGCAGCGAGGACCCCTTCATGCTGCTCCCCCCAGCTCTCGGTGGTCTGCAGCCCAGCAGGAGACTCCAGCCCCCCATGCCCTGGGTCTCGGCCCCGTGCTGGGCATGGGAAGGGGCAGTTCCCATGCCATGGGGTGGTGGCCCCTCGGTCCCAGGCTCGCCTGGCCCTGGTAGGGCCTGTGAATCCAGCCCCAGCGGCGGCTCCACTCTGAGCTTGCCTGGGCCTTGGCTCACCCCCAGTGCCACACAGGGACAACTTCTGTTTTCTCAAAGACACCCTTATCAGTAGTACAACCCATGGGTTTGCCAACGTCTGTCCCTTTCAGGAGGTTCCAAACTTGCTCAGGGGACCCAGGTAGCAACGGGACAGATCGCTACATCTCAGGACCCCGGGGCCCCAGCCAAGCTTGTTTTCAGGAGATGTGGCCTCTGTGGAAGGGACCTTCTTTCTAGAGGGGCCCAGGCCTCCCCAGGTCAAGGGTCCTGGCTTGGCTGGAGGTGTCTCTGCTGCTTTGCCTGGTGGGGAGGGCCCCATCTTGAGTGTGCCACCCTCTGGAGGGTGTCTCGTCCGAGTGAGTGCTGGATGAGTGACGTGGGCGCTGTCCTCACAGGGCTGCTTCCTTTACACGTGTGTCGGCTGCCTTGAGATGCTGGCTCCCAGGACCTAATCTTGGTCAGCCGGGGTGGCGAATCTTCCTTCTCTGTCCTCCAGCAGCTCCCTCCCCACCCTGACTTCCTTCCTGGGGCGCCTGTGCACCAGCTGTGAGGGTACACATGGCGATGAATGTTGGAGCCACACCTGGTGACTTGCAGACAGACTGAAAACCGCAGAGTGTGGTGGGGCCGCTGGCCTTCCTAGGCTGTGCTCAGCCTGGCACGGCTGCAGCGAGGACGTCCTGGGGCCACGGCCACCGAGTACCACGGGTGCAGGGGCTTGAACCACAGATGTTTATTCCCTCACGGCTCTGGAGGCTGGAGGTCTGAGATCAAGGTAAGAGCAGAGCTGGTTCCTTCCAGAGGCTCAGAGGGCAAATCCACCCCAGGCCTCTGCCACCCGCGGCTGTGTGGCACACTCCTCGCTGCTCCTCGGCTCCTGGGAGCGCTGCCCAGGCTCTGGCTCCAGCTTCATGGGGCGCCTCTCTGCCTGTGTGTCTGTGTCCACACCCTCCCTTTGTGCGAGGGCACCCCTCATGGTGGACGAGGGTCCCCTCACTCCAGTGGGCCCCTTACCTCCACTGTTCTGTCAAATGAACGTTTATTCCCAAGTCAGGTCACATTCCGAGGTCCTGGGCTGAGAACTGCAACTTATGAATTTTGTGGAACACAGTTCAGCCCACATGAGTCCTCCATAGGCTGAGGGAGCTGACGTGTCGGGGGCGAGGGGCTGGGGCTATGGCTGGCATGGGGTCACTGCTGCGTTCTGCTTAGTGACAGACAGTTCTGCCTCGACAGGCATCATTTTGGCTCCTGACTGCAATGTCTGGGGAAATCTGGCTACTTCTGGTAGGCACTTGCCATGGCCTGTCGGTGCCCTGCAGAGCTGCTGTCTGTGCGGCCTCTCGAGTCCCCAGAACTCTGACCTGGCCAGGGTCCAGCAGGAGCACTGGTCACACTGAGTGTTTCCACAGAGGGGACTTGATGAAGGCGTCGGTTTCAGGAGCCGTGGCCGTCTGCAGGTCACAAGAGCCCTTGAGGGTAGCCCAGGGCTGGTGAGTGAGGGAAGCTGGGAGCAGGCTGGGGCCATAGGTTCCAGACACTCAGAGGTCAGCCCCACAGCACAGGGGTCCCCCTTCAGAGCTGGGATGCTGCTAGAGAGGGCACAGTGGGACCAGCTCAATGGGGTCCCCAGAGAAGCTGGAGACCAGAACCAGCTGCAGCCGCCAGGACCGAGCACCACTGCTTGGTGAAGAGCTGGCAGGGGTGGCCAGGCCAAGTCCTCCTCAGCGCTCGCTTCCCAGCTGGCCCAGGGCCCCACAGGCAGAACCCGACAGGAAGCCAGCGGGCAAGGGAGAAAGAGTCTGTTGGGTCCTTGCCCGCATCTCAAAGTGCGGCAGGGCAGGCTGGGAGCTGAGGGGCCCCAGGAAAATGCTGGGCACCGTCACCCTTCAGGGAACCTGCATCAGTGCACGCCCGTTACACGTGTGGCAGTTTCCAGACAGTGACAGCGGCTGCCTGGGGGTGCTGCTGCTGGACAAGCCTGGTTGGCCTGTTGTGAAAAGAAACACACGCCGCCCTCCTGTAAAAGGAGGAGAAGCCCCACAGCCATGAGAGCCACTGCCTGGTCACAGGTTAAGAATGCGTCTCGGGTAGGGTGAGCTGCTCTTCTAGGTCAATGTGAGATCATCTGGCTGTTCTGTAGCACATACAATACATTGTCAAGCTGACCACTGCTAACCGTCCATTTATGAAATAATAATGGGAGAGAGAAGGGGAGGAAGAAGGGAATTAGCGCACACACATGCACACACCTACACACATTACATGTGCACACATGCACACACACATGCACACACCTACACACATCACACACATGCACACATGTACACGCATGCACATACACACCGTACATATGCACACACATTACACACGCACCACATGCAAACACACATGCACTCATGTGCACATGTACATACATATGCACACATGCACCTACATGAACACACATGTACACAATACACATGCACACAGACGTACAAACATGCACACACCTACACACATTACACATGCACACATGCACACACGCACATGCATGCACATACACACATTACACATGCACACACGTACACACACCACACGCAAACACATGCGCACTCATGTGCACATGTACACACATATGCACACATGCTACATGAACACACATGTACTCAACACACATACACATAGACATACAAACATGCACACACCTACACACATTACACATGCACACATGCACTCACATTACACATGCACACACACATTAACATGCACACACATACATGTGCACACGTACACATTACACATGCACACACATGCACACATGCAGACACATGCACACATGCAGACACATGCACACACATGCAAACACATGCACTCATATGCACATGTACACACATTACACATGTGTGCACACAGGTACACCCACACACCTGTGTAAGTACGCACGTGCATGTTTCTATGTGGTCTCGGTTTCTGCAGCTGGTCATGTGCTGCAGTGCATATTTATGGGAACATATTTCTTTTACCCACATTCCCTGTTTCGTTTGCCCTCTCTCAGCCTCTCATCTGGTCAAGGTTTGCTCCCTGGTGGGGGAAACTGAGTTGCTGTCACCAAAGGGGCTGAGTCCTCAGTGGCCCTGCTCGTTCCTTTACTTCTGTGTTTTGGTGGCTGCAGCCTACTAATTCTCACAATGCCACATGGCAGTACCCAGAGGCGCCCGGAGATGCCCTGGGCTGCTGCTCGTTCTCCTCTACGGCAGCGTCCCGGGGTCCCCCTCAGCAGGGGCTTTGTCACCTTGGCTGGCACAGGAGCTTGTGGCTTACTTGTGGATTTGGAGCACACAGAGTCCAGCAGCTCAGTGCCCACACTGACTTCCAGCTCTGCAGACCTGCTGTTGTGTCACCAGGGGAAGCATTCTGCTGAGGACCAAGACATCTAAACCAGCAGAGTCCAACATCCTAGGGACAGGAAGGCAGCGTTCCAGGGGTGGGGCTGCAGGTGTGAGTGACAGGAGCTCCTTCTGCATCCAACCAATGCTGGGACCTGGGTATGTTGGGACCTGGGTGTGTTGGGACTTGGGTATGTTGGGACCTGGGTATGCTGGGACCTGGGTATGTTGGCTGCAGAATGGCACCATGGCTTGTTTAAAACATAAATTGCACCTGAAGATAGAAGCCCAGCCTTTCAGGGAGTGCTTGTCCAATGGGCACCATAACTGGGTCTTCACTAGGCCAGCAGAGGGGTGGGGAATGCCATGGACCAAAGATTTGCAAGGACGCCTGCCAGCCATTGCCGAGAGGCTCTGTGAGTTGACTTCCATGGCCGGAAACAGTATGGCGCTGAGTGCCGCGATGGCAAGAAAGGCAAGAGGCAGGTGCGTGGGGTGGAGCCATTGGAGCAGGGAGGCAAGTCTAGCCCAGAAAGGACTCCCCGAAGCCCCTTCCACGGTGCCCCCATGACTTCAGGGTCCCAAGGTCACCCACCAGGCACCCGTGAGTGAGTGGCACAAAGTCCAAGGAAAAGCCGCCGCCAGGGGCCCCAGTGGTGGTTTCTGCTTGGGCGCGTGCGGTATGCGGGTCCCACGACTGTGCTGGTCGCCCGGCTCACCTTGTCCAGGAGAGACCATGTTGCTGAGCTGTGCCTGGTCTCTAGAGTATGGGCTGCCACCACAAAGCACCACAAACCAGGTGGCTTAGAACTGACTGCAGGAATGTCTCTGGTCTGGAAGCCACAAGTGCAAAATCAAGGTATGGGCAGGGCCATCTCCCTCCAAAGACCCTCCCTGTCCCCGGTGGCTCCTCATCAGCTTCCTTGGCCTGTGGCTGCCTCACCCGACCTCAGCCTCTGTCATCACAGGACACTGTACCCACGTGTCTGTCTCCATGCAGCATTTCCCTCTCCATGCAGCATTTCCCCCTCACATTGACTTAGAAACCACCCCAAGGGCCTCAGCTTAACTTGATTAGATCTGCAAAGACTCTATTTCCAGGCTGGGTGCCATGGCTCACACCTGTAATCCCAACATTTTGGGAGGCTGAAGTATGTGGATCATTTGAGGTCAAGAGTTTGAGACCAGCCTGACCAACAAGGTGAAATCGTGTCTCTACTAAAAATACAAAAATTGATGGGATGTGGTGGTGGGTGCCTGTAATCCCAGCTACTCAGGAGGCTGAGGCAGGAGAATCCCTTGAACCCAGGAGGCAGAGATTGCAGTGAGCTGAGATTGCATCAGTGCACTCCAACCTGGCCAACAGAGCAAGACTCCATTCCCCCCTGCAAAAAATAAGACTCTATTTCCAAATAAGGTCCCGTTCACAGGTCCTGGGAGTTGGGACATGAACGTATCTTTTTGGGGTCACCACTCAACCCATGACAAACCCCATCCCTGCCATCCTGGCCACTTTGGGTGGGACCCCTGAGCAAGCATGGGGTAGCAGGCCCCAGAGAGAGGACAAGGGACCTCCCCAGAGTGTGGCTCTGCCTGGATTCCGACAGCACCCCCTGCAGCAGACGGCCTCGGTGCCCTCATGTCTGCCATCCCCATGCCCTCCCAAAGGGCCATCCGCACACCCTGCCCTCAGCCTCCCTGTCTACCGTCCTCCAGTCACCCTCTTTCCAGGCCCCACTCATGCCAGGGCCATCAGCAGGTCTCCTGAGCTGGGAGATGTGTATCTCCACCTCTGCCTGTTTCTCCATCGGGACTAAGTGGACAACAGACCGTGGCCGGGAGCTTCGCCTCCTCCATCGCTTCCCTCCCGCTGCCTTCTCAGGATTCTGGGTTAGAGCCGTGATTCTGCCACAGCCGACTTCCGTCCACAGAAAACAGTCAGAACCAGCTGTGAACCAAACCCGAGTTTTTGTCTTCGGTCCAAGGTGGGCGAAGCTGTATTGTGTGGGATGAGGAGGGGGCGCACGTGAGCGGGGTGTGGGGCAGTGCCAGCCGCCTCATCACTCCTCTTGCTTCTGCCTCCCTCAGCCTCATGGGCTGTCCCTCGGGACCATGGGTTGCTGCCACTAGGCTCATCCTTGCGGCCTCCTGGCTCAGACAGTGCCTGGCCGACAAGGAGCCCTCAGGTTGGATATCTTGTGGTCAGCCACTGGGTCTGGGCTTTTCTCAGAAAGACAGCACGGGGCCTCGGGGGAGAGCACTGCTCTTGGCCCTGGGCGTCTATACCTCGTTCTTCCCTCTGTAGCTTTTCTGAGGTTCCACACAGTAGCCCTATCTGCCATGAAGACCTCTGACCTTGCAGAGGCCAGCAAAGCATCTCAGGGTCTGAGATCCGAGGAGGCCCCCAGATGCTGTTTCTCTTTCTAGGCCCAGGCAGCAGATGGCACGGTAACGTCAGGCCAGGGTGGCAGGACCCTCAGCCACATGCTGGGGCCCTACATTTCAAGGACATACTGCCTGGTCGCTGACGCGTGTGTGTTCTACAAAGTCGAACAAGATGCTTGCTGCTCTCTCTGACCATCAGGAACAACTGATGTGATGTCATCAGCAGGGAGACCAGAGCGGTGGCCCCAGGACCTCCCAGTGAGCAAGATCCCTGTAGAGGGTGTGGGAGGGGTGATCAGGAGGGTGAAGCGGGCCCTGGGCAGGGCTGTGAAGATGAACCCTCACCTGTGCCAGGTGGAAGCTCATGCTCCGGGATCGCAGGAAGCCACGTTCCCAGTGGCCAGTCCTGTGCCTTCTCCCGGGGGACCCGCTCCCTCAGTGGAGATTCCATGGTTGGAAAAGTGTCAGCAGCTGGGTCCCCTGAGTGAAGCCAAGGAGAATCCCCAGCAGTGGTTCTCAGTTGGGGGTGGGGGTGGCTGGACATTGGGCAGTGCCAGACACATTTATGGTGGTTACCTTCGGGGGATGTCACAGGCTTCCAGTAGGGGAGGGCCAGGGAAGCTGCCAACACCTTGTGAAGGCCAGGTCGGCCCCACCACAAAGGGTCATCTGTCCCCAAAGTCCTAAGTGTTGAGATTGTGCAACCCTCGTCCAGGGTCACCTTCTGAGATCCATCTGCCTCCCGCACAGGCCACAGTGCCAGGAATCCCTGCACTTGCTTCTCCAGGCCCAGCCTCAGCCTCACCACAGGGTGCTGTGCTGCTCTGGCTTTCCTCTCCTGGGTAGAGAGAAGCTTCAGGGGTGTCTGCTGTCTCTCCCCACCCCAACAGGCGTCATTCTGTGGGTTTGGGGCCAACGTGGGGATTCTCCCAATGGCCAACTGTGTCCAGTCCGATCATGCATTCCGGGACTGTGGACGTGGCTCAGGCCATGGAGCTCACGTGGAAGTGGACGTGACCACAGGTGTCGCTTTCCTCTGGACTGCAGGCTGCACGGGGCTCAGGGTCCCCAGGAAGCAGATCGGCACAGTCTGCTCCCAGATGGCCTGGCTGGATCCCTGCTGTCGAGCACAGCCTGCTGTGGACCTGGTTGGGGCCAGTGCAGGGGAAGCGTCCAAGTTCCTCCTTGTGAGAGTGTAGGGGACCTTCCTGAAGGCTCCAGGACCCTGGGGAGAGCGGCCTGGCTGGTGCCGAAGCTGAGCAAGTGGCTGGGACTCCTCATGGGGACACCACAAGTGAAGCTTCTGGTGGGTAGACACGGAGGACACCTGCCTTGTAGGTCGAGCTCCACTTCACTAGGCCTTCCATCTGGTTGATCCCAGAGATCCTGATCAATCAGCCACGATTAAAGCACATGCTGAGCTAAATCTCCCAATGATCACTCTGTCCCCACTGCCCACGATGGCTGACAGCTCTTGTCCTCGACTGGCCAGCAGCAGTGAAACCCCGCCTGGCCACTGCCACTCCCCAACCTATCATTCTCACTAGACCAGGGGCCCACCCCAGTGAGTGCGGTCAGCTGCAGATGCCTCCACCTCGCCCCTCGCCAAGATACCCCTCCTAAGCCCTGGAACCCTGAGAGTTGCCTGATACCGCGAGGTCCATGCGGGGGTGATATAAGGTGCAGGATCCCGAGACGGGGGGATATCCGGACCACCCTGGAGGCCCTAAATTCCATCACAAGTGTCCTCATCAGAGAGTCGCAGAGGAGACGTGGTCACCCCCTGCGGAGACGGCCATGTGGGACGGGGTGGGGATTGGAAGATGCCAGTCTTGAAGACCGGAGCGAGGTAGCCACAAACCCAGGAACGTCGGTGGCCCCTGGAAGCTGGGAGAGGCTGCAGAGGATTCCGTACTGGAGCCTCCAGAGGGAGCGCCCTCATTTCCGCCCAGTGAGGCTAACTTTGGACTTCCTGCTTTCGTGAGTGTGAGACAGTAAATGTGTGTTGTTTTATGCCCCCTGGTCTGTGGTGATTTGTCTTGGCATCCCCGGGAAACGAATCCGAGGCCTCTCCCTGCCTTGTCTTGGCCTCTGGAGCACAGCCTCAGTGGAGTTTGTGAGAGGCCAGGCCTCTGTCACGGACAGATTCACTTTCTGAGCCCAGGGAAAAGCATGTCTGGGCCCTGTCCTGGGGGCAGCGGGGAGTCGGGTCCTCTCCTGGAGGTAGCGGGGAGTCGGGCCCTGTCCTGGGGGCAGCGGGGAGTCGGGTCCTCTCCTGGGGGCAGTGCAGAGTGAGAAGCCCATGGTAAATGAGCCCATTGGCTCCTCCCTGAGTCTCCGGGTGGCCTCTTCTCTGCTGGGTCAGGGACGTTCTGGCGTCACAATAAACGTGACTGATAGTCACTGTGAGTCGGGGTCTGTCACTGACCAGCCAGGCCTGGTGAGCAGCCCGGCTCCTTCAGCCGACACAGCAAGGCCACTGTCTCTGGAAGGTGAACCCTTAGCAGGGACTTAGCCCAGATCAGCCTTGCATGTGATCCCTGGTACGAGGCCCTAAACATCACCCCTCAAATTATTTGCCCAAGATGCTTGCAGCAAAGCCTAACATGGCTTTTGGCCTCCGAGTTACCTTCTCCTGGGCTAGACACCTCTGTCCCTAGAGCACGCGCTGACTCCTCATGGGCGCCGAGGAAGCAGGTGGCGCGTCTGGATATCAAGAAGGGCAGGGGCTCCATGCGGCAGAGCAAGCGTCCGGACCAGGCTGCTTCGGGGTCTCTCGGAGCGAAGCCTGGTTTCCCAGACCCGGGCAGTGGACTCTACCCTGGCAAGCGAGCCGCGGAGAGGCGCAGGAGGTGACGACTTTTATTCCTGTGTCCCCGCCCCAAGGTCCAAGGCCCTGGCCCTTCCGGAAGGACGCCTGGTGTCCCCCGAAGAGCCTTGACGCGTGAGGGGCTCGGCTTTGCGCTTCATCGTCGGCTCAATGACATGCAGGGTTCGTTTTCGGTGAAGTCATCCCTGAGGCGAAAAGAAATGAGATTATTTCAGGGCCACCACCGTAGGTCTCTGCTTTGACTGTAGCTGGAGCGAGTCACGCCTCCCTGCGAGTTCTCGGGGCAGCGGAAGTCGGCCGGACCTGTTGTCTGCAGCTGCCATTGCAGAATTCAGTCCTGGCCAAGTGCAGCCCCCACGGGGTCCCCAAGGAACTTACTTCAAAGGAAACTCAATCACGATCCCACACAGTGACAGTCCTGTTGACTGCGATGTCCCTGCACGGCTCCGACAGCCAGTGTCCGGGTTTTCCTTGGTAGAAAGCACAGCGCTGTTTTCAGGGTAACAGCAACCTCCACCGTCCCGGAATTCCCGCTGCGATGGCTGGTTCTGGGGACTGTTCCCAGGAGGAGTATCAGCCAACGTCCAGCCAGGGACTGGAACCACCCTGGGTGCTTCCGTAGAGGGAGTCCAACCCCAGAACGGCCGCCTGGACCTTGGAGGGTGAATGCAGGAAACAGCCTCCACTCAGGGCCGGGAGGGTGGTGGAGGTGAGGTTGCCCAGGTCCGGAGGCTCAGGGAGGGGCTGCAGGGTGGAGATGCAGACAGAGGCGGGGGCACCGTGAGGATAGTGCGGACACCCAGGGAGGCAGAGAAGATGGCCTAGCCCCCGCCTCCTGTCCACACTGTCCAGAGAGAGAGGGGTGGGCACAGATGCCGAGGCCCTGCCCACCCCACACCCTGGCCACCTGGCCTTGGCGCCCGCAGTGCCTCGTGCTCCTGATAAGCAGCGAAGGGGATGCCCTGGGGAGGGAGGGCTGAGCTCCCAGGGCAGAGACGCAGACTCGGGACTTCCAGGTGCTGTGAGGTTGAGGTCAGTTACACCCGCACGTGCATGGGGGAAGCTCTTCTGTTTGTTCACGGGTGGAAACGCCACAGATCCCTCCTTGAGAAGTCAGGCTGGTGGTGTTCCTTCCCCAGGACGGCCGTGCCTGTGACAAGCAAGAGACCCCTCGGCTGCCTCCAACTTCCCGGCAGTGAGCTGTGCTTTGGCCCGAAAAGGACTGGCGTCTCCCAGTGGCTGGCTGGGGACACATAGGGGCAGCAGTCTCCATGCTGGACCAGCTCGTTTCCAAGCCATTTTCCCTGATCAGAGCCTTGGGGACCAAGAAGGGGGATCCATGTCGGGGCTCTGTTAACAGAACTCCCAGCATCCTCCATCCCTCCCATCCTCCTTCCCTCCCTTCCATCCTTCCCTCCTTGCTCCTTCCTTTCTCCCTTTGTCAGGTCAGGAGGTGGCCCGGGGCCTGGCTTTCCCACCTGTACAATGGGAGGTGGGTGACGCTGGGCAATGCCCATCTTCCCCTCTGGTGGCCGATGTTGAGGACCCCTTGACAGGCAAGGGCCCTGAGTGCTCCCGGGAGGGTCTGGCTTTCTGACAAGTCAGCCACGGCCCTGGCTGGGCATGAATATTCAGCCCACGACGGTGGGAAACAGGGCAGCCCCGCCTGGCCAGCCGGGAGTGTCCACTTGGGATTTGATGCAAGCCAGGGCTGCAGCCCACCCTGCTCCTCACCCACCGGCCAGGCACCCGTAAGCTCCACACCAAGGGCAGGTGGGCGGGCAGGTGGGTGGCAGGGCTGTGGAAGCTAGTGAGTGCCAGGCCTGCTCCTCGGTGCCTCACACCCGCGGGCCTCCAGCTGTATCTGGCCCCGTGTCCCTGGAACGCTGACCTCGGGGCTTCCCTCTCCAGTTTTGCCCTCACAGATCAGCAGTGTTGGAGGGTTGGGGTTACCCCTCACCTGCTTTCCCATTCAGATGCAGGAGGGCCGGGCTGACGCCTCCCAGGAAGGCCCAGCTCCCCACGGAGGGTGGCCCTCCTGTGGCCACTGGGGACCCTCTCTGCTCCAGCCCTCCAGGCCCAGTGGTCAGGACATCGTAAGGAGTGCTGTGGCTGGGGCTTCGAGAGCCCTGTCCCCTACCAGCTCCTCTGCCCCGCCTGCGCCTCTGCACAAGATCCTTCTGCTGCTTCCCCTCCAGGGCTGTGGCCCCTCACGAGGGTTTTGCAGACGTATCCAGGGCCCAGCTGACCTGCCAGGGCCAGTGCTCTTTCCTCCTGATGGCAGCTCCCTGGCAAGGTGTGGAGGAGGCTGCCCCCAGTCCCCACAGAGGGCTTTCAACGGGGCGGGGCAGGGCAGTGCCACCTGCCTGGTGCTGGGCATCCTCACCCTCCTGGGAGCCACGGTGCTGGAAGATGAGGACACTCCTACCTCTGAAAAGCCGCGGCCCTGAACCCACGGCAGGGATGGGAGTGCCTGACGCAGATGCTGGCTGCCGTCTACTCTTGGGGCAAACTCCCACCTCCCTGAGAGGCTTACCTGGCTGCGGGGAGGGAGGGGCCCAGCTGTGTGGGTATGTTTATCTCTGCAGAGGCGCTCTCCTGGGCAACAGCCCCCTCGCACTGTAATTCTGGAGATTTTCCTCGCGTGTCATTTTTAATAGATGTGATTATGGTTTGGAGTCTGATATTCTGGTAATTATCTTCCTGGGCTTAATCCCTGTGCCCTCATAATGCCATTAGGGACTCGACATGGGAGTCTTAAAACAGTGATTATTTATCGTGTGTGCCTTCAGCTCAGAGCAATCCTGACCGCGTTCTGCTGCTTCTGGGAGCGAGGGTGGGGCTCTCGGGCGCTCAGGCGGCCTCTCTCGCGGCAGCTTTGCTAACTACTACTTGTGCTTTGATATGCGGCCAAGATGGAATCAGGGGTCAGACCTCAGCTGTGAGAGCTGCAGCCTCCAGTCTCAGCTGCTCGGGGACGGAGCTGTGTCCAGCCAGGCCTTGTCCCCAGTCCCCCAGGGCCGCCTGTGTGCAGTTCCTGCCAGCATCCCTCAGGGACCTCTGGACAGCAGGGGCATCAGGAGCAGGGTTTCCGTTCCTGTCCCACCAGGGCCCTGGTGTGTGACCTTCGCTGAGCTGCTTTTCCTGCCTCTGTCCGTAAAATGGGCACAGTAAAAAGACCTACCTTGAAACTAAAATGCATATTTCTCCGTGAAAGGAGCCAGTCTGAAAATGCCGCACGCCGTGAGATTCTAGCTCAAGGGCATTCTGGAGAAGGCGGAACTACGGAGGCAGCCGAAAGATGAGCGGGTGCCAGGGACTCAGGGGAGGGAGGGAGGGAGGCACAGGTGGAGCACGGGAGGTCTCCAGGGCGTGGGCCCCTCCGCAGGACCCCACAGTGGTGGATCCACGCCATCACACGCCTGTCCACACCCACGGGACGCACAGGGTAGAGGGCGAGCCTGGCGGTACCTCTGGGCGCGAGGTAAGGCTGTGTAAATGCCAGGTCAGCCACGGTGGCAAGTGTAGCATGCTGGGAGTGTGTGGCTGATGGGGGTGGCTGTGCTCACATGGGGACTCTGTGCCTTCCACACAATTTTGCAGTGAGCCTAAAACTGCTCTAAATAATAAAGTCTAGTGGGAAAAAAAAAGCCCACCTCATTGGGGACAGTGCGCCCTGAAGGAGAAGCTGTACCCAGCTCGTAGTCACGGCGCAGCTCAAGATGCGGCCCCTGTGGTCCGCTTGGCTCAGACCTCGGCTCTGCACCTGCTCTGAACTAACGGAGAGTGACAGAGATGTCCTTGCTCCCAGCGGAGCCAGCCTAGAAGAGCTGGAAGCCGGTGGGATGGGGCTGGGGGCACTGCGGACCCCTGTGGGTTGGCATCAGTGAGCAGCAGGGGCTGTAGTGTGCCTGTGTCCCCCAGGTCACCCCGAGTGCCTCTGCACTCTGCACCAGGGTGAAAGCCGGCAGAGAGACGTCCCTGGGGGCTGGTGGCGCTTGCCGGTTCCGGGAAGCGAAAGTCGGTTTGGAATCTTTGTTAACAGCTGGGCATACATCTTTTAAATTATAAATCGATAAATAGTTAATTCAATAATAGAACTCTTTTGAATATTTCATGCTGCCCGTGCACTGCGACGCTCTGCATAGATGTTGATGAAGTGGCAGAGGAATTGGAGGCAAACCCCCCAACTCCTATGAGCACGGTCATGGGCTCGGCTCAGAGTGGGAGCCGAGTCAGTTACAGGCTGGGCCCTCACTGTCTCTGTTGTCCACTCACCTGGGACCACACGGGATGCCTCACTCCGATTAAATGCCAGAAGCTCAGAGGGGAGATGGAGGTTTCAGGAGAATAAAGTGTTGGCTACAAATTCCTATGTTAAAGTCCTGACCCCTGGACCTCAGATTGCGACTCTGTTTGGAGATAGGGTCTTTAAAGCGGTGAGCGAGGTTAGGGTGGGCCCTCCAATGTGTGAGTTAGGGTGGACCCTCCAGTGAGTGAGGCTAGGGTGGGTCCTCCGGTGAGTGAGGTTAGGGTGGGCCCTCCGGTGAGTGAGGTTAGGGTGGGCCCTCCAGTGAGTGAGGTTCGGTGAGTGAGGCTAGGGTGGGCCCTCTGGTGAGTGAGGCTAGGGTGGGCCCTCCAGTGTGTGAGGTTAGGGTAGGTCCTCTGGTGACTGAGGTTAGGGTGGGCCCTCTGGTGAGGGAGGTTAAGGTGGGCCCTCATCCAGTGTCACTGGTGCCCTTCTAAGGAGAGGAGATTCAGACCCAGAAGCACAGAGCGATGGCCCTGTGGGACACAGGGAGGAGACGGTGTCCACAAGCCCAGGAGACAGGCCTGGGGAAGAACCAGCTCTGCTGCCACTGTGACCTTGGGCTTCAGTCTGCAGGACCCTGAGAGTAAATTCCTGCCACTAGCTCCCTCCCCACCCTGCTGTGTCCCACTCTGGGGTCAGCAGCGGGCCAGGCCTGAGAGTCCTTTCGGTGTGCTCTGAGAAGCCACAGAAAGCAGTGCCTGGGAGACCTGACGGAAGTCCTGGGCCAAGCCAAGCAGAGGGGACCTCACTGCCGTGATCACCCGCTGCATCCAGCACATTGTCTCCGGGCGTTTGGGAGAGACGCTGGCCGGCACAGCCTGCGCCCAGGATCCCGTCACTTGCCCTGCGCTGTTCCTGAACTGTCTGACCTAGAGAAGGGCCATGTGTGAGCACACGGAGGCAGAGCAAGTGGCACAGCTCAGAAAACCAGTGCTGGCTCCAGCAGGTCTGGGTCGGACAGCACCCCCTTCCCCCATAAGCCCTTCCCCCATAAGCCTTGTGGCTTGGGGACACCTCTGACCTCAGGCCACTCCTCTGTACTGTGCCTGTACCACGTGTGGCTCCATGCTCGCCGCAATGAGGTTGCCACGGGGCCCTGAGGTTGCTTCTGCTGTCTCGGTTGCCCTGCGGGTCTCCTGCCTGGACCCTGGCCTAGGAGTGGGCATCCACCAGGAGGAGCAGAGTCCAGCTGCACCACCAGGGCCCATGTGCGCCTGCCTGGGGCCCGGCCCACAGATCCAGCACGCGGTTCTGGCCTGAAAATCCCCCTTGGCAAGTCCTGGCGCCAACTGGGTCCTCTGAGCCTCGGCCCTGCCAGATCCTGGCTTTGTCCAGAAGAGGGTCCTGCCACTGTCAGGGGACCTTGGCATGCCACGTGCTCTGGCCCCTGGAAGTCAAGGCTCAGGTCGTGGAGTTAGGTTGAGCTCGGGAATTTTCTAGGTCAGAGGACCTGGGGCAGGTGGGGCTCCACTCACCCACCCAGCTCTGGCTTCCGAGGGGAGGCTCACAGGGGAGTTTCCTGACCACGCCCTTTGAGCGCCATAGAGCCGGGTGTGGCGCTGGCTGGGATACGGGGACCCCCGCAATTTGGTTCTTGTTTGTTTGTTCACACATTCACTTATTGATGGCCTGCATCTCCATTAAGCTGGGGGTCCCACGAGGGCAGGCTGGTGCCTGGGGACATCGCAGTATCAAGGGCGTGTGGAATCCAGGCGCTCGTGGGCTGGGCAGCCCTGTCCAGGATCTACCCCTGCGGATGGCACCGGGAGTCAGTTTCTTGTTGTCAATGTCTCTGGCAGCAAATCACCCCCATCCTTTGCCCAAGGGGCACACACTCAGGCCCAGTCCAGCCTCCCCAGACATCAGTGAGGGCGGAAGGTGGTCACACAGCTTGAACTTGGCCCATCAGAGTCCCCCTGGGGTGTTCTCCACCTTCCTTGTGAGAAGTGATGCTGCTACTCTTTCAAGTTACTGAGTCCCGGGTGCTTTGCCGCCCAGCCATGCGTACTCAAAATGTGGCGAGCCTGCAGTGCGGTGGCTCCATCCTGGCTCCCAGGTGCTTCCTGAGGCTGGAGTCAAGCAGAGGAAAGACGGAGCTGGGCACAGGCAGAGACCATGCCTCCCATGGTCAGGGCCCTGGTTCCTGGGGAGCCTGAAGCCAGCTGCATCCCTGGGTGTCCCATCTGGCCGTGTGGCGACTTTTCTGTGTGAGCCACTCTGAGCTGTGTTCTGCAGTTGCAACCGGAAAAGTCCAGTATGGTCCTAGCATGGGGTCGAGGTCAATGGTTCTGTCTGCGGGCAAAACCCTTGGAGAGGCTTTGGAGGACAGGACCTGTGAGTGCAGGGAGCCCGTGAGTGCAGGGGGCCTGTGAGCGCAGGGACCTCCACGGGGCTACAGTACGATGGGGCACACTGGGGGTTTGTGACGTCCATCAGCCGGCCTCCCTGTGTTGGGACCTCAGCTAGTGGCGCAAAGCAGAGGCCAAGAAATAGCCCATGACACCTTCCTGGCTCCAACGGCTCTGCCCTGAGGGCTGGCAATGCCCAGGACACAGCTCTGCCCTGCGCCCTGCCTCTCCTGTGTGTGTCAGGCCCTGCCCCTCCAGCTGAGTGGCCTCACGACCTGCCCCCCACCAGCTGGCTAAATGGGAGGATGAGGGTCACAGGGAGGCTCAGGGGCCTCTGGGGAGCAGAGTATAGCTTGGCCTGATGCACCTGCCCAGCGTGGCCTCAGGTGGCTTCCGCAGGACGGAGAAGCCATGAGATGCAGCCCATTGATCTGTGCGGGCTTTGTGAGCCGCGGCTCAGCAGGGGTCACTGTTGTTCAGGGAGCAAGGCTGTGCCCCTCACTGGGACATGGGGGTGCAGGAGCATCAGCCCAGGTCAGGGAGGGACAGCCCCCAAGCCACCCAAGCCCTGTGTTGGGCCCCGTTAATCCTTCAAGGAGTCTCAGAAAACCCTCGGGTTTGGAGTGTCCTCCCTGTGTCCCAGGGACCCTAACCCCAGGGGCTCTCTCGGTGGGTTGAGTTGGTGAGATATTCAGTAGGCCACATCGCTGTCTCCGCCAGAGAGTTCTGGACCTGGGGTACTCTGGCGCCCACCCACCTGGGGGCCAGTGTTCTAGGCAGTGGCAGTGTGTGGCAGCTGCAGGGGCCATGCCTACCCGGAGCCTCTGACGTGGGTCTCCAGGCATCTCGTCCGGAGGCTGAGGGGTTGGGGGGTGGTGGGCCGGGGTCCCTGTGGCAGTTCTGAGCCCCCAGGGCCAGGCCTGCCAAGCCAGTCTTACTGAGCCACCCTGGTGTGTGCTGGGTGCCCCTTGCTCCCTGTGGCCAGTGTAGACGGGAGGTGCAGAACGTGCTGCCCGCGAGGTTCCTGAGTCTTTCTCTGTGCACAGAGGAGAGGCGGGCAAGCTCCTGGGCCAAGGTGGCATCCAGAGGTCTGGGCGTTGCCCCTTGGAGACGCTTTCACAGAGCCAGGACCCTGGAGGCGTGGGACCCACGCGATTCGTCTCCCATCTTCAAGGCCAACACAGATGGGCCGTCCACTGTCCCAGGGGGACCCGACGGGGCCCAGAGTGGACAGCGGCCCCTACCCAGGCGCGCGCGTGGCCCCAGATCCCACGCTGAGTCCCTGCGCTGCGGCTGCCGCAGCGCTGCTGTCCCTGAGCGCAGCCCTGTCTCTGCTGGCCTGTTAACTGCGCTGACAGAGCTGTAACCATGACAGTAGATTAATATCTCTTTAATCAGCCAAAATGAACATGGCATGCTGGTGACAGTCCAATTTTCTGCTAACAGATTGTGGCCTATCGAAACCCAGCGCTCAGCTGATTTTTATTTCTGCCAGAGATAATTCAGCATGGGAGAAGCAGCCGCCACCATCCCATCCACCAGCGCCGTTCAATAAATCCCGTGCCGGCGTTTCTCACCCACTGTCAGGAGGCCGCCCAGGGGACTCCGAGGGCCTGCGGCATTTAGAGGCTGTCTCGGAGCCCAGAGGCACGGCGGCTGCTGCGATCAATGCTGGGCCTGGACTTGCCTGTTTCCAGGGATGGGGGCTGTGGGGGATCTCAGGGTCCGAGGGGAGGATGGGGGAGGGTGGGACTGGTGGGCACATGAGCACAGGCGCGTGTGTGTGTGCAGAATGGGTGTGCATTTTGGAGTGTGTGGGTGTATGTAGGGTGCCTGTGAATGTGTGTGTGTGTAAGCATGTGGGTGTGTGCATGTATGTGTGAGTGTGAGTGACCTTGTGGGTGCACATGTATGGGGACTGAGAACCCATTTCGGGGCACAGGCTTTGCATGCCTCTCAGGCCTCCTCTCCCAGCTGGAGGAAGTCACCTCTTTCCCATTTTCTCTGCAGGATGTGGAGAGCAGCCCTTACCCGGCATGCTCCCGGAAAAGCAGAAAAGCATCAGGGGATCCACGACCCAGGGGCATGGGAGGTGGAGCTCCCTCCCACCTCATTGGGAGGGAGGTTAAGTGGCTCCTGGGTGAGGCAGGCAGAACCCAGGGCAGGCCTCAGCTTCAAGGATGGTGATCTTGGGGAGTCCAGCTGCTCCGGGCAGCTCTTTCCAGAGGCAGCTGGTGCACCCCACGTGGAGGAAGCTCTATTTTAATTAATTAATTAATTAATTTTAGAGAAAGGGTTTCTCTCTGCCACCCAGACTGGAGTGCAATGGTGCAATCATGGCCCGTTGCAGCCTCAAACGCCTGGGCTCAGGCAATCCTCCCTCCCTGGCCTCCCAAAGTGCTGGGATGGCAGATGTGAGTCACTGCACCCATTCATCCATCCATCCACCCGTCCATCCATCCATCCATCCATCCATCCATCCATCCACCTACCCATCCATCCACCTGTCCATCCATCCATTCACCCGTCCATCCACCCGTCCATCCATCCATCCACCCGTCCATCCATCCATCCATCCATCCACCCGCCCATCCACCCGTCCACCATCCATCCACCCGTCCATCCATCCATCCATCCACCCATCCATCCATCCACCCATCCACCCATCCATCCACCCGTCCATCCACCGGTCCACCCGTCCACTCACCCGTCCACCCATCCACCCATCCATCCGTTCATCCATCTGTCCATCCATCCATCGTCCATCCATCCATCCACCCGTCATCCATCCATCCACCCGTCCATCCACCGTCCATCCATCCATCCATCCATCCATCATCCATCCATCCATCCATCCACCTACCCATCCATCCACCTGTCCATCCATCCATTCACCCGTCCATCCACCCGTCCATCCATCCATCCATCCATCCATCCATCCATCCACCCGCCCATCCACCCGTCCACCATCCATCCACCCGTCCATCCATCCATCCATCCACCCATCCATCCATCCACCATCCACCCATCCATCCACCCGTCCATCCACCGGTCCACCCGTCCACTCACCCGTCCACCCATCCACCCATCCATCCGTTCATCCATCTGTCCATCCATCCATCCGTCCATCCATCCATCCACCCGTCCATCCATCCATCCACCCGTCCATCCACCCG
Organism: Trachypithecus francoisi; assembly: GCF_009764315.1. Classification (NCBI taxonomy): domain Eukaryota; kingdom Metazoa; phylum Chordata; class Mammalia; order Primates; family Cercopithecidae; genus Trachypithecus; species Trachypithecus francoisi. The sequence continues at coordinate 120,028,833 of NW_022681457.1, read as the reverse complement.
TCCATCCATCCATCCATCCATCCATCATCCATCCATCCACCCGCCCATCCACCCGTCCATCCATCCATCCATCCACCCATCCATCCATCCATCCACCCATCCACCCACCTGTCCATCCACCCGTCCATCTATCCATCCACCCATCCATCCACCTGTCCATCCACCCGTCCATCCATCCAGAGCTCTTTTCTAATGTGACTGATGTGGACCCACCAGCTGCTTTTTCCCAGGGTGGTCGGGGACCCATGCAACCACCTGCAGCCTTCCCTAGGGGGCCATCCCAGAAGCTGCACCCCAGACCAGCTTGGCTCAGGACTGGGTTCTTGGGTCATCAGCCAGCTGTAACCCCCATCCCCAGCAGCCAGAGCCTCCCCGCAGGTTGATCTTCCCAGGTGTCTGTGTCTCCAGGCTGGGGAGGGGAGGGAAGGGGTCCCCAGGACAGGGAGCCAGGCCTGAGTCACAGAGAGCCTAGCAAGGGGGGCTGGCCAACTTCCCCTTCGTATCCTTGTCACCATCACCAAGTCTCTCTGTAAAAAAGATTGCGCGAGAGACAGTCGTTAGAGGTCATGCTTCTAGAAGGTTCTGACTCTCAGCAAGCTCAGTCGGGAAGATGCTGGTGCCAGCATCCGACATGGCTGCTGGGGATGGGAGGAAGCATCCGTTGCCTCAGCATCAGCATCAGCATCCCTGCTCGGGTCACCGCATCCCAGTGGCTCCAGCCCAGGCCTCAGAATCCACCCCGGCCTGTCATGATTTCTTCAGCCTTCTGTCTGCCCTGGTGAAGCTGCGGTGGCCCTGCCCTCCTGGTGCCAGCTTTGTCCCATTCATTCAGGGGCTCAGACTAGGGATCACCATCCCTGTTCCCCTGTCACTCTACCTCCCTACTGGATCTCCGCATGGTTGAACCCACCTGGGAAGAGGAGGGTGTGGCCGCCCCACTGCATGTGGTTCCCAGGCTGCCTTGTTTGTCTGTTCTGCACACTTCTCCCTAGTGCTGCCTGTGCTGGGGCCTCCACAGGGGGGCAGCCTGAGTGTGGTCACAGCCCAGTAGGGACACAACACAGAAAAAGTAACCCTCTGCAATGTGTCCCATTCAGGTGGTGCTTGTGCTGTTGCCACCCTGACCATATCCAGGCAGACATCGCTAATCAAAGGCAGCACTAATTTCTTTGAAGGACAGCCCTGTGCCTTGAAAGGACTTGTGCTCCTCTCTGCAGCATGTGCCCCACCAGGCTGGGGTCCCTACTGGGCAGGTGCATTGCCCCATCAAACCCCAGACCTGGGCTGGCATCTTGTGTGTCCCCACCATATCTTGGTCCAGTGATATCACCACCTGCATCACAGGGGTACCACCGCCTCCCTCCCACCACTCCTGGAGGCATGAACTCTCACCCCAGAGGAGACAGCGCCTTGCCCAGGGCACTCAGCGGCACATGTGGTTGTGTGCTCAGCTCAGCCCTTGAGGTCTTGCCCACACTTCACAGGACCTGACCAATTGCCCTGGGGCAGGCACCATATTGTCCATCAAAGAAAGCAGTGCTGCCTTTGATTAGTGATGTCTGCCAGCCCTCAGCCCCTGGTTTTAGGGCCAGCTCTCAGCGACCAACCTCCCAGCTTCCTGGGACCCTGTCCTGCTCAGAAAGGTGCTTGGCAGACTCCACCCTCAGGAACACAGGTGCTGGGGCTGCAGGGTCCCAGGGGGCCCAGAGGGGACCCCTGGAGTTAGTGATTTTAGGGGTCATTTAATGCAGGGCTGCTGGCAAACCTGAAGGCAGGGAGGACTTGGTAGCCCCCTGGCCTAGGGGGTTAGGATGAGACAGCAGGCGAGGGGGTCTGGGTAGCCATCAGCAGAGCTGGGACTTCCAGTGGAGCTTGGCCACCCCCACCAGGGAATGGGTGTGTTTCCCTCCTCACTGCCACCTACACAGGCTCCCACTGGATGAGGCCGGAGGACACAGGTGCCACTGGCCACTGTGCACCAGATGGAGCAGAAAGGGACCGCTGGCCAGGTGGGCTCCCAGTGCCCATGCCCCGATCTCTGATAACAGACTGTGATTTAGCCTTTCTGTGCCCAAGGCGCTCTCCATCTGCCCCTGGCAGGGCTTCCCTGGGCAAGGTGGTGGGAGAGGTGCAGGCCGGCCGGGAGCCCTGCGTGTGCTCTCCCTGGGGAGCATCTTCCACAGAGGGCCAGGCTCCCTGTCTGCTCTGGGAGCATCGGGGCCCTTTTCCTTCAGGGCCTGCTGAGCCGCCTGTCCTGCTCCTCGTCCCAGGAGCACACACATCACACATGTACACACCTTGACATATACATATTTGCACAGCACACACATGCACGTACACATCCATGCAGCACATACATGCACACACATGAACACATACTCACTCCCACGGCACACACACATGTGTCCACACATGCACATACACACTTGCACAGCACACACACACATATACACCCACACAGCACATACATGCACACATGAATGCACTCACACAACACATACACACATGTGCACACATGCACACACCCATGCTTGCATTGTACACATGTGCACACACACAACACACAATGCACACATGCCCACACATGCACACACACAAATTCACACATACGTACTTGCACAGCACACACATATACACACAAACACAGTACACACAGCACACACAGTCACACATGTACACACGTGCATACATATAACACAATGAACATATATACACAATGCACATATTGCACTGCACACACGTACACATATACACACATGCACACATACACTCATGCACACACAAACATGCATGTACATCTGCACACAAGCACATGCATTCACACAATCATGTGCACACCCAAATGTTTGCCCACGTGTGCACATGTACAGCCATGCCCATGTGTGCAAATATCCACGTGTACACATGCACGTGTTTGCACATGAAAATACACATGGACACATATGCACATGGAGATGTGCACCCATGCAGATGTGCACCCACACATCCACCTACATTACATGTGCACCCACACATGATGTACGTGTACACACACTCCTGATGGCCTCACCCAGGACCCAGGGCCCAAGGCCCCCTCCAGCCTTCAGACACATTCTGTGTCATGGGACCGGGATTCTCGATGGCTGGCATCCGGGGCTCTGCCAGCAAAGGGCACTCCCAGCTGTGCCAGCCACAGTCTGTGCATGGGTGTGAGAAATTGTAGCTATGTGCACACACGAAAGCATGGCCTGTGACCAGGGTCCACCCCGGCGTGCCTGTGTGCCTGCTTCTGTATGTACACACGGCTGTGTCTCCACACACCCATGTCTGTACATTCTCACATATGTCCTTGTCTGCACTTTTGCTCAGGCGCTGGAACGTGGGGCCGAGGCAGGGCAGCTCGCGGGGGCTCCTGGGCCCGTGTCTGCCCTACCACCGCTGTCAGAGCTCTTCTGAGTCACCGTGGGGATTTTGGGGCTTCTCCTCCTCTGGGCTCGGATCCGGCTGCCCCAGAACCCGAGCTCTGAGGCCTCGTCCCCAGGCGGGTCCTGACCCCGGCAGGCCAGCCTTGCATTCCCTCAGCCCCATCACACCGGCTGACAGGCTGGCATTTCCCTCCCGCCTAGCGTTTCCCCCACCCCCGTCACGTCGACAAGCACCACGGGTTTCCTGACAGACGGAAATATCAATCCTTAGGTACAGGGACAAAGCAGGTTTTAAACTTTAACAAGAGGCTTTAATGGAAATAAAATGTAAAACTCCTCTTCAAATGGAGGTGCTTCTGTTTTATCGGAGAAAAAGTGCCCTAAATAATAAATTGACGACGTGTGTTGTGGTTCTTTTACATGCGTGAATATTTAAAACATGCAAACATGTGGGAGATGCATTTGCTGGGAACAAAAGGAACACACATACTTAACTCCTGAAATAATAAATAAGGCGAAGGTGCACAGCCGGAGACAGGGCGTGGAGACAGGGAAGGCAGAGGCCATGCATATTTAACGTGGCGGCTCTACGAGGCTGCGGGTGAACGGACTTGTGGGCAAACCATCCCGAAGCGTGGTGGTGAGGCGGGCAGGGGTGCGGGGTCCCGGCAGGGCAGCCCAGGCGCCCTCTGCCTTCCTGTCGGCTGCTTATTTACTGTTTGCAGATTTTAAAAGCCCCAACCATGCTCCTATCCTGCCCCTGTTCCATCACTGCTCATTTCAGGAGCACCTGGGTGCCCATGGTTTATTTAGTGCTGCTGTGTGTCTTCAGTGTGAGGCATTCGTACACGGGTGCCGGAGCAAAGGTCCATGAACCAGGCGGCTGAGAGCCATGGGAATTCCTTCTCCCCAGGTCTGGAGGATGGGGTTTGAAATCCAGGGGCCACAGGTGCTCTGGGAGGCTCTGGCTTTCCTTGACTCCTGGCTGCAGAGCCCCACGCTCTGCGTCCTGTCGCACGGCTAAATTCTCCCTGTGTGTCACGACCTCAGTTTAACGTGACAACATCTGCAAAGACCCTATTTCTGAATAAGGGCCCGTTCACAGGTCCTCAGAGTTAGGACCTCAATATTTCTTTCTGGGGGTACAATTCAACCTACAACAATGAACCAGAAGCCACCTGGGGTCCTCTGAAGGACAGGGAGCCTAAGGCCAAGCAGGACCAAGTGACTACCCAGGGATATTCAGTTGGCCTGTACCTAAGGAGAGCCGAGCCGGCAGGCAAGAGAGTGCCCTGAACCTGGGACCCCCTTCCTCCAGCTCCCCGACTCATGTCAGCGGGTGGTGGGAGGGGTCTTGAGTTAACGCATCTTTTTTATCTCTTTCCACACTTGGAACCCTGAATTTCAGAGTCCAGGAAAAGAAGTCATGAGATTTTGTGAGATTTGGGGAAACAATTTTTAGAACCTCGCTACGTATTTCGGTGCCTTTCTTATTTTTGTGAAGTGTAGAGATACAGTTTCCTTGCGTTTGGCTCTCCCTGTTCCTGGCATCTGGTGATCTCTTTGCTATCCAAGGCAGGCGGATGGAATGCGTTCCTGTTCTGAAGACCTTGTCCTCTGTGACACTTGAGGACCGGCGGGGGGCGAGAAGGAGGAGCGTGAGCTGAGCCAGACGATGGTGAGGCCTGCGCTGTGCTCTTGTGCCTTCCCCGCTGGTGGCCTTGGGGAGTCAGGAGCCTCTGATCGCCTTTTCTCATCTGAAAGTGGGTGTCACGCGGCCCCCACCCCACCCGCCTCCGCGCAGTTATGGGCAGCGAGTACACCCATGCACAAGTCCTTGGCAAACAGAAGCCATTTTCTGGAATTAATGGGGCCTTTGCCAGGTCCTCTGCAGGGGTTTTCTAGAACTTTCTAGAAAGGCTTAAGAAGGATGTGGTCTTTTCCAAGGCCTCCGAGTTGTCCAACCTGCCTTATTTTGTTGTTTTGTTTTGTTTTGTTTTAGGCTTGTAGCAGCCTGAAGCCATGGTTTGTGTCTGTGTTGCTAGTGATAAGTGGAAAAGAGGGATGAGGAGGGGGCTTCCCTGGCCCAGCCAGAAACAGGAACTGAGAGCCCCTGGCAGTGTTATCCCCCTGTGGGAGGGAACCTCTGCAGGCCTCTGTGCTGCTGAGGGGATCATCGTCTCCACGCCCAGCAGGCTATTTCTGCGCGAATGCCGTCTTCTTCATCTTGCTTGATTCTCACAGCGCCTGCATGAGACCCCAATGGTCCCCCCATCACGCAGGTGGGGAAGCCTGAGAGAGGCAGAACCAGCGGGAGAGCCGGCTCCCCTGCAGCTGGGCAGGCCCGTGGCCAGGGAAAGCCCTTGCTGTGTCTGGGGTCACCCGGTGCCTGTTTCCCTGCGCCGTCTCTGCTTCATTGCCCGGAACCATGGAAATCCAGGGCTGCTTTTAACACGGGTTCCTGAGCTCACCCCCTCAGAGCTTTCACACAGGGACTGCTCAATTATTCACCGCCTCATGGCCCTGGGATGAGAGGCAGTGGACCAGGTCCCGGTCGGGAGAGGGCTTTCTGATGCTGGCGTATTAATTTTTAAACTCTGCCACTTTGGTGGCCAGCCCTGAGTTCTGCCCCTTTTAAGCCACCAGGTTGGTGATGACAAAATGAGTTTGGTTTTTGAGTCTTTGTTTGTGACTGAGGATGGTTCAGGAGCGTCCTTGGACAGCAGGAGACAGGCTCCTGGGTCAGTCAGAGTGGGGATCCATCCAGGCCGGGCGGCCAGGGCAGGGAGTGTCCTGCTGGGATGATCACGCATGTGCCTGGTCCCCCAGAGGCCAGGCGGGAACAGGCAGACTAAGAAGTTGTCAGTTCATAGCTGGGGAAACTGAGTCAAGCCCAGACAGAGTTCTCTCCTCCGAGTGGCTTTCTTTAAAAAGTCTCCTGGGTTTCCAGGAGGGGGGTCTTTGCAGAGGCCCATTCTGTCCCTGGAGGTCCCTCCCCAGCACCCTTGACCACAGGCCTGACCCTCCCTGAGGCAGACAGGCTGCCGTGGAGTGTTTCTACAGCACTACGAGGTCCCGCGCGCAGGAGGACGCCAAAGCCCTCGGGACGGCGGCCGCAGCAGGCCCAGCCCGTTCTCATTACAGCCAGCTGGACCCCTGCGAGCCCTGTGAAATCAGAACAGTAACATCATTTATTTCAGCAGCATTGGGGAGAAACGGCTTTACAATGGTGTTTTACATGCTACATGTGCACCATAAATATTTCCATAAAAACATGCATTAAAATAGAAAAGTGGGCTTCAAAATCTCAAAAGTCGGGCGGGGAAACCCACAGCGAAGGCCGCGTGATGGCCGGGCTCAGCCCAGCGGCTGCGGTAGGGGCTTCACCGTGGGTGGGGGCAGCAGGAAGCAGCACCCCTCCCCTCCGCTCACTGCAGATGGGGGCAGGGAGAGCCAGGGGGGCACAGGACCCCTGCCCACCCAGCCTAGGCTCTTCCGAGAGGCTGTGTTCAGTGACGAGGCTGTGCCCAGCCCCAAGCCCACTGGCGGGGAACGGTGCTCAGGATCTGGGGAGGAGGACCCTGAGCTCCCAGAGCCCACTGGCTGAGGTCCTGTCAGGCCTCTGCTCATGGGGCTTCCAACACCAGCTCCCCCAGCCCAACCATCTCCAGCCAAGCCCTAATATCGTGGGGGACCCAGGTGGCAGGGCTCAGGGGTCCCCCAGGCCCTGTTTGTTCACTCACAGGCTCCTGCCCAGAGCCTGGGATCCTCACATGAGCCAGGACAGTGAGGGACAAGGATGCATTTGCCTTGGCGTCCTGCGTCCCCCCAGGCCCGCTCTCAGTGCTCCCCACATCTGAACTCGCAGTCCTGCATGGGAGGCAGGCACAGAGACATCAAACCGCTTGCCCAGCTCACACAGCCAGTAAATGAGGCAGTGGGGATTTGAACCTGGGCTGCCGGCTCCAGAGCCCTAAGGCCCCCGAGGTCCCTATTATTGGCAAATGGCCCCCAGGCCCCCAGCTCTCACTCCACTGGTCCCTGCTGTCCTCTCTGACGTCCCCTGAGGCTCCTGGGGCAGACCCAAGACACGCACCCACCCCTGATTGTGGCTAGTGGTCTCGGCCTGGGGCTTAGGACTTTGGTGGCTGCATCTGGCTGCTCTGGCAATGGAAACCTGCAATCCAGTCCCCATTGCTGCCCCACTGCTTGCCCCTCACTCAGCTCCACACGAGGGAAGTCATCTCACCCATGGCAGCCCCTCACGCCCCCCACCTCCAACAGACCCTTGCCTGCTCCCCACCTGCACCCTGAGATGCGCTCCCTGACCCCTGTCATCCCTGTGGAGGCCAGGACCCGCATCCCCTCTCCCCTCACAGCTGAGTGACCTGTGTCCCCGGCTCCTTGCAGATGTGGAGCTCCCAGCTGCACTGTCTCGGGGAGAGGCATGGGCAGAGCCAGCTCTGCAGGGGACAGCTGTCTTTGTCCATCCATCTGGGCTCTGGGGCCGAGTTGGGCATCCCTGTCCGTCCATCCAGCTCTGCAGGAGGGCGATTGCCTCTGTCCATCCATCTGTCCATCTTTGCAGAAGGGTAGCCGCCCCGTCCGTCTGTCTGGGCTCTGGGGGCGAGCTGGACGCCCAGGAAGCCATGGCGCCAAGCCCCCTGGTGGTGAGTGGCTGCCACCGCGGCCGCCCTCTCTGTCCTGGGCAGGGCTGCCAGCCCAGCTTCGTCCCCACCTGTCCCTCTGGGGTCTGCCTCCCTGGGGTCCTACAAACACTGAGACTGGGACTGAGGATCTGAGTATGTGGCCCCCCGTGGGGGTCCAGGCAGGGTGGCCAGGTTGAGCATCTAAAAATAAAGGAAGTGCAATTAAATTTGAATTCAGATCAACAATCTGAATCAACGATGTTTTGGTCAGATCAACGATGGGTCAGAGGGGTCAGATCAATGATGTTTGGGTCTAGGTACAGCCCATGAAACATTGAGGACATATTTTCACTAATAGTTTAATCACTGTTGATATGAAATTCAGAGATAACTGGGAACGTGGTATTTTTTCTGGCACCGCTAGCAATGAATGTGTATGGAAAATAAAGAGTCTGGAACCGCACGGGAGACTAAGGAGCCAGAGCCCAGGGCGGATTCCATCCCCGAAGCTGCAGCCCTGGAGAGGCCTGGGCTCAGCCACACCCCTCAGGGCTCAGACACCATCGTCATCAAAAACACCGCTACCGACCTGTAATCCACATGCTGTGCAATTCACTGATTTGAAGCGCACGATCCAATTGTTTTTAGCAAATTCACATAAATGCACAACCATGACCGCAAACAGTATGAGAACATTTTCATCATCTCCAAAAGGAACCCCATACCCTTAAACTATGGGCGTGAGCCTCCCCTAGCCCTGTCAGGCCCTGGTCAACTCTAGCCCACAGTCTGTCTCTAGGGACCCTGTGAGCCTCCCCCAGCCCTGGTGGGCCCTAGTCACCTCTGGCCCATGCTCTGTCTCTAGGGACCCCGCGGTCCACACATTTCAGATACATGTCACCGTGCACAGGGCAGCCTGTGCCCAACTTCTCTCCCTCCTCCTTGCACTCTTGGTCAGCCAGCGCACGCACGTGTGTGGGTGCCGCTGTCCTTCTCCGGGCTGACCGTGACCCCCTGCACGCGTTCACCGCATCTACGGAGCCATTTGTCCCCCCAGGGGCATCTGTGGCGCCTTCACCTTTTGGCAATTGTGAACTTGTGTGGCCGTGAATGCACCTGGCCTTTTGTGGGCTGCTGTGATTCTCGCCTGGCCCTGCTTGGAGCCCCTGCCCCCACCCTGGGCCCCTCTACTCCCTTCCCCCTTCCCCAGGAAGCCCAGGGACCTGGGATGCCTCCCAGTGGGGTTCCCGCCACTGCCTCGCCACGGCTCTGAGTTTTCCTTCCCAGGTTTGCACAGGGGCTGCAGAGCCGGGGAATCTTCAAGGGGCGCTTTTCTCCGGAGTTCCAAGGCCCGGATGTGAAGGAGTTTACCTGGAGTGTGAGCAGCTTTCCAGATGAGTTCAAGACTCCAGAATGCTCAAGGGGCTTCGGGGCAGGGTTGACTCTACTCTCCTGGGACCAAATCACACCTGGGCTCTGCTAACAGTCTCAGGTAAGTCAATGCTGGGTCCCCACGTCTCTGTGCCATGGGACAGCACCTCTTGGGGCCAGGGAGCTGCAGGAGGAGCAGGCGTGGGCCAGCTGTCTCATCATCCATGTCCTGCCTTGCCCGAGGCCCCCAGGACCTTCAGTGACCGCACCAAGCTGCAGGCACCGCCTGTGACTCCGACGGTCTGAGGGCAGATTTGGTGGCCACTGACAAAGACTCCAGGACGAAGTCCTGTTTCAGGGTCACTCCACCCTCATGACTGCAGATCCAGGGCTGGGGTTGGCCGCGCCGCACGGGAGGATGAGGCGGATGGAAGTCACTGCGCAGGAATGAACAAGGGGTGTCCGCACGATGGCGGCCCCTCCCCCAAGCCTCCTGCCAGCTGGCCTCAGGCGACTTTGTGAGCAGGCACCCAGGGGCCAGGACTTGGGACCAGATGCAGAGAACAGGCCAGGCTTCCCACCCAGGGATGGGCCCAGAGGCTCAGGTGCTGCCCTGGGGTCAGCGTCGTCCTGAGGGAAGGCCACTCCGCCTCTCTGTCCTCTCTCTTTTGGGGGCGTGGCAGTCAAATGCACACAGTGGAAAGCACCAGGACCCAATGAGGCAGGGGAGGGGCTGCAACCCTTAGGCCTTTCGAGGAGGGCCGTCCCTCAGCCTACCTTCACTGCTCTCCCCCTCAGTGGGCAGTCCCCATCTTGAGCAGCCGGACAGCTCCCTGTTCCCTGAGTGGCCGCGGGTGTCCCCATGGGGCTTATGGGTCACACTCTTCTCTCTCTGCCGGCCCCCGCCCCCGAGTCTCCACATACCGTGATGTTTTCACGGCCTGACTGCCGTGCCCCCTGTCTGGAAGGCCTTTGCAGACACCTCCCGAAAGACAGAAGGAAACGCATGCTCCACGAGGCCAGAGCTCCAGTCACTCCCGCTGGATTGGCTACGGGGACGCTGTTGGCTCAGGGTTTCCTGAAGGCAGCCCAGGCCCCACCCTGGGGCCAAGCGCAGAGCTGTCAGCAGGAGAATGACCCTGGGAACCCCCCAACCGCTGTGAATGTGTCACCTCCTACGGCAAAAAGGACTTCGCAGATGGAGTTCAGCTGAGAATCTGGGATGGGCGTTTTCCTGGCGTGTCCTGGTAGGCCTGATGGGATCATAGGGTCCTCCTCATAGGAGGGAGGCAGGGGTCGGAGCTGGCAGAGGAGGAGGTGGGACAGCGGAAACAGAGGTCAGAGAGAGAGACTGGAAGACACTGTGCTGTCAGCTTTGAGAATGGTGGAGGGGCCAGGTGCCCAGGAAGGTGGGTACACAGGGCAGGACAAAGGTGCTGGGGACTCTCTGCTGCCGTGCCTGGGCCTGGGCCCTCCCTGAGGCCGGGGCTGTCCTGTGTCCAGGGCTGGACATGCAGAGGCCATAAGCCTGGGGTGCCTGGCTGCTCTGTGGGGACCCTCATGCTCTCTTCTCTGGGGTGCAGCCCACCGACCTATGTCAACCCCCAGCGCCAGCCTGGGTCTGGGTCTATCCTCTGTTCCCCAAGTGTGGGCCTCACCCAGCAGGTGCTCTCCACCCAGATGGAGCCGCTGACCCGGGAGTCTGGCTCTAGAAGCGGCCCTGTGGAATGAGTGCCAGCGCCGGCCCAGCCACGGTTCCTGGACTGCAGGTGATAGCCCCGGGGCTTGGCCCTGGGTGGGGGGCCCTCCGTATGTGTGTTTGTGTGCACCCTGGAATCCCACAGGGGAGGGGAGGGGCACAGTGCAGGCTGCCCTATGCTGAGTCTGGGGTCACCAGCCCTGGCTCTGTTCTTTATGCCATGGGGTGGGGTCCCCTCTGCAGTGTCTGTAGCGGGTGGGGGCAGCTTAGTGCATCCCCAAATTCTTCCATGCAGCCAAATGTCTGTATTTCTCAGGTAAGAAGGATTACATAGGGCCTTCCACTATGATTTTGAAAATAATTTATAGAATTTTCCAACGTGCTTTTGTGGGAAGTTTCATGGCGAAACAATGCTGTCAACAGGGTTCTGGGAACACATCTAGATTCCAAATGCCTGGATGGTGCGAGGTGCCACACACAGACACATCTTGTTTTTTTTTTTTTATTGGCGGGGGGTTCAGGGAGCTAAAGTTCCTTCCAATAAAAACACCACCGCCCCCCCCCCACCACCCCGCTCTGCCATGGGTGAGGCTGGCTTCATGGAACCTAATTTCCTGGCAGAATCCCAAGTGTGGGGCGAGGAATTCCACAGGACTCTAAGCCTGCTGGGGTTCCCAGGCGAGGCGTGCTGACCCGGGGCCAGGCCTGAGCCACTGCTCCCCGGGGACCCCAGAGGTGGCCAGGGAAGCCCGGATCGACGGCCCTTGAAGCTTTCCTGTCGGGTGTGGGAAAGGGGAGCTGCCGATGCCCCCAGGGCCTGCTTCAGGTTGCTGGGGTCTTGGAGAGGAGGGAATTGATTCTGAGAATTTCAACGGCTGTGGGTGGGCGGAAAGTCTGGTCCTCAGACCGTGGGCAGGGCTTCTGTTTGGGGATATTTGCTCTGCTGGGAAGAGTTAGGTGAAGGGGCTGGCTGGTCCCCGGCATGAGGTGGCCTTGGAGAAGCCCCCCCTTTCAGGGGCATGGGATATCCTGGGGTATTATAGGTGGTGCCTGGCGGGGACCCAGGTACCAAGGACACAGGGCTGAGGCCACAACTGAGCTCGGCTTGGCTGTGCTGGGCTGGGCTGGGCTGGGCTGGGCTGGGCTGGGCTGGGTTAGGCTGGGGTGTGCTCTGCTGGGCTGAGCTGGGCTGAGCTAATCTGTGCTGTGCTGGGCTAAGCTGGGCTGAGCTGGGCTGTGCTGAGCTGGGCTGCACTGTTCTGGGCTGTGATGGGCTGTGCTGGGCTGAGCTGAGCTGGGCTGGGCTGAGCTGAGCTGGGGTGAGCTGAGCTGTGCTGTTCTGGGCTGAGCTGGGCTGTGCTGGGCTGGGCTGGGCTGTGCTGGGCTGTGCTGGGCCGATCTGGGCTGAGCTGTGCTGTTCTGGGCTGAGCTGGGCTGTGCTGGGCTGGGCTGGGCTGTGCTGGGCTGAGCTGGGCCGAGCTGTGCTGTGCTGGGCTGTGCTGGGCCGATCTGGGCTGAGCTGTGCTGTTCTGGGCTGTGCTGGGCTGTGCTGTGTTGTGTTGAGCTGGGCTCTGCTGTGTGGGGCTGAGCTGGGCTGAACTGGGCTGAGCCGGGGGGTGCTGGGGTGAGCTGGGCTGCTCTGGGCTCTCCTGTGCTGAGCTGGGTTGAGCTGGGATGTGCTAGGCTGTGCTAGGCTGGGCTAGGCTGGGCTGTGCTGTGCTGAGCTGAGCTGTGCTGAGTTGGGCACTGCTATGTTGGGCTGAGCTGGGCTGGACCGGGCTGGGCTGGACCAGGCTGTGCTGGGCTGAGCTTGGCTGAACTGGGCTGACCTGGGCTGGACTGGGCTGTGCTGGGCTGTTCTGGGCTCTCCTGGGCTGGACTGGACTGTGCTGGGATGAGCTGGGCTGACCTGGGCTGAGCCGGGCTGAGCTGGGCTGAGTTGGGCAGGACTGGGCTGTGCTGGGCTGAGCTGGGCTGAGCTGGGCTGAGCTGGGCTGAGCTGGGCTGTGCTGGGCTGGACTGGGCTGTCTGGGCTAAGCTGCATCTCTTTTTCCTGTCCCTGCAGATAGGAGACTTGGTTCTACTCTCTTGGTGTGGTGGGTGTTCATGATCCCGTCCCTTCCGGGGAGAGGCAAGCTTTCCTTTGCATCGTACCACTTTAGCTTCTCACATAGAGAATCCAAGTCAGAATGCGAAATCCACCAAGTGAAATTTCATCAACTGACTTCAACTGAAAGGCAGAAAAGTGGCCCAGGATCCTACCTGAGAAAGCCTTGATCCCGCGTCAGTTCCTCTCCGTGGAGTGTGAAGCCAGGGCTTACGTCCAGGGGCCGGCGAGCTCTCAATCCTTCCTCTGGGAAGAGCAAGCGTGCGGAAGCGCAGGCACCTGTGACTCCGTGTGTCACTGCCCCTTTTACGGAAGGGTCTCGTTCAGAGTGTGCAAAGGAAGAGAGGGAAAAAAAGTCACTCTGTTTTCGTGCCAACCTGGTGCTTGGGCCCAGTCATCCCGTCATTAACCACCCAACTGGCCGAGTGGATGCGGGTCACCATCCTTTGGCCGTGAGGCCCCACAGCCCGGTCGCCGTCCTGGTGAGAGGGATGACCAGGTGGCACTGAACGACCTCCGCTCGCCCGGCGTTGGAGTGATTTGCCACGCTGCGTAAAACCTCTTAGGGCTGTTATGTTTCCCAGATTGTTTTACAGCAAAACTCAGTGTCAATGTTATGCTTTGAAACACTGAAGAAACAACAGCCTGTAGTCTCTGATCTTTACGGTTTGGAAGACCAAACACTCTACCGAGGCTGTGGCCAAATCCATGTTTTAGATCCAGGAGAAACCCATCGTGTTACACCAGGAGAGACTGTCCTGGGAGGAAGGCGTCCAAATCACTCCAAGATGTTTCGGGCTCACGTCTCCTGTTCTCTACGGAAACACATTCGTGTTCTTGGGCGTGGAGTCAAAACACACAGAAAGGGGATATTTTTAGTCGAGCCCATTTGGAATAAAACTGCCACTCTGATGCCTGAGGAGGGTGTGGAGATGGGTTGGCCTCCTAGAGACAGTGCAGCCCTGGTACTCTCCGGTCCTCTAAGTGGGGCAGTTTTGCGCCCCGGGCTGTGGTGTGCAGACCGGGCAGGAACATGGGGTGTGAGCCGAGACCAGCCCACCATGGTATATGTAGGCAGTGTGCTTAGCTTGGGGGGTGGTGGGGAATGGGCGGACTAGGGACCCACCTTCCCACCTTGCTTGCTTCGTGCCTGGGACAGAGGTTCTGGCATGATCTTGGTGAGGGGTGGTGGGGAACGGGGGAACTGGGGACCCACCTTCCCACCTTGCTTGCCTCGTGCCCGGGACAGAGGCTTTGGCATGATCTTGGTGGGGGGTGGTGGGGAACGGGGGAACTGGGGACCCACCTTCCCACCTTGCTTGCCTCGTGCCCGGGACAGAGGCTTTGGCATGATCTTGGTGGGGGGTGGTGGGGAACGGGGGAACTGGGGACCCACCTTCCCACCTTGCTTGCCTCGTGCCCGGGACAGAGGCTCTGGCGTGGTATGTGCAGTTGCCCACTCGCTCTCGGCGTGTGCGTGGCCCTGCGGGGTATGTGCATCGGTGTGTGAGCACCGCCAGTTCACACACCACACGGTGCATGTTGGGGCCTCCCCAGGTGGGGCCGGGACGAGGAGGAGCGCGTGCCTTGGGGGCTTCCAGCTGGACCGTCCCTCAAATGCAGTGGCTTTGAAGCAGCCTGTGAGACAGACCGTGCTTCTACTCATAAACAAGCAAACGTGGCGTGAAAATCATTGAGAGAGCAGAGATGCGGGTCCAAGCTCTTCTCAAGGAACCACTGTTGTCTTAATTGCTGCAGTAATTAATTTCAGCCCCGCTGCAGAGACTGCAGCCTGATACAAAAGCTCCACTTGCCGGATCTGAGCGAGCATTGCTGCTTCCGCCGGGATGCGGGAAAACAGTGCAGAGAGATCCTGAGCTTCCACTCGTCATTTCTCAGAGTTGCCGTCTGTTCCTTTAAGCAAGTAACACCTCTGGGGCTGGAGTGTGGCTCAGAGCAGGTGTCTGGCCTCGTGTGAGATACCCCACAGCCTCTGCAGCCTAGGACTTCTGCCTGGGGTTGCTCCACCCCACGGCTGCCAGTGCGACTCTCCCGGGCTCTGGAGAGGCCGAGGGGATCGTGATGTCCTGAGGCCCCTCCCACTGCAGAGCTGGTGGGATCGACTTTGCACCCCACCAAGGTGGCCTGGGGTAGCCCACAGCTGGCCCGTGGATGGGCCCTGCACCTGTGGCGTGGCCACTGTCACGTGGCTGGTGGTTGGCAGCCTGGGTGGAAACTGCAGTCGGCAACTCTCATGCTAGGGCTTGGGTTGGGCATGGGGGAAACGTCGCCATGAAATGGGAAGGGAGGGTTCCCCCTCCCTGGGGAGAGAGTGTGGAGATGTCCCAAGGACTGGACTGCCAGTCAGATGTGGTTTCAGACAATCCACAAGAATTTTTCTTGCAAGCATGTGTATGATTTGGCTCAGCTGCCAAAACAAATCCCACAGCCTGGGCGACTTCAACAGCAGGAATTTGTTCTCCCACAGTCCTGGAGGCTGCAAGCCCAAGATCAAGGTGTCGGCAGGGCTGGTTCCCTCGGACGCCTCTTCCCGGGCTTGTAGGTGCCGTCTTCTCCCTGTGTCCTCACGTGATCGTCCCTCTGTGTGTGTCTGTCCTCGTATCTCCTTTTTATAAGGACACCGGTCCTCCTGGGTTAGGGCCTGCTCTGGTGACCCGATGTCTAACTACCTCTTTAAAGACCGTATCTAGAAATACAGTCATGTTCAGAGGCGTAGGAGGTTAGGGCTTCCACATGTCTTTTTGGGAAGACAGCATTCAACTGAAAACAATATGTCTATGCCATATTTGGGACATCACATCCTACAAAAGTGTTTGCTGCTCACCTAACATTCACACATAACCACACATCCTGTATTTTTCTTTGCTAAATCTGTCCACCCTTTCCATGGAACCTGTGTCTGGGGCAACCCCTTGGCTCCCCATGGAGGCTACCCCAAGATGTAGTTATGCCCCAAGGGGAGTGAGGACTTGGACCCTGAAACCCTTTGGCTGTGTAAGGCCAGATTGGCCTTACTTGGGGGTGGAGATGGTTGAATCCCTTGATCTGGGAGGAACTGTGGTGGAAAAGGAGAGAAGCCGGCTCTGTAGGCTGCCTTGACCACACACACAGATGTGTGCACACACACACGTGCACACACACACGTGCACGCACACATGTGCACCCAGGTCCCAGCATGCAAGCTTCTTCCACAGGCAGGCACAGGGGTCGGGTGTCGGCCCAGAGGTTCACAGAGGCGCTAACGAGCGGCTCCAGGCCCTGAGGAGACGCGGCTCACACAGGTCAGATTTCGGATGGATGAGGAAGGAAATGAGGGCCAGGCCAGCCTCTGGTTACAGTTTAGGAAAAACACGAGGCGCCCTGCTCTAGTTCAAAAGGCAGAGAGAGGCAGACCCGGGAGCTAGGGGGGCCCGACGGGATTCTAGTCTGGCTTCATCTCCGGATGCCCTGGGAACCCGCCTGGCGTAGACCGGGTGGGGGCGATGTGGAGACGGGACCCCAGAGCACGGGGCTAGGGTGCGCAGTAGGGGGTGGTCCCGGCCACACAGTGTCCCCCATGGAGGGGCCTCGACGGCCAGGCTGCGCGTGGCACGTGTCGTGTATGGATCCAAGGCAGGACCGCTGCCCCCACCCAGCGCCAGCCGGGAGGTTGGGAGGTGTTAGCTCCAGGAGCAGCTTTCAGCTGAAAAACCCCCAGTTTATTAACTTTGCTCCAGAAGCCAGGGCGTCTGTTATTTATGCTACTTTGATCTAGAAAGCTGTTTGTTTACATTTTATGACGTTATAAATCCCCTGTAAGCAGGCGTGATATTTTTATGATGCCCAACGAGGGTCCTCCTGTGCTGCGCGGCGGGTGCAGGAGGCCTTTATGGCCCTGCTACCAGTGTCTTCCCTCCCGGGGCACGTTTCTGTTCATCATCTGGACACATGCGGCTCGCAGATGTGCTTTCTGGTGAACATCTGGGGTGGGGCTGCACTGGCTCTGGGCGTGGTGCAGCCTCACTGTGTGGGGAGCCCTGCAGCTCGGGGGTGGCCCCTGTGCAGGCCTGCAGGGATCTCGGTCACCTGCCCGGCTCCCACGCAGGCCTGGGAGGGGACGGGGCTGGCTTTGGGCTCCTGCACAGGTCCAAGGCAGGAAGCTTGTGTGGCCCTCGGGCCTCTGTGCGCAGGGCTGGCTGGGGTGGTCCATTCGGCTCTTGTGTAGGCGTGGAGTGGGGACATTGGCTCCATATGGCCCGTGTGGCCTTTTGGCTCCAGCTCAAGGGGACTGCCCCGCCCCCACTGGGACTCATCAGGAAGCAGAGAGGCAAGCAGGGCAGGTGTGGGAGGCTTGCACCTTCCTGGCACCATGGGCTCCCGGAGTGGTGCCCACAGGCAGCAGTCGTGCTTACTCTCGTCTTTACTCAGCAGACATCGGCATGACTGCTCTGTGTCAGGTCAGTGCTAGAGGCTGGGGCACAGCAGTGAGCAGGCCACATGCGCCCTGGCCTTCTGGAAGGTGCAGACAGTGTGAGACTCGTGGAGAAGCTCCAGGATGGGTGATGCTGATCTGGGGCCAGGCCAGACCTCGCAGAGACAGAGTGGACACGGACGGGGCCGGGACTGAAAAGTGAGTGGCCATTGTCCAGGTAGGGGACAGAGCATAGGTGAAGATGTTTGGGTGTGAAGGGCATGGAGGGTTTGGAGAGGCAAAGGCCCCCCAGGCTGGGATATAGGGCGGAGAGAAGCAAGCGAGGGGTGGACCAAGACCCCCGCCCCCAGGTCTTGGTGGAAAGGCCTGGACTTCATTCTGTCCACCTCTACCAGGTGGGGTGCAGTGTCACTGCAGCTCCCGCCCCGTCCCTGAGTCCTCCTCACCTCATCCCCCAGGCAAGAAGCATTGTTCCCTCTTGGTGACCTGGGCACCAGGGAAGGGCTTTGGCACAAGGCGTCCATCTTTGTTTTCGTGCCCTCCTCTCCCTCAGGGCTGAGTGTGGGTGTCCATCATCTCTGGACTCCCTTCAGCCCAAAGACACTGTGTGCCGTGAAGAAGCCCCCAGAAGAAAGCTCTGGACTGCACAGATCCCCCTCAGAGCAGAAGAGAGGCCCAGTGTAGCCGGATGTTCCCTCAGACACTGTAAAGTGAGCACCTCCATGCGAGCACCAGGGACTACAGACAGGCTGGAGGGGACGGGCACAGGACACAGCTCAGAGTGGAGTATCAGAGACAAGGACAGGGACAGGGGATGCAGGACAGAGACAGGGACACAGGATAGAGACCAGGGACACAGGACAGAGACCAAGGACACAGGATAGAGACCAGGAACACGGGTTAGAGGCCAGGGGACATGGGATAGAGACCAGGGACACAGGACAGAGACCAGGGAACATGGGTTAGAGGCCAGGGGACATGGGATAGAGACCAGGGACACAGGACAGAGACCAGGGAACACGGATTAGAGACCAGAGACACGGAATAGAGACCAGGGGACACAGGACAGAGAGCAGGGGACATGGGATAGAGACCAAGGACACAGGACAGAGACCAAGGACACAGGATAGAGACCAGGGGACAGAGAATAGGGCCCAAGGGACACAGGATAGAGACCAGGAACATGGGAAAGAGACCAGAGGACACAGGACAGAGACCAGGGACACAGGATAGAGAGCAGGAGACACAGGACACTGAACAGAGACGGGACAGGGACGTGGGATCCAGGACAGGGACTGAGGACACAGGCCAGGGGTCAGGTGACATGGGAGAGGGACCAGAGGACACAGCCCTCAGAGGGACAGGCAGCAGTGGCCCCATGGAGCTTGCAGGCTGTTGGGACACACACAGTCAACCGGCAGCTCCCAGGGGGTCAATTTCCCCATCTAATCCCCACCCCTGCAGGGAAGGTGCTGGAGTTGCCCCTTTGCAGAAGAGGAGACTGAGACACAGAGCCCCACGTCGGGCCCAGCAGCTATGAGTGCAGGAACTCCGCCTCTCCCCTGGGCCCTGTGCTGCGGAGCCCCAAAGCCTACAGCTCCATGAGGCCCACTCGGCGCTGTGCATTCATTTGATGCTGGCGTGGCACCACCAGTACACACCACAGGCGTCCTTGCCTCTTGACAGCCACCACCCTCCCTCCAGGTACCTGGCTCCGATCTGAGCCCCAGGCTGGGGATGAAAGGGAATGCAGGGGTCTCTGCACGGTGGGGCCCATGAAGCCAGCCCTCTGGGGCGCACCCTCGCCCACCCCTGCGTTTCCCCAGACTACCCCTGCCCTCTGGGGCCTTGGGGGAGCAGGAGACACAGGAGAGGCCCTGGGGGTGGGCAGACCTGCTATGCGCCTCGGTCCCACACCCCAGCCTGACAACCTCGGAAGGTCTCTGCTTCCCTGAGGCTCAGCGTCCTCCTGCACTGAACGGCAGCTGGCAGGGTGATGTGGATGAACTGGGTGAAAAGTAAAGCTGGGCGGAGAGCAGAGGGTGCCAGGGAATGCAAGGAAGGTCAGTTCCCTTCCTCCCATCCCCTCATCTGCTTCTCAACTCAGAAATCCCCAGCTTAACATGGAGCCTGGCCCTCTGGGAGCTGGGGTGGTGGTCTCCAGCAGACCCCTGGAGGAGGGCTGTGCTCCCTGCAGACCCCTGTAGGGTGGGCTGTGCTCCTGGACTGTGCTGGGGAAGCCTAAGGTGGAGACAGCTCCAAAGAGGCCACTTGAAACGCAGAAACCCCTCGGCGGCTCAAGTGGGGGTGGCGTCCTCCCCCTCGAGCAGGAGTCCCGGTCTCCGTTTATGGATTCTCTGTGCCTCGGAGACTGTGCTCTGCGCTTGACCTTCTGGAGGGAGGTTAAGCCGCAGCAAGCCCGGGAGAGCACTCTCTTCATCTTTTATGCCTGAAGATTTTCAGGTAGAAAACAAGGATCAACCTAATACGGAGGGTAATGAAAGAAAGTTATGGCCGGGGTGACACATCTGCGCCTGTGATCCCCCGGCTCCCAGCCGCGTCTGCACACGCTCATTACACACGGCCTGCACCGGCCAGCCGGGCTCTAACGTGTCCTCAGCTTTCAGGAAATCAGAGCCTCTGAGTAAGTATCGGATGAGTTGCTAATGTTGGAACAAAAGCGGAAAACATGCTTGGAGGCTCTGTTTTATGGCTGCACTTGAAGTCGGAATCTGCGATCGTAACCCAATGCCGGCCTCACCAACGTGTTTTCGGTATTGTCGGGATAATTGAAAGTCCAGACAAATTTGGCTATGAGGGCTCCAGGCAGCGGAATCCCATGGTGGCCTCTGGTGTGATGAGCTCGCCAAGGCCGTCTCAGGTCCTGCGCCCACCACGGTCTTCGGGAGCAGCTGTCGGCTTTGCAAAAGCCCCAGGACTTTCCAGGTGGACATGGAGGGCTCGGCTTTGTCACCAGGACCTCTTGAAAGGCAGCTGGTCCTGGGCGTCTCATCTGGCCCCGTGCCCTTCTTGGCCACCGATGTGGAAGGCAGGGCGCCCTGTGGGGTGAGCAGGACTGTCTGCGCCTTGGGGTCCACCCTTGGCTTGTGTCACGGGCAGAACTGTGTCCCCCAGATGCACATGTGGGAGTCCCAACCCCCACTGTCTTGAAATGTGACCTGATATGGAAACAGGCTCATTGCAGATGGTCAAGTTCAGATGTGGCCATTCGGGTGGACCCTACCCCGAAATGACTGGTGTCCTATGCAAAGGACAAAACTACGCACAGAAAGGGACACAAGGAAGCTGTGTGGATGAAGGCAGGGACTGGCCAAGAATCGCCATGATGGGAGGCTCAGAGCAGCTTCTCTCTCGAGCCTCAGAAGGGGCCCTTGCTGCGACACCTTCATCTCCAGCCTCCAGCCCCCAGCACTGCAGGAGAGGGGGTTTCTGTTGCTATAGCCTCATCTGTGGGGCTTTATGGTGGCCACACAGTGGCCTTGCCAGGTTCCCAGCACTGAGCACACACTACAGACCCTCTGGGCGTGTTTTGGCCCCTGCTCTGGGGGAAGCGCCCCACACCGGGGATGCTGGGAGTGCCCAGCATGGCAGGCAAGTGCTCCCTGCTCCAGGCGCTTGGCAGCCGTGGGACTCACAGCCCTGCTTTTGTCTTGAGTGGGCCCCACCCCCGGGGGTTAGCTGGCAGCCTCCAGGCAGGTCGTCCAGGAAACATCTCCGTCTTGTAGAAAGAGAAATGGTCTTGGAAAGGCGGGTGGGGGTACTCTGTGCCCTCCAGACCCACCCGGCACCCTCCACCTGCCTGAGGGCAGCCCTCAGGCCCGCCCTGAGGAGTAGGCTTCCCTGGCATCTCCTATGTCTGCCTTGGTGGGGCTCAGACAATGAAGAGGCTGCAGAAGCTCTCAGCAGCAGGTCTGAGCCCCCAGCTCCTCCCTGCTGAACCACATGGGTGGCTGCAGTCCCTAGGCCTCCCTAGGCCTCCCTGGGGGCCTCTGCAGTGGTCTCCTGTGCTTCTCCCTGCTCTGGGCCTATGCAGGCATCCTGCCCTTCCTCGAAGGCGCCCATGGGAGAAGCCCTGGGGCCTGGACGCACTGGGACCCGCTCATCTTGCCCAGATGAGCATCCTGCCCTTCCTCGAAGGCGCCCATGGGAGAAGCCCTGGGGCCTGGACGCACTGGGACCTGCTCATCTTGCCCAGATAAGCATCTTGCCCTTCCTCGAAGGCGCCCATGGGAGAAGCCCTGGGGCCTGGACGCACTGGGACCTGCTCATCTTGCCCAGCCTCTGCAAGTGACCCCTGGGTGTCCTTCCCCTCGCACTGCAGGGACTCCACCTGCTCCCTGGGCTGCAAACCCAGGCTGGGGTTAGGATGGGACTAGCATTTTGCCTCCTTTTACTCCACACTTGGTCCTGGGCTCTATAGATAGATAAGTGACTGGAATTCGGGAGTGATGTGCTGACGGGGCCTCTGGACTTTCCCTCCTCCCCAGTTCTCATCCTCATGTGGGTGGCGGCCACGAACTCATGGCAAGGAGATGTGGTCGTGATGAGATTGTAGACTCAAAGCAGCAAACTCTTGGCCAAGACCGGACAGGCTGCACCGGCCCCCACCCCTCTTGGGCTGGCTGTTGGCCAGGTGTGGGTGGAGGGGAGGGGCGGGGAGAGCGCCGGCCTCAGCCCTGCTTCCTGGGGTGGGCGCAGGAAGGCAGATGGACCCGCCCCAGTGGGCCTGCCCTGCTCCCCACAGGGTCACAGTGGTGTTGGTCTTGGTGGGTCCCCTTTGCCCTCTGACACGGGGCAGGGGAGGACGGATTGCCAACCGCGGCCTGGACAGCGCCAGAGTTCCAGAAGTGACACAGAAGAAGGGTTTGGATTGTAGCAAAGAGGGGGCAAGTTGGCGGATGGGAAGGGACACTGCCAGCAGGCCAAAGGTGGACTTCATCTCAGAGGAGGCGTTGGGAACCGAGACCTGCCACAGGCACAGAGGCACCCGAGACCCACCCGGACGACACTCTTCTCCGCCAAAGCCAGGCGAAGGATGCCAGCAAAGACCCTGCCTGCCATCCCCACCACCTCAACCGTGAGTCTGGCTCCCCACTGGACTCCAGAGGTCACCTTGGAGCTTAGGAAGGAGAGAGGCCAGTCCTGAATGGACCTACCCTAACCCTGAAATGACCAAATCTTTCCAGAGCTGAAGATTAAATGGAGCTGAAGTGCCTGCAGAAGACGGATTGACAGCTCTGCTTTGCCAATGTCTCCTGGCCTCGGACTCTGGCACCCAGTGATCTGTGGATGTTCTCACTGGGTGTGGAGGGTTGAATAGCCACAGTCTCCACATCCGAGCAAAACCACAGATGGCTGCGTTGACCTAAGGGGGAGATTCGGGGTGAGGAGCATGCTGAGGGGAGGCAGGGCCCCTCCCCTTTCCCCCGAATCCATGCCAGCATCTCCCTCGTGCTCGAGTTCACTCCCGGGAAATGTACCCATGCAGGAGGGCCCACCTGGGCCACATGTTTTTACAATTAGCCGTTCTCTGTACACCTGTGCAGGGGGATTCCAGAGAGGACCAGGAGGCCAGGAGAAAAGTGGGTGAGCAGGCGCCCTCTTATTTGTGGAGGAGGTGGAAGAGGGGAAAGTTCACTTTGGAAAACAGGCCAGGTGAGTCCACGTGTGCTCCTGTAGGGTCCTTGCCACGGACCGAGCCTCCCCCATCCCTGGCCTCCCCCAGCCCCCGGGGGTAAATCCCGCCAGTGTGTCCACGGGGCCGGCTCCTCCTGGGCGTGAACCAGACCTTTATGAGCACGGCAGCTGTGCCTGGGAGATTCATGGCCCTGGCGCCTTTTACTGTGGGTTATGAATAGGGGCCCTTAGCCATTTCCTTCTCATTCAATCTATCACTTTTGCCCTCTTTCAACACCAGGTACAGGCTAGCGATATTGGAATGTGGGCCTGCCCAGAATCGCCCACGCAGTGAGAAGTGTGTAGAGGAGAGGCAGGAAGGCCCGGGCCCTGCCTCTGCCCCTGAGAGGCCAGGCCAAGTGCAGGTTCCTTCGAGTGAGCTGGTGGAGGGGAGGTGGTGGCCTTTGGAGAGGCTCAGTCCCAGTGTCCAGGCAGGGCCCAGCTCAGCTTCTCGGGTCTCACAAAGCCAGACTCTGGGTTAGTGACATCCTTGTCCTCCTGGCTCCTTCGGGTGACACCGTCTGTCGTCATGGAGCAGGTCATCTTTGGGGCTTCACTCATGACCCCCTGGTTTGGATGACTTTGTGGTTTTTGGCTTTAAGGTCAAAATCTCCTGTCCATCACTAATAAGTGGATAAAGAGGGAAAGCCCGGATTCCCAATATTTGGCTGGAGCAGGGAAGGTTCTAGGGCCTGTCTTCTAGGAAGAAACTAGAAGTGAGGCTGAGGCCCCAGGAGGGGCACTGCGCACAGGAGGGCCCGGACTGGCCTTTCCCAACGCCAGTGGACTTTCATCTTCTGCTGATGGCACCATTTGATGAAGAGAAATGACATCAATTCTTTGTACTGTCATTTTGCCATTTCTGCCCATTTCTTGACACCTCAGTCAGCACCTGTGGGCGGGCTGAACACACACATACATGTGCATGCCTACATGCACACACATGCACATGTGCACACAAGCCCCCACACATGTGCACACACACAGACGAAGCACACTCATGAACATGCACACACCCGTGCACACATGTACATGCATACACATCTGTGCACACACAAACACACGTGCACACAAGCCCTCACACACATGCATACATGTACACAATATAAACATGTGCACACAAAAGCCCCCACACATGTGCACACAGACAAGCACACTCATGCATGTACACACAAACACATGTGTGCACATACAGACACATACAGAAGCCCACACACACATGTACACACAGAGAAGCACATTCATGCATGTACACACACACCTGTGCAAGCATGTACACACATACACATGTGCACACACAAACGTGCACTTGCCTGTGTGCACTCACTCCTTCAGCAGGAGGACCAACCTCTCCTAGACAGGACACTGTTGCTATAGAAGGAAAGAAATTGATGTCAACCCCTGGAGTGGAGGAGCCAGGCACACTTAGCAGCCGAGGGGTCAGGCCTCCAAGGGGCTGCAGAGAGGCCTTACGGACATCAACCCAAAGGCTCTTCCTGGGCAGCTCCAGCCCTCCCAAGCCCAGACATGCTCCCCACAGACCCTCAGCCTCACCGTGAGCCCTGCTGACATCAGGTGTTCCAGGGTCCTCACCGTGTGGGGCGGGGGGCTGCTGGCAGTGCTTGTGCTCCAGCAAGAGTCTGGCTCTGCCCCTGGACACCCAGCATGGTGCCAGCTCTCCTGTGGCGTGGCTGTGCTGCAGAGCCTGTGAGTGTGACCGTGAGTCTCCAGCGCCCTGTGCAGAGGTGCCACAGGTGGCTTGCCACGGCCTGTTGGTGTCAGGGGTTGGATCCTGGCTGGATGCCGTGGGGACCTATGTCCAAGTTGGAAGGTGGAGGAACCGTGGCCCATGTGGGCCTGAGAGTGAGGACAGGTCTGACTCAAATCATCCTGAGAGTTGGAGGGGATGGGTCCCTTGCTGAGATGAGACCAGGATGCCATGAGCCCTGGCCTCCGTTTGTCGACATCCTCCTTTGGTGTCAGCTGGGGCAGTAGTTCCTCCTGCCCCAGGCCCCCTTCTTGCAGGGCTCAAGCCCTGTTGCAGGCTATGCAGCCCCTCCAGGGTCAGGACCAGAAGGAGACTGCACAGGCACTGCCTCAGGTTGCATGTGGTAGGGACAGCACTTGGCAGACGAGCTTGAGAATGCCTGGCCTTGCAGGTTGGCCAGTGACCAGTGTTCCTGTCCATCCCCACAGAGCCCTGGCTGCCATCAGAGGGGGGAGGGCCACACATCCTACACACAGTGAAGCCTCGGTCACCTCTGCTGCAGACACACGTAGAAGGCTTCCAAGAAGGGACAGAAAGGAACATCTGACTTCAGCAGGGCTCACGGTAAGGCTGAGGGTCTGTGGGAACCATGGCTGGGCTTAGCAGGGGTGCAGTTGCCCAGGCAGAAGCCAGTTGCCCTGGCTTCCTGCTGGCTGTGGCCCGGCTGCTGGTGTCTTGGGAAGCCCCCACCTTACACAAAGACCCCTTGACCACTCCCTGGAGTTTACAGTGGAGCTCAAACTATTATGGACTCTGAGTCAGATAGGAGGGCTGTATTTTAGGCAGCGAGGGAGGAGTGTTAATTTCAAGGACTGAAATCTGAAATCAGGGACCTGCATCAAGGTCTCAGCCACGTGGAAGGCTGGGCTGTTTGGACATTCTGTCCCTTGACACCCCACACTGATGTGTCCCAGTTCTCCACTTTCTGACCTCCTTTGCCTCCTTGTCCAGAGGCATCTGCTGGCAGCAGCAGCTCCCAGTATGGTGGATAAAAATCAATTTCTTTTCCAGCATTCCTGTATCACTGAGGAGGCAATTCTGGAGCACCTGCAGGTAGGGACTTAGGATCACTAGAGAGGTCTTGGCCCACAAGGAAATGCTCAAGATCAGCCACCTCCAAGGTGCTTGTACCAATGGGGACTCTCCAGCAGCCCTGAAATGAAGAAAAAGACCATGTTTTTCCACTTTTCTTCTTTTTTCAATTAAAGTTTATTTCGTATCAGAATTCCACCTGTCAATATTTTGTCAAAGTGATACATGTATATAGTTCAGGGTTTATGGGGAATACAGACAATTTCAAAGATTAAAACTTTTTCAAAAATTTACTGCCTGTGAACCTTTTCTCAGAAAGCTACTGGAGGATCTATCCCAGCAAATCACGGGCATAAACCAAAGGAAAAATCAGGGCATGGAAAAAAATTACTTAAGAAAGGAAAACAGGTGACCTCTCACTTCTCACTGATCCTCCGATTTCTGCCCTAGAAGCAGTCATTTTCAGTGGTTTTGGAGTTTGATCTGTATTTATCTGTATCTTATATGACATGTAGTGTTTTGATTTTAAGGATTTTCTATTGACTGCTGTTGAAGAGCAGAAGTTTAACATTTTTTAACACACACTTGCTGATTCAGTTAGTCCACAACCTTTTATTACATCAGTTTTCTGAGCTTTTGTTCTTATGAATGTGTGGATAACATTCATTTCCTTCCTTAAGGAACCTTTTCCTTGGCATGCATTAACAATTGGCTTACATTTTCATTTGCATCACTGTCTAGAAAATTTCTCTGAAAATGGGCTTCAGGGTTCTGTTTGTTTAATTTACTTATTTTTCTTGGAGGTATCTTTGCTTTTTCTCCATGATGTTCTGTTTTTTTGCTAGTTCTTATGCTAATCAGGATGCACGAGGAAGTGAAAGGGGTGCTATTAAGAATTCCACTAAGAAACAGGAAGGAATAAGGACTGACTGCCACCCCATCTGTAGCCCACTGAGGCAGTGGCTGTCTTGAGATTTACTTGGTCATCACCCTGGGGATTCCTTGGCCTTTTCAGGTTTGCATTTTCTGTGTCCTGGTTTCTCCTTTGGGTTATCCCCTTGGTTTGCTGGGACACATCCTTCAGTAGCTTTCTGAGAAAGGGCTCATGGGAAGTAAATTTTTGAAACATTTTAATCTTTGAAATTGTCTGTATTCCACTGACACTGTTGATGGTATGCTTAAACGCTAAATTCTAGATTGGAAATTATTTCCCCCTCAGCATTTTGAAGGTGTTGCTTCATTGTCATCAAGTTTCTCTGAAGCCATTTTTAGTTCTCACCCTTTATGTAGGATCTGCTTTTTTTCCTCTTTGGAAGCTGTCAAGTGCACATCTTTCCTCGTATCTTATAGTACATCATGGCACCATGTCCTAACGTGGATAAATTCTCATTCCTTATGCTGAATAGTCCTGGCCTCTTTCTCAGTTTTCGTTGCTCTCGCCTCCTGGTCAGCTGCAGGACTCCCAAATCCATCTTCCAATTGTATCCCATTTCACTTCTCTCACAGGAGGCCGAGCAGCGTGTCTGGGGAGAGTGTGGGCTCCTGGGTCAGATCCCAGTGCTGCCTTGCAGGACCTTTAGCTCCTGCAGCTCCTTGCAGGACCTTTAGCAAGTTCTTTTGCATCCTTTTGCCTCCGTTTCCTCATCTATAAAATGGATTTAGTAGACAGAGCATTCCTTATGGAGTTCTTGGAGACTAAGTGGAGCTGCTGCTGCTGCTGCTGATTTTAAATGGGTTTCCATTAAAGCAGTCTCCTCACAGGCATCTGAGTTTTAAGAAGGCTCCAAAGGAGAGAAGCTCTGAAGGGGGCCGGGTGGGCTCTGTGCTCACATGTC
Source organism: Trachypithecus francoisi (assembly GCF_009764315.1). Classification (NCBI taxonomy): domain Eukaryota; kingdom Metazoa; phylum Chordata; class Mammalia; order Primates; family Cercopithecidae; genus Trachypithecus; species Trachypithecus francoisi. Next base: position 120,000,839 of record NW_022681457.1, on the reverse strand, counting down.
ACTGCCGGCAGCTGGGCTGGTATGGAAAGCCCACCTGGTGGCTCCTGTTCCTGCAGTGGCTGCCCGGGCTGGTCCCCACTCCCAGGTCACCCAGGCACTGCCCTGCAACCCGGCTCCCCTTCTGAGGAGGCACATTTGCCATACTCCTTATGGGCATGCTGCTGTCTGGGCTGTCACAGCCAGTGTCACGGCAGGTGGAGAACATGGCCAGGGACTGAGTTTTGGTCCTAGAGCTGTTGAGTGACTATCATTTTCCTGCTGGCCTCAGTTTCCCCTACTCATAACAGGAGAAGCCTGGACTTGCTGATCCTGGAGGCCTCTCACCTCTGACCCTGAATTAGGTGGCCCTGGGGCCATGTTCCCAGCCAAGGGCCCCTCCATGTAGACATTCCTCTCCCTCGAGGCACATTCCTTCGTTATGAGCTTCTAGCTGCATGCTGACTGCAAATTCTCACTGGAGGCAAATCTAATCTATTTCTGCTCCCTCTCCTGCCACCGTAGACACTGGCTACTGTGGTCCCTCATTGCTCGGCCCCTCCCTCTGCCTTGGCCAGGTGCCAGCCTTGAAAGTCTCGTATTTATAGTCCCCGCAGCAACCCGCAGATGTGGGCATGCCTGCTGGCGGTTGCTGGTTACAACGCCGAGGGGATTGGCCCTCATGGTCCAGCCTGACCTCCAGGCTTGGCTCTGATAAGCCGTTGGGACTGGAGGTTGGAATTGGACCAGTCACAGTGCCGGGTTGGCCATGGAGCAGTGGGTGAGGACTTGGGGGGCTCCTCCATGGAACCACTGGCCTCCAGGGGCCAGCAGGAAGGCGCAACCTAGGCCCTGACAGGAAGAGCCTGGCCAGCCAGCAGCTGGGTGTTTTTCACCAGCAGGTGCTTGCTGGCCTGGACGCCGCCTCCGATGGCTTCAATCTATGCTGGATGTCCACCTCCCCCTCCCTTAGGACACCAGCGACGGGAACCACCGATTTCGATTTGGTGGCACAATTCCAACCTCGGGAAAAAATGTAATCAATGCAGGAGGGCTTGAGGATCAAATGCACATCTGTGTGCACGCACACACGTGTGAGGCCATGCACAGCACCCACATGAAGCTACAAGAAGGACCCAGCGGCTTGCCAGGCCTCGTGGTGGTTGCCACAACCTCTCAAGCCCTTCTAACCCTCACGGTGCAACATGGCGTCTCTTGGCTGGTGCCGGGCTGGGCTTCTGGGCAAATACCACCCACTACACAGGCACCTGGGGCCTCCCCACACCCGTCTCAGGTTCCTGCAACCTAACCTTTTTTTTTCCTGGGACAGGGTCTCGCTCTGTTGCCCAGGAGGGCAGTGGCACAATATGGCTCACAGCAGCCTCAATCTCCTGGGCTCAAGTGATCCTCCCACTTCAGCCTTCTGAGTAGCTGGGACTATAAGCATGTGCCACCATGTCCAGCTAATCTTACTGATTTTGAGGTCTTACTATGTTGCCTGGAATTCCTGAGCTCAGGCAATCCTCCCACCTCAACCTCGCAAGGACTACAAGTGTGAGCCACCGTGCCCAGCCAAGCCTTATTATTTGTTTTTTTTAGAAGTGATCCATTAAATAAATAAATGCTTATTAATTTAAAAAATCAATGTGGCTTTTCATGAACAAATCCATACATCAGGAAATCCGTTCTTTGTCAGGCATCTGTCCCCTTGGGCTGACAATTGCCCCTGTGCAGAGGTGAGCTGCGTAGGATCAGCCTCCAGAGCAGGGGCACCCGAAACCCACTGCCACGCCTTTCCAGTCCCATGTTCAGGCCTGTCCTTCAGGAGAGATCATCCTTCCTTTGTACTAATTTAAAGGGATCCCTGGTTGTGGGGGCCCAAGCTGGTGACTGCTGTGGGGCCAGAGGACTCCCCTCTGATGCCTGAGACCCCCTCCTTGCTCACTTGTATGACGGCTTCAGGGGAATTTCACTCACAACCAGGAGAAGGGATATCCCCCACAGGATACTTCTAGGGGGTCCCCTTAGATGTCCTGCCCTCCACTGGCCCCCAGAAGAGAGCAGACCCAAGGCTGCTGGCCGCTTCAGGAGAGGCTTCCCTGTGTCCTGCCCCAGGCTGGCTGCTGCCCTGGATGGCATCCTGGGACCAGGACCAGGTCAGAGTGCCCAGGACTGCACGGCCTGCCCCCAGCAACCAGAACAGCTGGGGGGCTTGGAGAACTAGGGGCTGAGAGCTGAACATGGGACTGAGCCTTCAGGTCAGGGTGACCAGCCTGCACTGCTGCTAAGATTCTCTTTAGTCTCTTCCAAAGAAGGGTGTGTGTGTGTGTGTGGGTGCATGTCAGTGTGTATGAGAGTGTGTGCACATGTCAGTTTTGTGTTTGTTTGTGTGTGTGTGTGTATTTTGGCTTTTTGCTTACAGTGCTGGAGGCTGGAAGCCTCAGGTCAGGGTCGGGCTCAGGTGAGGGCTGCCTCCTGGCTGCTGAGGGCCACTATTTCCCTGTGTCCTCACGTGGTGGAATGAGAGTTGAGTGTTAGTGCTTCTTGTGTGGACAGATGTTCCTGTGTCTCAGTGTATGTGTCCAGGTGCAGGTGTGTGTGAGTGTGTCAGTTTTGTGCATGTTTGAGCGTGTGCATGTGAGTAGGCCAGGTGTGCATGTGTCTGTGTAGGTCTGTCCTTGTATGAATGCACACGTCTGTGAGCGTGTGTGCTGGTGTGAGCGTGAGTGCATGTGTCTGTGGGCGTGTGTGCCGGTGCGAGCGCGACTGTGCACGTCTGTGGGCGTGTGAGCCAGTGCAAGCGCGAGTGCGCGCGTCTGTGGGCGTGTGAGCCGGTGCGAGTGCGAGTGCGCGCGTCTGTGGGCGTGTGAGCCGGTGCGAGCGTGAGTGCGCGCGTCTGTGGGCGTGTGAGCTGGTGTGAGCGGGAGTGCGCGTGTCTGTGGGCGTGTGTGCCTGTGCGAGCACGAGTGTGTATGTGCATGTGTGTTAGTGTGTGCATGTGCGTGTCCCCGTGCATGTGTGTCAGTGTGTGGGTCAGTGTGTTGGGTGTGTGTTGGTGTTGTCAGTAGAAGCACTTGTCAGCTTTGTGCATATGAAGAGGTATATGAAGTGTGTTTTGTGTGTTTGCATGTTGGTGTGTGCATGTGTGTGTGTGTATGTGTTAGTATGTACAAGCATGTCAGTGTGCACAAATATGCATGTTGGTGTGTCTGTGTATATGCATGTTGGCATGTGCACACGAGTGTGCACCTCAGTGTGTGTGCATGTGTGTGTGTGTCTGTTGTGTGATGACGCATGTATTGCATGGGAGTGTGTGTTACTGTGTGTGCATATCTGTGTGTGTGTTGGGGGCATGCATTTCTGTACATGTTAGTGTGTGCGTATGGTTCTGTGTGTATGTTAGTGTGAGCTCACACAACAGTGTGCAGTAGCACCTGGCTTTTCTGGGGGACCCCTCCTGGCACAGATGTGACTTGGGGCTTCACTGAGGATTCCCTGCCGTGGCTCCTGTCAGAAGGAATCAGGAGTAGGAACCATCACCAGGAGATGCCTGAAATCTGATAACCTGGCCTGGCCAAAAGCTTAATGGTCACATGAAAGGCTTTTTAATATTTTTAAGATTTAGCAAGTATTTTGTTAGAAAAATGCTGTCACGCTTTTCCATAACTGAATAAAAGGGTTGGGTCCTCCATGGCCTTCTAGCCACGGGCTCTTGGCTCCCAAGGGCAGTGGCTCGGGGCTGGCCTGGGCTGTGGGGAGGCCTGGGGGGCCCGTGCTGTCAACTCCTCACAGATCCTGGTGGTGTGGGATGGCTGTCTGCTTGCAGGGGCCCCACCCTCATCTGGTGTGGACTCAAAGCTTCCTAGTGAACCCCAACCACTCACTCCCAGAGGCCCCACTGAATGACTGTGGTCTGCACCAGAGGGAGCTTCCTATGCGTGGGAAGGGGGCCACCCAGCATACCGGGTGTTCCCGTCTCACCCAGGATGGGGAGTCACATGGATGGCACACAGAGGAGGGAGATTCTAGCCCTGCCCACTGAGGCACACGCACTAGGGTTCCTCGGTATCCCAGTGAGGGGTGCCTCAGTCCCCACCCTCACTGTGCCCCCAGCCTCAGGCCTCATAGCCCTGGCCCCGCCCTGCAACACTCAGACCAGCAGACACATGCACCCTCCAGCCTGGCTCCAGGTTGGGGTGAAGCCCCTTCTCCTGGGCCCCCATGGATGAGGTTGGATGGCCCCAGACAGGCCACTGCATGGTACCGGTGAGGGGAACAGCTGGAGGGATGGGAGGCGAGGAGACTCATGTTCTGTGGCTGGCCGCCAGGGGCTCCTTTTCCCAGCAAGACCCGTTTTGTAGATCAGGGAGGATGGACTGAGCCCAGATCTGGCTGCTGCATCTCCACGTGTTGGGCAGAGAGCCACAGCTCCCATCCTCGCCTGGTCACCCCCAGAGTCTGGCTGCCCTGTCTCAGGAACCTCCCCGGCCAGGGGAGAGTGCCAGGGCCCCTCGGTCACCCCATCCTAAGCCTCTGACCACAGAGCAACCCACTTGGCTCTGTTAGAATTTTTTTTAATTGAGTTCATTAAGATTTTGCCTACACATACAACAAAAAGGTCCCCAAACAAACAAGAGAAGTGAAATAAAATTAAACAAGAGAAAACCATGGCCACCGCCCCAAAACAGCCTTGGTGAGCCCGCTAAGCCCCCAGTGCTCTATGCTCACATGTTTTTGTAATATTTTCAAAACTAAACTGTTTTGTAGTCTTTTTCTTAAAGGGGGTTCCCAAATTGCATGCACTGAAGGCCCACAAAACCCGGGCCCACCCTGGTGAGGGGAGTTCTTGCCTCTCCCAGGCCCCCATGGCATGATCTAAGTGATTTATTTCCTTGGCCAAAACCAGTAAGAAATCTGAGGAAATGAAAAAAGGTTTGGTTCCTCGGCAAGGCTGCAGCCTCAGGACACCTTGGTCCCCTGGAAGTGGGTCCCCTCACCCCTGGAAATTACAGTGGTGTTCTTAGTAGACAAGACACTGCCCTGTTTTCGCTGCCCACAGGGCTGCGAGTAGGTCATGAGGGGCCCAGGGCCTGGCCGCAGGTCCAGGGACCTGGTTTAATGGCCCGAGTCACCGTTGACGGCCTTTGAACACCAGAGGTGCGGGTGCCAGGACCTGGTTTAATGGACCCGGGTCACTGCTCGTGGTGTTTGAACAGCACCAGGAGGTGCGGGTGCCGGACAGCTGCAGCTTCTGTTTCTGATAGAGCCCTGGGCACCACGATTTAATGGATTAGTTAAAATGATGTGAAAAAATGGATCTCTGATTTATGACCTGCAAGTTTTTGCTGACTGAGGCATGTTTTCCCCAAGCCCTGCGTCTTAAAGTCCTGGGCACACACAAGAGCCGGGCTGGTTTCCTGCCTGTGCCCTCAGGGCTCATCCGAGGTCCCTTTGCCCAGGGCCTTCCAGACCTTTTAAACAGGAAGTTTAATTTTATAGAATTAAAAAAGAGAAAACGGTACTTAATTATCTGGCTGTGAAACAGCGCTGCCCTGTCTTAATTTTAGTAGCTAATAAAAGGCCGTTCCCGGAGTTAACTACTTCTGGTCCAAACGCCCTGCGATTTTGGCTATTTGGATAGAATATTTTATGAACTGTTATATATTGCACTACGGTTTTTAAGCTCTGCTATGACATATTTCTCTCAAGATTTATTAGGATTTTTTATTTAAAACAATATATTAAATAGGGGAGAAAAAGTAATCTTAGGTAAAATTCAAATATTAACAAAACAAAACATGGACCAAAACCTCTTTTATTTGAAGTTCTCCCTCCTTCCACCCCCACCCCACCCCCTTCCCTCCCACTGTTGCTGTAAAAACGGTTTGGGGAGCAACGGCCCCAGCTGCATCATTAATTCAATATGTCTTCCAACCTGCCTCCAATCAGGGGATCAATTTCAAGGCCAGTTGCCGCTTAAGTGACTTTATGGAAACAGAAAAATGAACGGTGCCCGGCAAGACCAGCCCAGCCTCGTGTAAAGAGCCCCGGGCGCCCTCCCAGTTTCCAGCAGACCCAGGACAGCCGCACAGGCCCCTGGCCCCACGAGGCCCCCTGCCATGCGAGGTGCACTGGGACCGCCCGCCCCTGCCCCGGCAGGTCGTGTCTTCAGTGGCCGTTCCCTCTGAGCAGGAGCATTCCTTCCTTCCCCTCCTCCTTGGCTACTCCTCATTATTAAGGACCTACTCCTGGGAGTTTCAAGGTTGGTGGAATGAGCCTTGGCAGCAGAAGTGGGGACCCATCCACCAGGAGGCAGGAGGTGGGACTGTGTGGGAGCTGAGGCTGCAAGCCCTGGCCCATGGGACTGCATTTATATAGCACAAGTTCAAAGCCAGAATGACGAGAATTTCAAGACCACAAAGATGGAGCATTTTAAAGCTCAGGCTAGGCCCCTTTTGAGTGAGGATCCCCAGGTTTCATGCAGTGACTGCTCCCGACTCCCAGTGATGGTTGTGGTGCTCTTGGGAAAAGGGAACCCCGGGAGGCTTTGAGCAGAGCCCAGCTCTCCGGAAAACCGGGGCAAGGGTTAGGCCTTTGCAGGGCAAAGCAGCCCCAGGAGCCCAGGGCCTCCTGCCTGTGCCCTCTGCTCCTGCAGCCAGGGCCAGCCAGGGAGCAGTACTGAGCAGGGGCCTGCCCTCCTGGAGTGGACAGTGGATGGCAAACAGCTGGAGAAACCCACATGTGCAGCTTGTGATTCTGTGCGATGGTGAAAACAAGCAGGTAACGAGATGGGATCATCGCAGAGGCCCTGGCCTAGAGGGCTCGGGTCTCCTCTCCGAAGAGAGGGCATTTCTACTGAGACATCAAACCCAGGGGAGAGGAGCATGAAGAGCTGGAAGGAGGGCAAGAAGGCCGGTGCCGGGGAGGGCAGAGGGCCAGACATTGGGGAAGCCAGAACTGTGACCTTCCCCTTGGAGACCTCAGGCCCAGCTGCCCTCCCGGGCCAGCCCGAAAGGCCTCCCAGGCAGGCTCTGCTGGAGACACAGTGGGTGACCTCCACCTGCCCGGCCCTCACAAGGAAGGCGTCCGTGGTTGCAGAAGGTTGCTCTGCAGAGCATCTGCTCACCGCCATCATTCACGGTCGCCGGGTGATGGGGCCGTGATTGGGGCCATTGGAAAATCACTGTGGCTGATCACAGCGATCAATGCTTCTGAGAAGCCTCCTTCCAGCCGTGTGCCTGCCTGTTAGCCTTGTGTAGTGAGCTAATTCGTGGGCATTCAGGGGTTTGAGCAATTATCAATACCTGGAGCTGTGCGGGCCCCAGCATCTACCCACACGGCTTTATTGGTTTCCCCCCACGCCTGCTCAGGTCAACCTGGTGTGACAGCTGCACGCTGCATGTTTGAAAGCAGCAACAAGGCTGTCTTTGTATGGCAGGGGTGGTGCTGGCAGCTCTGTGGTGATGCTGGGCTGCTGGGCTGCAGGGCTGGGCTGGCTCCACTTGGGGTGGGTGCAGCAGGCATGGGAGAGGGCAGGGCGTGTGCTGAGGGGACCATTCCAGAATCCCTGTAGGCCCCAGGGCTGGCCTCAGAAGCTGTCACCACGGCTCTGCTTGGCTGCCCATGCATGCTGGCAGCCAAGGGGAAGGAGAATCGTCCAGTTCCCTTTCCTGCCAGGTACCCCCCACAGCATCCCCGATGCCTACGAACGTGGCAGCCCGTCTTCCTTTTTCCATGCCCTTCATTTCTTTTTGGGAGCCAACCCTCGCACCCGCAGCATCAGGACATTGCTTTTCTGGCCCAGAGCCCTACAGTAATCAAGAAGGTCGGGCTCCCAGGATCCCCAAATGCAGGTGGGGAGGCAGGGCTGGAGCAGGGCCAAGGCAGAGGGTTTCTCTGGTGGGTTGAACAGCGTCTCTCAAAATGCATGTCCACTCAGAACCTCAGAGTGTAACCTTATTTGGAAATTGGGTCTTTGCAAACGTCACCTGTTAAGATGAAGTGTCATAGTGGATGAGGGTGGGCTCCAAATCCAAGGACTGGTGTCCTTCTGATGAGAGGACAGAGAAACCCAGAGAAGGAAAGTGCACAGGTGACAAGGACGGCAGAGATGGGGGTGACGTGGCTGCAAGCCAAGCAAGGCCAGGGACTGTTGGGACCCCAGAAGCTGAAAGGGGCAATGAAGGGGCCACAGCCCCAAACTCAGATTCTTTCTGTATGTTCCGCATCTTGCCTTCTCATGACTTTCGAGCTCTATGTAAACATGTACCTGTATTTTATTGCAAAAGAGAAGTAGACAATCTCCCTGAATCTTCAAGCAGAACCAACTCTGTGCCTATCCTACAATTCTCTTGTGCCTGGCCAGGGTTGGCCTGGGTCATAGGACGGTGTGACCAGCACAGACCCTGCTGCCAGCTCAGGACAGAGTGGCTGCCTTCCCTGGCCTTGGCCCTGGCTCCCCAGCTTGCCTTCAGGTTGCTGGGCACCCTGGCCAGCTCTATGAAGACGCTCATGGCAGAGCCTGGCGCCATCGTCCAGCCCAGGAATTGCTGGTATCATTTTTTAGAAAGGAGGCAATAAGGAGCCTGCAAAATTGGCCACTTGGCCCCAAACCCCTTGTGGGTGGCCCTGCCTGTCCCTGCCTATTCTCTCAAGGGTGCTGTGGCAGATGCTAGAGACATACAGGGTGCTGGGGAAGGGCCGGGCTGCGGGCGGTATCCACTGTGCTGCAGGACACAAGGGCTTCAGGGTTTTGAAAGTTCAGAGCCTGGACTAGTTGTCAGGCAGAGAGTGTGAGTTTGTTCTCGGGAAGGAAGAGAAGATGCAGAGGGGAGGAAGAGCAAGCTGGTCAGTTGGGGGGTGCATTTGCAGGTGGCTGCAGTAGCCATGGAAGAACCTATCTGAGATCCCCTTGTGTTCCAAGCTTATTGTGTGGCCCTCAGCATCCAAGGAGAGTCTGGGGAGACCATGCTCAGCAGCGGGCACCAGGCACTCCCATCATCGTCTTATCCGAGGGGGCTCCTGGCCACCCACTCCAGAGCCCTGGCTCTCATTACTTCTAAAGTGCATGGCCGTGCACGCCCACTGAGCCCAGGGGATTCCCCCAAATCTCAGTAAATGCCCCGCTTTGTTTGGGGCAATGCCTGAGGGCCCGAGGTTGGTTTTGATTTCATTCAAACCAGTGCCCCCATCTCCACTTTGAGGTAAATGGAGCCTTCCAAGATCTATTTTGGGTAACATCTGAGCTGAAAATGCTTCTGGGATGATAAAAGCCTCTTGGCGAGGCATTTAATGCCCTCTTCAAAGGCGGACTTGGAGTGGAAACAAGATCTGTGGCCCTGGACGGGATGGGCGGAAGGGGCAGGCATTGGTGTGTTCACAGGCCCTTAGCGAGAAGTGAGAAAGATGGGTCCCAGCAACGGCGCAGCTGGAATTCCAAAGCTGGGGGAAGTGGAGGGTCCCGACGTGCCATCCAAGATTAGAAACGTTCCAAAGACACTGTGGGCAGCCGTGGGAAAAATGCTTGGCCTGCTCTCCCTCGTTCCTCCAAGCTGCCTGTTGCTGGCCTCCACCAAGATCAAACCTGCCTGGATGGGAGGGAAGCATGGGCTGGGCAGAGTCCACCTTCAGCAGAGGCAAGGGGCTCAGAAATAAAAATAGCCCCATGCGGACACTCACGCCCTATGTGGAGGAAGAGCTCCTGGGCCCCACACTAAAGCTCACAGGACCCTTCCACTCCCTTCCACCCTCCCCAAGCATCTGGAATGTGCTCCATGGTCAAGAATGTCCAAAGGAACTGAGAGGGTGGCCCAGTCACACCCCCTGTGGAGATCATCACTGGCCCCAGGGAAGCTAGGCTGGGGCTCTAGTGTCCAAGGTAACAGCCCGTGCTGCTGAGCGTGCTGGGACAGCATGGAGGGTGGTTGCTGCAGGAAATGAGCCAGGCTGGTCTGCAACGCCCAGGATTGGCGACATGCCTCGATAGAGACCGGGGTTCGGAGGAGAGACATTTTCCAGTCCAGGGCCCCAGGAGGCAAGGCCTTGTCCACGAAGCCAGGATACTGTGAATGGGAAGAAAGGAGATGGGCTGGGAAAGCTGAGAGCACAGATGTGGGGAGTTGGCCCCATCCAAGTGCTTGGAGTGCACGCAGCCTTTCCCTTCTCTCTGACTCTTCCTCCTGGCTGTCCATGCTCTGCCTGCACCTCTCCCCTCTCTATGCTTCTCCCTACCTCCTTGCTCTGCTCCCCTGACCCACCCATCTCCTCTCTACCCTCTGCTTCTGTGCCTGTGTCTGCCTCCTCCCTCTCCCATTTCCAGCCCCTCTCTCTCTTTCTCACTCCCTCTGTCTCCCCCTTCCCTCTACCTCTCTCTCTTCCTTGTAGCCATGATGCTCAGAGATTTGGTCGGAAGGTATCTGTCAGTGATGAGGGAACATGATCAGGTGGCCCTGGTCAGTCAATAAAGCTGCTGTTGTAGCAGGCCAGATGGGCAGTACCAGAGCTACCCATGGGCCAACATGAGGGTCTCTGGCATTCACCATTTATTGGCACAGGAATCCTTTTGCAAACCCAGGCACACAGCTAGATTCCACTCTCCTGCCAATTCCTGGCCACCCAACCCTTCCCAGTGGTTCTCATGATGCCTGGACCTCAGCAGATCATCTTCCTTCATCATCTACTCTCCCCCCAGCCATCTACAATGCTCTGGGCTGCACAATGTTTGTAGTTGTGCCTCATAAAGTAAACCATGGACAAGAAAAAGGTTTCTGTGTACACCAATGACAGATTAGATGATTCAGACCAATCCTCCTACTGCAGACTACTAGGAAAGACAGGCAAAGCCAGCTTGAATTAGAATGGAAAAGGCAGTGATAACTCATAGAAGAATAAGATTAAAGATAATATCAAGGCCCAGAGAAGGGAACCTAGCATTTATGTGACTTTTCACCAGGGGCTTCTACTAATTTCAGAAGATGTTGCTGGCAGACTCATCACTTCAATGTCTGACATTGGATTAAAGTGATCCTGGATTGCTAGTGTTTCTATCTAGTAACGTTTAGTAGAAATTATTTAGTAACACATTTCTAACTAGTTTTCTCCCAGAAACAAACATAAATTCTCTAGAGGAAGAAAACGTAACTCTTAGGCTTATATTCCTATTATAGTTTTAAAAGAAAAGTAACTGGCACTCAACAAAAAAAAACTGGGTATACAAGGAGATAAGACAAAATAAATGAAAACCAGGAAAATAATAGCATATATAAACAGGACTTCCAGAACCCCAAATATTGGACCTATCAGACACAGAAATGAAAATATATGTGTTTATTCAAGGAAATAATGCAAATGATTTAGAATTTCAACAGAAAACTGGAAACTATAAAAAGAGGAACCAAATTAAAAAATCAAGAACTGAAAAATTTAATAATCAAAATTAGGAACTTAGTGGATAGGGTGAACAAAACAAATTAGACACAGATGGGGAGATAATTAAAGAATTTGGAAATTGATGGGGAAAACAAAATCCAGACTAAAGCATGGAGAATACAAACTATGGAAAATATAGAAAAGAATTTAAGACTCACAAAAGATAAAGGGGAAAATTCTATAGACTTCTAATTAGATACAAGAGGAAGAAAGAAGAGGGAGAGAACAGAGAAGAAGCAATATTTGCATAGATAGTTGCTATAATTTTTCTAAAACTGCATAACACATCTAACCACAGATTTAAGAAGTTCTACAAACCCCAAACAGGTCTATGAAAGTTAGGGCTGTGAATATCGGGTGGCCTACAGAAAGATGGAGTGAGTAATCATCAGGGTGAGGACCATTTCCTATCCAAGTTCACTAGGCAAATGCTGCCTTTCTCCATATCTATACCCATCTCTGTCTTTCCTATCTCTATCTTTCCTGGGCCTTCATAGAAAACTGCTCAAAACCAGAGAACAAGAGAAACTCTAAAAACAACCAAAAAGTGTTAGACCCATTACTTTCAAAGAAGCTACAGCTAGACCGAAAGCTAGGTAATAGACACAAATGAAGCCCAAAGACAATGAAATGATGACTTAAATTTTTGAAATAAAGTAACTGTATTAGTCCGTTCTCATGCTGCTATAAAGAACTGCCTGAGAATGGGTAATTTACAAAGGAAAGAGGTTTAGTTGACTCAGTTCCTCAGGGCTGGGGACGCCTCAGGAAACTTACAATCATGGTGAAAGTGGAAGCAAACACGTCCTGTTTCTCATGGGAGCTGGAAGAAAAAGAATGAGTGATGAGCAAAGGGGAAACTCTTTATAAAACCATCCGATCTCATGAGAAGTAACTCACTATCACAAGAACAGCAGCATGGGGGTAAGCAGCCCAGTGATTCAGTTACCTCCCACTGGGTCCCTCCCACAACATGTAGGGATTATGGGAACTACAATTCAAATGATATTTTGTGGGGACCCATCCAAACCATATAATTATGTCCCTGGCCCCTCCCAAATCTCATGTCCTCACACTTTGAAACACAATCATGCCTTCCCAACAGTCCCCAAAAGTCTTAACTCATTCCAGCATTAACCCAAAAGTCCAAGTTCAAAGTCTCATCTGAGACAAGGCAAGTCCCTTTCATCAATGTGCCTGTAAAATCAAAAACAAGTTAGTTACTTACTAGATGCAATGGAGGTACAGGCTTTCAGTGAATATACAGGTTCCACATGGGAGAAATTGGCCAAAACAAAGGCCCCATGCAAGTCCAAAATCCAAGAAGGCAGTAATTAAATCTTAAGGCTCTGAAATAATCTCCTTTGACTCCATGTCTTACATCCAGATCACACTGATGCATGAGACGGGCCCCTATGGTCTTGGGTAGCTCCACCCCTGTGACTTTGCAGGGTACAGTCCCCCGCCAGCTGCTTTCATGAGCTGGCGTTGAGTGTCTGAGGCTTTTCCAGGTGCACAGTGCAAGCTGTCAGGGAATCTACCATTCTGGGATCTGGAGGATGGTGGCTCTCTTCTCACAGTGCCACTAAGCAGTGCCCCAGTGGGGACTCTGTGCGGGGGACTCGAACCCCACATATCTCTTCTGCACTGCCCTAGCAGAGGTTCTCTATGAGGGCCCCACTCCTGCAGCAAACTTATTCCTGGACATCCAGGAGTTTCCATACGTCCTTTGAAAATTAGGCAGAGGTTCTCAAACCTCAATTCTTGACTTCTGTGCACCTGTAGGCTCAACACCACATGGAAGTTGCCAAAGCTTGGTGCTTGCACCCTCTGAAGCCATGGCCTGAGCTGTACCTTGGCCCCTTTTAGCCATGGCTGGAGTGGCTGGGACACAGGGCACCAAGTCCCAAGGCTGCATACAGTGGTGGGGCCCTGGGCCCAGCCCAGGAAACCACTTTTCTCTTCTAGGCCTCTGGGTCTGTGATGAGTGGGGCTGCCACAAAAGTCTCTGAAGTACCCTGGAGATATTTTCCTCATTGTCTTGCTGATTAACATTCAGCTCCTTATTACTTATGCAAATTTCTGCAGTTGGCTTGAATTTCTTCCCAGCAAATGGTGCTTTTTTTTTCTATCACATCATCAGGCTGCAAGTTTTCCAAACTTTTATGCTCTGTCACCTCTTGAATGCTTAGATACTTAGAAGTTTATTTCACCAGCTACCCTAAATCATCTCTCTCAACTTCAAAGTTCCCCAGATCTCTAGGGCAGGGACAATATGGTGCCAGTCTCTTTGCTAAAGCATAGCAAGAATCACCTTTACTCCAGTCCCCAACAATTTCCTTATCTCCATCTGAGACCACCTCAGCCTGGACTTCATTGTCCATATTGCTATCAGTATTTTGGTCAAAGCATTCAATAAGTATTTAGGAAGTTCCAAACTTTCCCACATTTTCTTATCTTCTGAGCCCTCCAAGTCTCTAGAAGGTTTCAAACTTTCCCACATTTTCCTGTCTTCTTCTGAGCCCTCCAAACTGTTTCAACCTCTGTGTGTTACCTAGTTCCAAAGTCACTTTGACATTTTTGGACATCTTTATAGCAGCACCCCACTCCTCGTACTAATTTACTGTATTAGTCTGTTCTCATGCTGCTATAAAGAACTACCTGAGACTGGGTAATTTATAATGGAAAGACGTTTAATTGGCTCACAGTTCTGCAGGGCTGGGGAGGCCTCAGGAAACTTATAAACGTGTCAGCAGGGGAAACAAACACATCCTTCTCATGGTGGCAGGAAGGGAAAGAACAAGTGCTGAGCAAAGGGGGAAGCTCCTTATAAAGCCATCAGATCTTTTGAGAACTCACTGTCATGAGAACTGTAGCATGCAGGTAACCGCCCCCATGATGTAATCACCTCCCACTGGGTCCCTCTCATGACATATGGGAATTACAGGGACTACAACTCAAGATGAGATTTGGGTGGGGACACAGCCAAACTGTATCAGTAACTATCTATTTAGAATTCTATAGACAGCAAAAGTGTATTTCAAAAAATTGTCAGAAAAAGATATTTCTAACCAAACAAAATCTGAGAAGTTGTGAGCAGTAGATGCTCACTAAATAGGAAACATTGAAAGGTTCAATAGAAACAAAAAGACCTTCATATGGAAAGTCAAAGATACAGGAAGGAATAAAGAGCACCACAAATGGTAAATGTGTGATTCTGTTTATATGAGTACCGACTGTATAAACAAAAGTAACAAACATATGCAATTAAGATATATAATATCAATGACATAAAAGTTGGAGAAATAAAATAGAATTAATGTATTCTAAAATCTTTGCATTATCTCAGAAGAGAGCAAAAGTATCAAGTAATATTATACTTTGATAAGGCAAGAATGCATGCTGTAATCTCTTGGATAACCTCTAAACAAATAAAAATAACTAATATTTATATAAATAATGGAGGGTGGAGTAATTTTAAAATGGAATCATCCAAATGAAGCAAGAAAAGAGGTTAAAAGGAACATAGATTATTCGGTCCAAATAGAAAACTATATTTAAGCCCAAGTATATCATTAATTACATTAAATATAAATGGGTTAAATGATCTGATTAAAAGACAAAGATTATCATGCTTAATTAAAAACAAAATCCAAATATATTTTGCTTATAAAAGCTACATGAACAAAATTCAAGTATATATTATTTATAAAAGTGACAATCTAAATATAAGAATCCAGACAAATTGAAATAAAAGTTTGAAAAAAGATGCACTAGGAAAGACTGACATTACAAAGCTGTAGTAGTTACAATGAGATTAAACTCTAAGGCAAAAAGCATTACCAGAGAGAAAGATGAAAAGATTGGATTAACATTCTTAAAATTAATGAATGTAATTGAGCACATACATAGAATAGAGTAGAAAAGCATATGACAATGTCAATAGATTCAGGAAAAGCGCTTGATGATACTTAACACCAATTCATAAACTAGGAATAAATGGTAGCTTCCTTTATCTGACAAAGTAAATAAACAAAACTTATAACAAATATCAACCATGATGGTGAATTGTTGAAAGCTCTCTGAGATTGGAAACAAGACAAGAATGTCTGCTACTATAAATTCCATTCAACCCTGGACTAGAGATCCTGGCCAGTGCAATAAGGCAAGAAAAAGTAACAAAAGTTATAACTATTAGAAAGAAATACTATTGTCATGCTTTGCAGATGATATGATTAGGTAAGTAGAAAACCAAAAAGATCCTGTAGATCTACTATTAAAAGTAATAACATTATTAATTAATTCTCTATTTTTTTTTTAATATAGAATCTCACTCTGTCACCCAGGCTGGAGTGCAGTGGTGTGATCTTGGCTCACAGTAACCTCTGCCTTCTGGGTTCAAGTGATTCTCCCACCTCAGCCTCCTGAGTAGCTGGGATTACAGGTGTGCACCACCACGCCCAGCTAGTTTTTGTATTTTTGTAGAGATTGGGTTTAGCCATGTTGGCCAGGTTGGTCTTGAACTCCTGACCTCAGGTAATCAACCTGCCTCAGCCTCCCAAAGTGCTGGGATTACAGGCATGAGCCACCGTGCCTGGTCCTGCAAATATTTCTCTATATAGCATCAAACTTAAAAAAATTTAGTCATTTATAGTAGTGTCAAAAATATCAAATGCCGAGTAATGAATCTTGTGAAAGGCAGACAAAGCCTCATCACAGAAAAATAGAAACCTTCAGAGACATTAACGAAAACAGAAGTAAATTAAGGAATACCATATTCACAGATTGAAGAAACCAATTAGCTAAAGTTGTCAATCCTTTACGGATTCATTTGTAGAGTTAATACAATCCTAATCAAAATCCTATATCATTTTCCATGAAAACTTACAGGCTAATTTTTAAAGTTGTATGAAAAATCAATGCATTTAGAGGAGCCAATTCACTCTTGAAGAACCAAAAGGGAGTTTGTGCTGCACATATAGAAATGAGTCTTACACATCTGAAGGCATTAAGGCAGTTGGTATTGGCTCCAGGAGAGACACATGGACAAAGGTCAGAGCAGAGAAGCAGTCACCAAAGTGTGGACTCTTGACATATGGTACAGCCTTGGGCCCTGGGCCCTGGGCCCTGGTGGGGAAAGAGGCCTTTGTCTGGATCAGAGCTTGGGACCCAAGTCTGCATTTGATGGTGCAATACTCCCTGTTGATCCTGAGGCAAGCTTGTGGACTTGAACCCGCTGGGAAGAAGCACAAATGGCACTATTGGCAGCCTGTGCGGAGGGAATTAGAAGTGGAACCTCTGCCAGACCCTTGGCTGCCGTCTGCCTATCTCTGGAGAGGGCTGCTATAAATGGATGCATCTCTATGACGGGGATGTGGGCGCACCTCCCTAGAGTTGGGCCTGGCTGAGAGGTTTGGGGGATGGTGTGCTTCTCCTCCCTGGGAGTGCTGGACCACTTGGGGAAATGGTCAAGCAGGGTTCACAGACAGCAGCACAGGGCACGTCTGCTGGGACACGCCCTCATGGCCACCTTCTGCACCATCTCAGAAGGTTTGAGCCATCCCTGGTCAAGGGGTGGTCACTGGTGGGGCGGAGGTGCTGGGTTGAGAAGGATGCTGGGTTCTAGGATTTGAAGGCCAAATTGATCACTGATGTCTGACATGGGTGAGGGGCAAGCAGGGGTGGCTCCAGTGTCCTGAACAGCCAGGCTATCATAGCAGCACCCAGGATGAGGAGGAAGAGCCATGCACGTGCCAGTGTCCATGCAAATGACTAAGGGGTAGTGTGAAGGGTTCATGAGGCAGCTGGCAGGGAATACATCCTAGAAGGAATTCACTTTAGGAACATCATGATAACCTGCTGTCTCTTAACTCTCTCTACTCTAATGCCAGAGAAAAGAGATGCTTAGGAGAAAGAGATGCAACCTTGCCTAACAAGAAATTCCAAAAATGTCAGATAAGATGGGACAGCTTTCTTCTCCTGCTAGGAAGGTCAAAATGTGGAGAGAAGCCCCATCCTGAACACCCATGCACGTGTGTGCAGTGCCCCACCTGCCCCAAGACTGGAGTGAAGCCTGGGGGACTGCCTTCCTCGTTAGTATGCTCAGGGCAGGTGAGACCAGCTGCCAAAAGACACCAGGTTGGGTGAGCCCTGGCCTACTTAAAAGGGGCGGGAGGTACATTTTCATTCATTTGCTTTTTACTTTAAATTACAAACACCAGATGAGATATTTTATTAGGTATCATTGAACTAAATATATTTAGTTAGCCAAAGTATTCAGCCAAAAACATCAAGAAACATGATTAAATTAAAAATTACAGCTGTTAGGTAGGTGAACCTTTGAGAAGGGTGTCCGATTCTCTAAGGCTAGCTCTTCTGGGACAACTGTGCAGAGGCCAAGGCTGGCCCTTCTGGTCTGACCACACAGAGGCCAAGGCTAGCCCCTCTGGGAGTTCCCACAGCCTCCCCTGGTGAGAGTGTTTGGCCAGCCATTCCTGGCCTGTGCATGGAGGAAACCTGTGCATGCCGGCACACGGGAGAGGGTGGCATGGATTGGGCAGGCATCCTTCCCCCGTGTGCTAAGGTGGATGCAGAGCAGGCACATCAGTAACCACTGTCCCCGGCAGGGTAGTCTTGGGCAGATTAGGTATTTCTGTGTGAAACCTGGGGCGGAGGGAAGAATCCTGCCGGCCTCTGGAATCGTTGCAGTCAGCAGAGCATACACCGTGGCTGGCTTGTCGCTACAAGCCAAACGAACACGACTTCCCCACCAGCTGTGTGGGTCTCCCAGATGCTGGTTCCCACCTCTCTCCAAGGCAGGAGGTGTCCCCGTCAAGAGGGAAGATGGCCTGGAGGGGAGCCATGGGGAGCAGGCCTTCCGTTCCTCCTGAATTCTTCTCTCCTGAGCGGCACATGCTGGGGTGGGCACTGGTTTCGTGGCTTCCTGGGCAGACTCTGGGGTCTGCACAGAGGCCAGGAGCCTTGGGTGGGATTCCCAGCCCCACACCCTCCTCAACTCCAGAACAAAGTGTGGACGGAGAGGACACAGAGCAAGGAAACATTCAGAAATCTGCCTCGGTCCTTTGAATTCTCGGCTTTCTGTGGCAGAATAAGGAAAAAGAAGCGGACATCAGGTGGGGGAAAGAAGGGGCTGGTGGCACCTGGGGTCTCCCGCCAGCTCTCACCTGGGGAGGTGCCCGGGGATCTCCCATCCTGTGGGCCCTCCTCCAAGGCGTCCCTGTTTGGTATACACGACGTTCCCAGGGACCTCCGACTTCTCCCAACACTTTGCAAACATAAGCCCGGTTTTGTAGGAGCACAAAGACAGAATGCCTGGGCGCTGTGAAGAGCTTACCAGGGAGCTTCCTCTCCTAGAGGGCCCTGGCCTCTGTCTCCTGAGTCGGCAATACAGGTCTGGTGTGGCTGTCTTCACTCCTGGCCCCTCCATCCTGGGGAACCAGCGGCCTCTGCTCTGTGGGACGTTAAGCCTCGCCTCCACTTTCTCTCTTTGATCACGGCCATTTCATCTCAAATTGCCATCAAGGACCCTCTGGGAAGGGTCCTTGATGCTGGGAAGGCCAGGCTTGCATGCCTCGGTGTGTAGGGGTGTGTTTATTCCTTCCAAGTAACTGCATCAGGCAAGAAATGGAAATAATCAACAGGAAAATACCTCCAGCATTTAGAGGCTGTTCACGACTAGAGTGACTGGCACAGGAGCACCCACCTCCCCAGACAGCAGCCTGGGCACTTCTCCTCTGCAGGGCTGTGTGTGCTGTGGTGTCCTGGAGGCCCTGCTGGGTTTGCTCTTTGGCAGTGAAAGGCAGAAGGAGGGAGATGCTCTGAGACCTCCAACTCCCTCTGGGGGCAGAGCCGACCTCTTTGCAAGCCTCTGTGTAATGGACTAAGCTCTGTCCCCTCCATAATTAATCTGTTAAAGTCCTAGCTCCCAAGACCTCCTTATGTGGCTATATTTGGAGATGAGCTCTTGAAGGAGGTAAATCAATGAGAATGAGACCATTCGGGTGAGCCCTCATCCAATGTGACTTAGTGTCCCTAGAAGAAGAGTTGATTAGGACACAGACACTCTTTCTGCACACCCAGGAGAGAGGCCTCAGAACGGACCCACCCTGCCCACAACTTGTCCTTGGATTTCCAGCCTCTGGGACTGTGAGATGATAGAGATCTGCCGTTTCGGCCCTCAGAGTCTGCGGTACCTTTGCAAGGACTTTCGAGCTTCCAGGGCTGGACCAGCCAGAAGGTGTCCTGGTGCGGAGCCTCCAGCGCAGCTGCTGAGAGGGCGCTGGGAGGGTGCGGGAGGCAATTACATCGTGTAAATGGGACTCTAGACATGTGGGTGTCACTCTCTGGTCAAACAAATATTTGTTCATTGCTTTCTAAAGGTGAACAACATAAACACAGCTCCTAGCCTCGAAGAGCCTCCGGGCTATTAAGGAAATTAACAGTCACTTAGAGAAACTGATGAGAACATATGTGATCGTTTGGATTGTTGCTCGGCAAATATTCCCCCCTCCTCCCCTCGCTGTGAGGTGGGGTGACTTCCCCATTGTGGACTTTGGGTTGGGTCCTGCAATTTCTCTGGCCAAGGGATGTTGGCCTCCTGCCTGCTGAGGACATGCCCTGACGAACGTGTGCCTGGGGTCCACCACTGTCCTGCAGCCCAGGCCCGAGAATGCACAGACCTGTGGCAGCCGTGAGCCCAAGCACAGCCTCAAGCAGAGCCCACTGCTGGCCCATGGGGGTGAGGAGCAGGGCCTGTGGCTGGGAGGCACTGACCTGGGGGAGCTTTGTTATGTGTCATTGCTGAATAAAACCCCCACACAAATGATGTTCATCTCAGCCAGCAAGTAGAAATGTGAAGGGAATATGACTACAGTCTAGCAAATCCTAAAAGTTGCGTATAGAATGAGCACATAAGGGGCCAGGTGTGGTGGCTCATGCCTGAAATCCCAGTGCTTTTGGAGGCCAACACAGGAGGATCACATAAGCCCGGGAGTTTAAGACCAACCTGGGCAACATAGTGAGATCCCACTGCTACAAAAAATACAAAAATTAACCAGGCGTGGTGGCATGGACCTGTGGTCTCAGCTACTGAGGAGGCTGAGATGGGAGGATTGATTGAGGCTGCAATCTCCACTCCAGCCTGGATGACAGAGCAAGACCCTGTCTCTAGAAAAAAAGAAAAAAACAAAGCATGAGCATGCACTCATTCATCAGATGGTGGATGGTGGTGTACTGGGGGAAGAAGGGAGAGAGCAAACAACAGCCCATAGACCTAAGCAAGCCTGCCACCAGGTTTTGAATGTCCCATGAGCTAAAAATGGCTTTTACAGTTTTTAGTGGTTGAAAAAGAAATCAAAGGAAGAATAATATTTTGTGACACATGAACTTTATATGAAATTCAAATGTCAGTGTCCATAAATAAAGCTGTATTGGAATGCAGCCACACGCCCATTTGTTCTGCATTATCCATGTCTGCTTTCAGGTTCCAGCAGCAGAGTTTAGTGGTTTAGGCTCATGCAGCCTCAACAGTTTACCTTCTGGACCTGCCTAGTGAAAGCCACTGATCCCTGAAGAAGAGACAGTCTTAGGGCAAAAAACAAAAGAGATCACCTCACATAGTGTGGAGCACAGCTGCACTGTGAGGCTGGGGCAAAGTGAAACAGGCTTAGGGGCATATTTCACAAATTTGTTCAGGCCGCCAGCATTTGACGCCTCCTACATGCCCAGGTCTGTGAAAGCCCACCTGCCCCAGAACAAGGAAGCGGAAGATTCTACCCTGTGCTTATTTGCAGGGAAGGATCCCTTTCCATAACCTTGACTTCAGGAGCCAAGTCCTTCCTGCTTACCCACTCTGTTCCTTCCTTCCTTCATGTCCTCATGACTCACCCATTCCCTGAATATCTTCCATGCATGGTGTCTTGTGCTGAACATGAAGATACAACATTGAGTAACATGGTCATCCATCTATCCACCCATCCATCAATCTTCCCATTCATCCATCCATACACCCATCCACCAGTCTTCCCATCCATCCATCGCTCCATCCATCCATCCATCCATCCATCTTCCCATCCATCCATCCATCCACCCACACACTCATCTTTTCAGCCATCCATCTCTCTACCTACCCATCTATTTTTGTATCTATTCACAATTCATCCATTCACCTATCCATGCATCCTACCATTCATCTGTGCATCCATCTATCCGCCCACTATACATCTACATCTATCCTACTGTCTATCCATCCATCCATCCATCCATCCATCCTTCCATTTATCCATCCACCTATCAATCAGTCTTTCCAACCACTCATTGATCTTTCTATTCCCCCTCCATCTATTCACCCACTCACACACTCATCTTTCCACCTATCCATTTATCTATCCACCTGCCCATTCATTGCAATTCATCCATCCATCCTACCATCCCTCTACTCATCTATTCATCCATCCACAATCCATCCATACTACCACCTACTACCCATCCATCCATCCATCCATCCACTCATCCATCCATCCACTCACCCGTCATCCATCCATCTTACCATCTACTATTCATCTATCTGTCCATTCACTCATCCATCCACCCACCACCATCCATCTTACCAACTACTCTACCTATCCATCCATCCATCATCCATCCATCCACCCATCCATCCATCCATCCATCCACTTGTCCATCCATCCACCCACCATCCATCCATCTTATCATCTACTACTCATCTATTCATCCATTCATTCACTCATTCATCCACCCACCCATCCTTCCACACACTCATGCAATGACTATTTCCCAAGTGGCCATTTGCTAAATGCTGTGTCAGTTCAGAGATATGGCAGTGGACAGGTAAGTCTGTGCCTTTGTGGAGTCCACCATCTTGTGGGAACAGGGAAAGTTTAACCTATCATCACAAACCATGAGGGGAAAAGTAGAGAAAATAAGTTGTCCTGGAGGTTGCAATGGGAAAAGGACTTTCTGAGAGGAGGAGGTTAAGCCAAGACCTGTAGTTGACAAGTAAAATGACATTTGAAGGGTGAAACTCCCAAGGCTGGACTAAACTTGCCCTTGGGGTTGGGGACTTGGAAAGGGCCACAGCCAGGATGGGCCCTGAAGAGACTGGGGGTCTGGAAAGCAGAGTGGAGTCTCATGTTCACAACATATCATGATAGTGGCTTGTGCTTACAGCCCCCAGAGGACAGACCCAGCACCTCCGGGAAGTGGAGAGTGTCAGGAGATGCTCCTTGAGGGACTTTATGGATCATCTGTGCTGGGTGGAACAGGGCACCTTAAGATTCATGTCCACTGGAGCCTGTGAATGTGACCTTATTTGGAAATAGGGTCTTCGTTGATGGACGGATGGATGGATGGATGGATAGACAGTAGGATAGATGTAGATGTATAGTGGGTGGATGGATGGATGCACAGATAAATGGTAGGATGCATGGATAGGTGAATGGATGAATGAATTGTGAATAGGTAGAAAAGTAGATGGGTAGGTAGAGAGATGGATGGCTGAAAAGATGAGTGTGTGGATGGATGGATGGATAGACAGTAGGATAGATGTAGATGTATAGTGGGTGGATGGATGGATGCACAGATAAATGGTAGGATGCATGGATAGGTGAATGGATGAATGAATTGTGAATAGGTAGAAAAGTAGATGGGTAGGTAGAGAGATGGATGGCTGAAAAGATGAGTGTGTGGATGGATGGATGGATGGATGGATGGATGGATGGGAAAATGGATGGATGAATGGATGGATGGACGGATGGATGGATGAATGGGAAGATGGATGGATGGATGGATGGATGGATGGATGGATGGATGGAAATACTGGTGGATGGGTGTATGGATGGATGAATGGGAAGACTGATGGATGGGTGGATAGATGGATGACCATGTTACTCAATGTTGTATCTTCATGTTCAGCACAAGACACCATGCATGGAAGATATTCAGGGAATGGGTGAGTCATGAGGACATGAAGGAAGGAAGGAACAGAGTGGGTAAGCAGGAAGGACTTGGCTCCTGAAGTCAAGGTTATGGAAAGGGATCCTTCCCTGCAAATAAGCACAGGGTAGAATCTTCTGCTTCCTTGTTCTGGGGCAGGTGGGCTTTCACAGACCTGGGCATGTAGGAGGCATGATCAAGTTAAGATGAGGTCATATTGGATGAGGGTGGACCCCAAAACTAATGACTGGTGTCCTTATAAGAAGAGGAAAATTCAGACACACAGAGGAGACACAGAGGAGAGGCTCTGTGAACAGGAGGCAGAAATTGGAGCCATGACTCTGCAAGCAAAGCACTGCTGGAGCCACAGAAGCTGGAAGAGGGGAAGGTTCCTCCCCTAAGGCCTCTGGAGAGACGGCAGCCCTGCTCATACCTTGGTTGTGTACTCTTGGCCTCCAGGACTGTGAAAGAATAAGCTTCAATTGTGTGGAGAAGTTTAGCACTCCATTTATGCTAACTGTTAGGGTACCCAGGAGGCCAGCACTTCGCCCCCAGCTGGGCCGGCCTCCCTGTCTCGCAGCTGCAGGGCTCCTGGCTGGCACAATCCATGCCACATGCCCTGGAAACAGGAGCTTCGGGGCAAGGCTGGCATTTTCGTTCACTGCCCATCCCACCTTAGGCCTGAACCACAGTTCTCAGGGGAGCCTGGCACCCTACTTGGTATGCATAGTAGGTGCTTTAGAATGTACAGCTGGTTACTTCATTTATTGCAAAACAACCATGGCTCTCCCTCTAGCCCGTTGTCCATCTTGAGTCCTGTGGCTTCCACTCTCACAGCTCACAGCCAGGGAGACCTCCAAGCCGGCTGCCACGCGTTCTGACCCAGCCAGGGAGGCCTCCAAGCTGGCTGCCACGCGTCCCGACCAGCTGGTGCGGCCCTGATGAGGGTGGGGTCTCCTTTATCGCCTATAAAAATGAGAAATCTCTAAACAAAGAAACTCCACCCACTTTGAAGCTGAGACTTGGGTAGAATTCAGTTTCCCACTCAATGGGAAATGATTTATAAGATCTGTGGAGGCCAAAGAGGTTGGCCTGGAAAGCAGGCTAGACAAAATAATTTATCAGAAAATTCCCAGTGACCGTCTGTAATGGTTAGAATGCGGCGTGGCGAGGGCCTTTCCCAGCCGGGTCAGGCACTGGGGAGTTGGGGGGCGGGGTGCTGCCTTGGCAGCCGGTGCCTGGTCATGGCTGGGTTCAGAGCTGAGTGAATGGGCAGACACACTCTGTCATTGTCATAGAGGGGCTGCTGCCTCTGCCGCCCAGAAGCATCTTTCCTGGAGGACCTGGCACTCCCAACCAAACATGTTCTGGGTGAACTTGGGGCTCACCGGTCCCGCTTCTTAGGGCCCAGTGTACCATGGACTCTGGCAGGCAAGGAGCCCAGGAGGACAGTGACAAGAATGTTGAGTTGACAAACCAAGCAAGTGGCCTCCTCATGGGGAGCCAGGGAAGCCGTGAGTGGGGCTTGGGGCAAGTCCAACTGTATCCGTGGGACAGTGGGGCCCTTGGGTGATGGATGCCCAGGGGGACCGAGCCTCTCCCACCCAGGCTGTAACAGACATGGCACGGGGGCTCACACCATGCTCCCCAAGTAGTTGTACCCCCCACCGGCAGAGTGACTGAGGCTGCAGCACCAGACCTGTGTCCGGCCAGCAGCTGCACAGGGTGACTGTCTCTGGATATGGGAGCTGCAGCCTTGTTCTGGGACCCTATGCACTGACCCAGGGCATGGTCAGCTCAGTCTTCTGCCCCCTCCTGCCTAAAAGGAGCCCAGACATCCACTGAACTCAGCGGAAGAGCAAGGTCAAGTTACAGAGCCTCCCGAGGGTCCAGCCTGCTCTCCCATTTCGAGTGAAAGCAGTCCCAGCTACTCGGGAGGCTGAGGTGGGAGGATCACCTGAGCCTGGGGAGGTGGAGGCTGCAGTGAGCTGTGACTGTGTCACTGCACTCCAGCCTGGAGGATGAAGCAAGATTTTGTCTCAAAAAATAAAAGCTCCGTTAGGTTGAGAGCGGTTGGGTTTGAGCAGCCTGAAATCCCCAGAATCGGAGATTCCCTGAGTAGGGAATGGCACAAGGTGAGGCATCCCCGGCCCTGGACGCATCAACACTGCCCGGGGCGAGTGGACACTGGCCACACCCGTAGCACCCAGGCTGGGCTGGTGGACACAGGAGGCTCCCAGGCCCATGCTGCTGCTGTTTCCAGGGCGGCATGCCCCCTCATCGCAGGAGTCAGTGAATATATCACTCGGGTCACACTCTGTCCTCTGAAATGAACGCTGATTTGGAAACCACTCTCCCAATAAGACGGGTGAAAGTTTCCATTTGGAAAAGAGGTTTTTTTTTTTTTCCTTCTTGGCAGGAGCCACTTTCTCTGAGCATGAAGAGATGGCCGTGCGGTTCTTATCTTTGAACTCCATGTACTTAACGCTTATTAAAATCAATACCATCCATTAGCCAGCAACGTTTCCATTTTTAATCATCTATTGATATACGGCCTGTGCTTTTATAGGACTAAACAAATTTCCGCTCTCTGTGCCCCTCTGCAGCCTGGGGGCCAGCGGGTGCGCGGCCGCGGGACGTAAATGTTTATTTACTGCCTGCTTCCTGATTGAGAACATACCTGGTCCGTGGCTTCAGATGGCTTTTACACAGGGGACTTACGGCCACTTCCTGTTCTCCAGACACACAACACTGTTTTTAAGGAGCGTAATGAATGCACGGTATTGTGGACGCCATCGCCGCCCTGGCCAAGCCCGAGCAAGGGCAGAGCCGGATCGCAGGGCTTGTTATTGACTTATTCATGGGCTGTTCTGGGGGGCAGGGTGCACTTGGCCCAGCTGCGGAGCTGCCGACTCCTCTCTGCTGCACTCTCCCAGGCCTCGCCAGGCCCCCGTCTTGCGAGCGTTTGTCTAGGAAACCGGGGCAGGACCGAGGTGACCTCGGAGAAGCTGTGGGTGCTCCTGCTTGCGCATCCGTGTCCCCGAAGCCCATCAGCGTCCCGCCTCCTCTCCACTCCCCTTCCCCTTGCCTGGGCTGTGGCTCTGATTCCTTTGAGCGTCTTGGCTGATCTAGAGGCAGAGTTGCAACTGTTATGGACAGAGCTTTAGAGCCCTGCACAGGGCTGGGTATGGGGAGCCTGAGACCACCCCTCGCTGCCCCCAGGCATGGTGAAGAAGGGGCTCACGGACCCCAGAGAGGGACCCTGCGGTCTGGGTGGCACCTGGGGAGGCTGCTGCTGTCCTGACCTAGGGTGGCCAGTCTGGATGGAGGGCAGAAGGTCCATGGCCAGGGCCTGAGAACCGGAGGGATAGAGCCGCCCCGGCCACCAGTGCCTGCACCCTGGGCCTCCCAGCTGCAAATCTTGCTTGTCTGGAAGTTTCCTCTGGGGCGACCAGTTCCTGTCTTCCTCATCTTATAAACACCAGATCTGCTGGGAGAGTGTCCCTGGCAGGGCCAAGCAGGCACTTGGATGGCCGGGAAGGCTGCCTGGGGCTGGGGACTCAGCAGACACCTTGGGGAGGTGTGCCTCTCCAAAGTCCTGGGTCTCAACTTCAGAGAGAGCCACTCTTCCTGCTGGACACTCTGCCTGGGCCTGGCCTGACGGGCCCCTTGACCACAGGTGGTGCAACCCAGGTGCCCCAGGTTGACTCTTGGGGCGGGGCTGTTGTCCCCTGAGCCACACTCATCGTTAGGGGCTCAAGGCACGAGCCGGGGGGAGTCCCAGGGCACAGCCACCACATGGTTCCAAAGACTCTCAGGAATCTGGGGCCTCCCAGGGGTGAGGTTGGAGTGGGGCACGGGGTGGCCATTTTGCGCTGACAAAATCAGCTTCATCTCTGCCTTTTCTACTTTGATTTAGTGGTTTAGTGGTTTGTGGGAAAACAGCCCTGCTGCTAAAATAAGGTGAAAGGCATCTGTCTGCCAAGATGAGGAATCCGAGGCCCAGAGAGAGGAGGCCCTGGCTGAGCCGGTCTCCACAGTGGTGTGAACAGGTGTCCTGACTTTCAGTCCCTGATGCCAGCCCCGCCCTCTGGCTGAGGGTGTCAGGGAGGGGCTCCGGCTGCAGAGACAGCCGTTGTAATAGATGCCTCTCCGTGTACCGGGATGGCAGACAGGCCCCCCAGCGCACCACCGGCCACCCAGCGCAGGACACCAGGCCCTGGGAGCAGCAGCTGCTGCGGCCGTGGGTTAGACGTGCGTCTGTGATCGGTGGCTTCATAAAACGCCTTCTAATGAAAGTAACACACAGCACAGGAGGGCGGCCCTGGGCGCGGGGCTACGTCTCAGAGAAACGCTTGTTACTGTGTGTAATGAGGGACAGAGCAAATCCCCTGAATCGGGCAGAGCTGTCGTTAAATCCCTTAATGGTGGCGGTGCTTTCTCTGGTGCGCCGAACAGTTCCTTATAAACCCCTTTGGTGTGGGAGGGGGCGATGGGGCTGAGGGCAGGACAGAGCGGGGGTGTCTACAAATGGCCTTTCTGGGGGCTGAGACCTGGGGGCCCACTTCACCCCTCCCTGTCCTTGGCCCCTTCTCTGCAGTGGCTGGGCAGGCACCTTGTGCTCCCCTGCCAGGAGTCTGGGCAGAAACTGGGCTGGCAGAGAGGCAGCCTGTGGTCTTCAGAGTGACCCTGTGGCTGGCCATTGGGTGACCGGGCCACAGCATGCTGAGCACTTGCGCTGTGCTGGGTGTGGGGCGTGCGCCCAGGGACTGTCCTCTGGTGGCCCTTAACAGATGTCCATGGGGCTCAGTGAGGAGGGCTCAGAAAATACTCGAGGGCTGATAAGAGCCTTGCCCTGGGCGGACATGGCCCCGATGCCCCACCTGGGAAGGGCTCTCCTGGAGTTCGGAGATCCAGTCTCATGGGCAGCGGCCGCAGTGCGTTGTGGCCACACACCCAGCCGGTGATTCCCAGCCCTCCTCCCAGGACTTTGGTCCTTCCCATCTGAGGACCCGAGCCTTGCTGGTCAGAGGCACTGGGTCCCTGAAGCCTGTGCCCCCTGCTCTCATGTGGGCCTGGTCTCAGTGGCGTTTGGGTTTTAGGGGCTTTGGAGAGTGGGAGACGGGGGAGTCCATGGCTTGGGAGTTTTGGCTTGGGAGCCAGAAGGCTGGGGCACCCAGAGGGTGACCTCAGGTGGACATGGCCTTCCTGACTGCCAGCATCCTTTCCTCCTCCTGAGACAGGCCCAGTGGCCCTCTGAGCAGACGCCTCTCTCTGTCCCCAGCCCCTCCTGTGGGGGCAGCAGGCCCCACCCCCACCTCTGAGGCAGAGACCTGGACCAGGCAGAAGGGATCGTCCCTGTGGTTCCCCGGCTGGCCAATGAGACCTGCCAGGCCTTTTGACGCCCTTTAAGGCCTGAAGCCTGGCGGGGGTTTGGGGGCTGAGGCCGGCCACCTTCTTGCTGCCATTGAGGCTGAGATGGAAGCCAAGACAGCAAAGGAAGAGGGGAGAGCAGCGGCTGCTCATGGCTTCCTGGAGCCCTGGGGCATCCACCCATGCCCTGCCTCCTCTCTGCCTGGGTACACTGGCACAGACTGGCTTAAGCCGGTTTGGGTTGCAGTTTCTGTCACTTGTGATCCCCAAACCCTAGCAGATGCACCCTCTGAGCCTCTGAGCTGCAGCTTCCACCCTTCATGCTTGGGAAAGAGGCTTTTCCTGG
The DNA here is from genome assembly GCF_009764315.1 of Trachypithecus francoisi. Lineage (NCBI taxonomy): Eukaryota > Metazoa > Chordata > Mammalia > Primates > Cercopithecidae > Trachypithecus > Trachypithecus francoisi. The sequence goes on along the minus strand of NW_022681457.1, from coordinate 119,971,744 downwards.
ACAGGTACCCCCAAGGGACAGGCCGGCCTAGTACAGGTCTGGCGCTGTCCCTGGGGTAGATAAGCCCTCCTGACACTGGTCCCTGGGGGCCAGGCTGAGGCTGCCCCCGAGAAGAAGCCTCCTGAGCACCTGAGCCCCAGGCCGTCCTTGGGCCCTGGCGGTTCAGATGTTGACAGGTTCCGTCCACGGGTAGCCCTGGCCTTGCCGGGAGGCCACAGCTTAGGGGTTGAGCGAGGCGTCCAGGGCTAACTTCAGGATGGGCTGGACACCAGCACCTGGCCCTCCCACCACAAAGTGATGGCTGACTTGACCTTGGAGGGTGGCAGCAACTGCCAGGGCCCAGGAAGGTGCTGCCCGGCGGGGAGCGCTCCTCCTTCTTTGGGGAGGGGGTGTTGGGGGTTTCTGGCTACTGAAGTCCTTGTTTTTCACACCTGTGAGGTGGATCCCCCAGCACGGGGACCAGGGCTCCTCCAGGGTCCAGGTGGTGCCTGGATCTTGCTTCCATCCTCCTGGGTGGACCTGGGCTGAGGGCTTTGGGGGCTGGGAAAGAAGAATAATTCACACCCCAGGCCCAAGGGCGTGCACTGGATGGCAGGACTCCATGCTGGGGGTCAGGATGGAGAGGATGCTCCTGGCCAACGTTGCAGCCCCTTCATCCTCCCCTCAGCCTGGCCCCCACCGCACTGCCACAGGCTCCTGCCCGCATGGGTCCCCTCAGAAGTCCCCACCAGCGTATTATCCTTTAGAGACCTGGAAATTAAGGCCACCTGCAAAGCCCCAGGGCCCCAGGCTCGCTGGGCCCCACGAGACTCGGGGTCTGAGTCCCACATTCACAGGAAGCCAGGTGGGAGGGAGTTCCACCGGGCCGCGGACTTCCCTGGGGCTGAGGCTTGCCAGATACCTGCTCGGCCGGGTGGAGGCTGAGGTCTTGGGTTCCTGGGGCTCCCACCCATGCCACGGGCTCAGCACACACTTCACTGCAGCCGTCACACACAGGAGCTCCGGGCTTGGATCAACCGAGCAGCAGGAAAGTCTCCCTTGACAGGGACCAAGGCAGGACCCCCAAGGCGGCCACCTTCCAGAAACTGCTGAGGAACGAGGTCCAGCGGCCTCAACTGGCACAGCCAGAGGAAAGTCAGGGCGGGGCTCAGCCCCCCGTCCCCTCCCCTCAAAAGGGGGCATGAGCCCCGCCCCTCCACGCGCCCGTTTCCTTGCCTATAGAGTGGCAGTGAGGAGTAAGTGACATCATCGCCATGGGCAGAACGGGTTGGATGCGCTGAGCTCTTGCGATGCGGACGTCCTTGTTGAGGAGGGACTTTTACGACATCCCCATCCACCGTCCTTCCAGAAAGATCCACTCAGGCCATATCTCAGCACCTGACACCCCAAAGTGGCTCTCACTAGGTCCTGGGGTCCTCCCCTACCCTACAGGAGAAGGGACCCCCTTGGGAGGACCTTGGTCAGCATGGTGGAGGCTCAGGACACAGTGTCCTGTGCGACAGACAGCAGCTGGGGAACCTGTGTTCAAGGAGGTGTCCTTCGTCCATCTACAGCGGGGTCCTATCAGCAACATGAGTGGCCCGTGGACAGAGCTGGGGTGCTGGACACTCGCGGGAGCTGCCCCTGCTGGCCAGCCTGCCTTAAGCACCCACCCACCTTGGCCATCTCGGGGGACCCCCTCCGTACATGCGTCCCCCAGACCCTGCTGGAGGATGAGGCTGTGCTGAGGCAGAGGGAAGAGGGAGAAAGGGGAGCCCCAGCCTGGCCGCAGGCACAGCTCTTGGCGGGACGCCCCGGCCCAGGGCAGTGGTTCAGCAGGCGATCCAGGGCCCAGGTGTGGATATTTTTAATAGTCTGTGACCTGCCATCCACTCTTGGCTGGGTGTTAATGGCCAAATGTTTTGCAAGTAAATTACCAGAAAGAATTATTCCTGAGAGGCAGACATTTGGGGGAAGGTGTTAGAAAAATGGACAACTGGCAAACGCTGCTTTCCATCCCTCCATCTTTCTGAGGCACAGAGGGCCAGGCGGGCCGTGGGCCAGACAGGCTGGCTTCTGAGGTTCTGGCAGGATGAAGCGGGGCAGAAGGGGTGGTGGCCCCCCAAACCTCCCGGCCACAGGAGCCGCTCCCTCGGAGGGAGAGCCCAGAGCAGCACAGATGCCAGAGCTCCTGGGAAACCTCTCGCAGCTGGGGCTGGACAGAAAGGATCCTCTCCATCCCCCATGGAGGGTGGTCCGGTCACGGCCAGGGCAGGGGATGAGCTCTGGACTTCCTGTCTTGCCCCACGGAGGCAGCCCCCTCCTCAGAGTGAGCTGGATCCCCCACTTGGGAACTGGCTAGAGGAGAACTGTCTGTCCTCTCCCCACTGGAGAAGGGCTGGAGCTGCAGGGGCCACCCAGACAGGGCCCCCAGAATCCTGGAGGCAGGAGCCAGCAAGATGAGGGGGTGCCCTGGACCTGTACCTCCTCCAGGTGGACGGTCCAGGCTGATCTGTGCTCCAGCCAGCCCAGGGCACATGCTGCCTGGAGGAGGAGGGTGGCAGTCCTGGGATGGGGCATTCTTCCCTCCACCCAGGGCACAGGAGGCGTCCCCGGGGAGAGGACAGCTGGCCTGTGGGCCGCCTCACCAACCCTTGCCTGGCCAGGAGAGCCGAGGGACATCACCTGGAATGACTGGCTCTCCGAGGACCAGGTCATTTTGGAAACGGTCAGCAAAGCTTTGACCCTGGCCAGAAAGGAGGACACTGGCAGAGCCCTGGGCTGAGGAAGGCCAGGACTCATCACACTTACCTGGGGGCACTCACACAGAGGCTCCTGGATGGGCCCAGCACCAAGTTGGACAGACTCTGGGGACTGCGACCCTGGGGACTGGCTGAGTGGGTGGACTGTGCGAGCTGCCCCAAAATGCCACCTAGAAAGTGGAAATTGCCCTGAGAAAGCTGCACAGGGATCCCCTCCCTGGCAGCCCCTTCTCTACCCACTTCCCTCCATCCTTGGGAGCCCCAGTCCCTCCTCGACTTTCACCCCAGCCTCGGCTGCCTGGAGAGTGGCATGGCCAGCATTAGTGTTTCTTGCCACGGCTCAGAGACGGACCCCAGCAGCTCCATGCTCTGAGTCTCCACGCAGTGGCTGACCAACCAGCCTCACATTGCTTCTTGGAGCTGGAGACCCGGTGGAAAGGCCAGGACGTGCTGTGAACCCAAATCCGGAGAGAGACAGCCCTGGGGCCACAGAGGGGGCACAGGCTGGGGCCTGCAGATTCCTTGGGACACCTGGAAATTAAGGCTGCCCACAAAATCCCAGGGCCTCAGGCTCGCTGGGGTCCAAGTTCCTGACCAGTGTTGGGCCCTCAACAAGTTTCTCAACCTCATTAAACCTTGTGGTTCCCATCTGTGAAATGGGGAAGGTGTCCACCTTGAAGGCTGTGTGAACAACAAATGAAATATAGTTAAAATGCCTTGCCAGGCACTACACATAAAGCCAGGTGGCAGTTCCCCTGGGGCTGCCCCCCATGTCCAGGTCCCAGAGGCCATCCCCACTCCGACACTGGGCCAGGGCTCAACAGACACCTGGACGCCAGGCCCCTCCTGGACACCCTTGCATCCTGGCCTGGGCCTGGACAGTGAGGGTTCCTGCTGCACCTGGAGATGGCCTCGCGGGGGAAGACTCAGGCCTGGGTGGCCCTGCGAGGGGGTGCGCCCTAAGGAGGGATCTGGGCACCTGCACGGGGAGGACACAGGATGGACGGGCTGGCTGGCGAGACCCAAGGCTGCTCTCCACCCCTCGCCCTCCGCCTGCGGACTCGGCTCTGCGTCTTTAAGACACTAATGGGCCCTCTTAAAAAAATGACAGTCTGCCTGCACACTCACAGGTTCTCGTCTGACATCAGCAGGGAATCAAAGATATTTTATTATTTGGAAACTCCATATAGGGAAAGCAACCTTGAAAATCTGTCATTGCTCCAAAACCCACACCTCCCTTGGGAGTTAATTATTTTCTTAAAATGCAACTTGTACTGTTAGTTTAAAACATTCCAACTGTGTTCACACTCTTTAAATCTTCAGTAAACCTTAGAGTTTAAATCACTTGCAGATAAGAGTAATTCTATTAGGGAGAGAGGGGAGCGAGCACTCAATGGAGGTGAAATAGAATGAAATAAAAAGGCCATTGATTGTGGGCTCTCGTGCACCTCCATCCACACGCTCTGAATGTGTCAGCCACTCAGCCAGACCTGGCATGGACTGGACATGGTGCCCAGCAGGGCTGCCCACCCAGCTCTTAGGGGGCCGGACATAGGCCTTGGCTGTCCAGCTGGGGCCTGAGATCTACCTGGGGCTGATGTCTACCTGGGGTCTAATGTCCACCTGGGCCCTGGTGTTCACCTGGGACTGGTAGCTACCTAGGGCCTGTTGTCCACCTGGATCCTGGTGTCCACCTGGGGCCAGTGGGGGTGCTGGTCTGGACGGACAGCCTTGCTGGTCTGCATGGGTTATCCTTTTCTCCCTTCCAACACGGTGGCTCAGATGTGGCCTCTGGTACCTCCCAGATTATTCCTGGGGACTGGTGTTCCATTCAAAGGGCCCCACCTTAAGTCATGGGAAAAAAGATGGTGACAGCCAGGAGCAGAGAGCCACAGCCTTGTTTCTTGCTCTGGAAGGTTCTTAGTTTCTGAGTGGGTGAGGGGCTCCTTAGCTCTCTCTGCCCCTCCCCATCAGCCTCCGCTTCTGGCTCAGGCGCTGCCCGTGCCTCGGGGTAACATCTGTGTTCCTGGTGCATCTGCCCAGCCCCAGGGATTTTGTTCACGGAGGGTGTTGGCCACCAACGCTTTCCTGCGTCCTTTCCTCACTGCCAGGCCCCGCCAGAGGGGAGGTGGAGGCCACCTCTTCCTCCCAGCCCTGGGTGTCCCCATCCTGGCCCCTGTCTCACGGGACTGTGACTGCCTGGCCACTGTTCACCTCCCCACTGGACTCAGACCCCTGCCCCAGAGGTTACCAAGGGACCCCCAGGCCTGAACAAGCTGGGCCTCAAGGGGAGGTGAGGGGCTGGGGGTATGTTCCTCAAAGGAGGGCACACGGATAGGAGTGGGACAGGGGGCTGGGAGGCAAGGACACAGGGCTCTCCCCAGGCTCACTGGCAGCCCATTGTGCTGGGCTAGAAGGTCTCCCAACCTGAGGACACCCAGGGGCAAGGCAGCCACTGGCCTGAGCCTGAGATCTCCAAGTGGGGGCAGGAAGCCCTCGCCATGCCAAGGGCATCCCTAATCTACCGCTATATGCCAGCGGAAGCCACTGGCAGTGAGGGCGCAGGGCCACTGAGCAAGGCTGGGGCAGGAAAGACCAGCAGGTGCAGCTGAGGGAAAGGGGGATGTCATGGGGCTGGGGACCGGGCCGCCCACGCTGGCCTCCTCTGAGGGGTCCATCGGGGTTCCAGGTCCCCAGACCCCGGGTCTGCAGCCTCAGGGCCAACTTCCCACTGGGAGAAAGGGCAGCACTTGTCCGGGCACCCACCACACTCATCCTTGTAGGGGCTGTCCCTACCCAGCGTCCTCCCCACCCCCTCCTTCCTCCCAGTGGTGAAAGGACGGTGACGGAGGAGGGCAGCCCAGGAGTGGACACGGAGTGACAAGGAGCTTCCTGGGGCATCCCGGTGGGGCAGTCCCTATCGCACACCTGGCCTGCAGGCCTCGAGGGGGCAGCAAGATGAGCCCCAGGCCCACACTGTGTGTGTGAGGGTGTGTGTCATGCATGGAGCCTGGTAGCGTCCACTCCTGCCTGAGTCCAGCTCCTGTTAGGGGTGCCTGCATGTCTGGCTGTGTTCAGGAGCCAAGGAGGCGGCCCCTGACTTCCCACTGCCCATCAGGGCTCTGCAGTCCAGGTCTGGCAGTGGCCTCCCCGTGGTCTGGGTCTGGCAGCGGCCTCCTCGTGCTCTAGGTCTGGCAGCAGCCTCCCCATGGTCCGAGTCTGGCAGCAGCCTCCCCACCCCATGCCCACACACGGTGTCTTGAAGGCCTCTTGGCCCCTGACTGCTGGCCCGGTAAGCACGAACGCTTCACGCCCCATTTCCAGCAGCTCTCAGCTCCTTTGGTGTGGGGGTGTGCTGGTGCCCGGCCACTCCTGTCGTGAGTGGAGACACACCTGCCTCATCCCTTCCATTCTGGTGTCTGAACCTGCTCTGGCCAACAGCGGCCAGCAGAGCCGTCCACCCCAGCTCTGTCTGCTGGCCTGAGACTGGGCTGTGTGTTGGGTCCCTGTGGACACGGCCCTCCTGCCTCCTTCCTGAGAGTGGCTCCTGTCTCTAGGAGGAGGCCTCAGGCATTAGGGGCCGGGCCAGCCTCCCGCTTCCACCTCTGTGTGCTCAGCCTCGGCCAGACATGGGCTACACCTGGGGTGCAGGGTCCAAGCTCCAGGATCCCCGAGATTCTCAGTGGGAAGAGGGACCCCAGCTGGCTGAGAAGGGCGCAGGCTCTATCGTGTGGGACCCAGCCCACAGAGACCTCGTGGTGAGGAGGAGCTCCTCAGAGCCGACCTGTCCCAGACTCAGCGGGTCCTTCCCGGGTGGACCTGGCTGTGTCCGGCGAGCCCCACTCAGCCCTTCGCAGGCAGACTTGGCAGGTACCCTGGGCCTGGTCCCACTCTCACCAAATAACATTTTGATGAGTTAAGTGTGAGAGAATTAAAAACAACCCGATTAAATTTCCTTTATAAATACACATGGGTTTGGAAATCAAGGGGAAAAGCGGCTTTGGGCTCATAAAACCCTGCGTACGCTTCCCCTGCAAGTGTTAGAGGAGGTGGCTGGCAGGTCCTCGGCACGGGACTCCCTGCTGAACCGAGCTGAGCCAGCTCAGGCCACGACCCAGGCAGGCTCTCGTCCTGCTCCCAGCCCCAGTTCCCAGCTTAGACAGCATAGACGCAGTTCCATGCAGGTGCACACCCTGCCCATCCCACCAACCTCCAGCCCCACCAGTACGATGCCAATGCCTGCAGCGCCGACCTGTATACCATTATCTCATCCTCATGACCGTCTGCCATGTCAGCCATGCTGTGACTGCCCACACTGTGCAGGCAGCAGGAGTTCCCAGGTGGCTGAGTTAGTGGCAGGGCTGCCTTCCTCCCCAGGCACATGGCCTCTGCCGCGCTTCCTGCTATCAAAGTTGTTGCTCGGGCACTTGGGAGCAGCCTGGCCTGCAGTGGGGAGCCCAGGTCCTAAGCCCCTTGCCTGTGGGTCTGAGCTCCAAGGGAGGGAAGGGGGGCAGCTAGGCCCACGTGGTGGGGAAGGGGTCCAGGCAGTGGAACGTTTGAGGTCATTGGAAATGCAAACAAAATCATTAACAGCTTCCAAAAATAACCCAGCAAGAGTAAGATTCCCAGGAGGCTCTGCCAAGCAGCGGAGCTTTGACTAGGGGGGTACCTCTAAGGGAACCTGTGGCCAGCAGGTCCGGGGCTGGCCAGGAAGGGGCAGCTGGGGGTGGGGCAGGGTGGGCTCCAGTGGGTGCTCCTCAGGCCACTTGGGCTTTGCCTGCAAAAATGGGTCAACAGGAGGTCTGGTAACAGGAGGTCTGGTGCCGGATAAGGCTCCCCTACTGGCCCACTCAAGCCCTGTCTTAAAAGCTCACTTTTAATGCTCCTGTTTATTGGCCGTGAGCCCTCACAGGTCACGCAGCGAGCGTCTCGGATCTTCTTTAATAGCTTTATTGGGGGACAGTTGGCTTACAAGAAATGGCACCGTTTAAAGCATGCAGTGTGATGAATTTTGGCACAGGTATGAGCCTGCAGGACCCTCCCCACAATCAAGGCCGTGAGCATCACCACTGCTCCCCAGAAGGCCCCCCTACCCCCCACAATCAAGGCCGTGAGCATCGCCACTGCTCCTCAGAAGTTTCCTTCTGCCCCTACAATAAAGGCCGTGAGCGTCACATCGCCATTGCCCCTGGAAGCCCCCCGGCCCCTCTGCCAGCTCTCCCTCTTGCTGTCCCCCTTCCCCAGGCGACCATGGACCTGCTGCCTGTCGCTGCAGATTGGTTTGTGCAGATTGGTGTGTGTTCCTAGAGTCTCACAGGAGGGGAATCACAGGCCTGCACTCCTTTGTCTTCTTTCTCTCGGGATCTTCTGTCAGAGGCTGGTCCTGTTGCAGCATCTGTCTGTAGTTCAGGCCCTCGGATAGGATATTCCTCTTAGTGTGAGCTGCTGCTCATGAACTCTTCCTGCTTCTGTGTATTCATTCAAACAAGTCTTCATTTCGCTTTGGCACTTGGAGCAGGTTTTTGCGGGGTGTGGAATTGCAAACTCACAGGTTCTGGTGTGTGGGATTTGTTCCCTTTCGGGACTTTAAAGCGGCCCCTCCACTACCTCCTTGCTTGCGCTGTTTCTAGCAAGAAGCCATCACCATTCCTCTGTAGCAACACCTCTTCCTTCTCTGGCTGCTGTGACGATGTCCCGGGCCTTGCCTCAGTCAGCTTTATCACGAACATATTCTCTTTACCCAGGTAAAGACCATTGACCCCCACAGCCTCCCTTTCAGGTTAAAAAAATAAACAAACTGGGAAGTGAGCTGCCTTTTCCAGGGTCAGTGGGCATCGGAAGCTGAGCCACATCCATCTGACTCCAGAGCCTGCGCCCACGGCTGCTCTGTCGCCCGGGTGGACTGTGGCAGGCCAGCCAGTGTGTGGGGGTCCTGGGTGGGGACACAGGCTCTAAGGACCCAGGCCCACCCCTGGGGTGCTCAGACGTGCGGCTCTGGGAGCACAGAGGAGGCTATGTCCGAAGGGCTGCAGGGAGGGAGCTGCCAGGCCTCCAGATCCGTCACACTGGGGCAGCAAGGCCCCTGGGGCGTTTCTACAGCCCTGTCTACAGATGGAGGCCTGGGGCACCCTCAGCCCCCCGTGTGGCAAGTGCTGTGCAGACGCATTCCAGTTTTCACAGAGACGTTCTTCCCTCCAGTGTCCTTTCCTCTCACCATCGGGCTGGAACCTTGGCCTGATCAGGTTGATTTGGACCAAAGTCTCTGCTGTGGCCTCACTGGGGCCAATGGGCTGAGGGAGAGGTCACAACTGTCAGGGTGAGCAGAGCGCCTGAGCCACCCCCAGGGGCAGCCTGGGGGTCAAGTGTGACCAGCTCCGTCCTCTTGCCCAAGGACAGAGGCTGCATGCTGACCTGCAGGTGTACCTCTGGGGCCTGTGCAGGTGCTGTGAGACCTGGCAGGTGCAGAGCGGAAAGCAGACCCTGACGAGAGGAACACCAGCATCTGGGTGCCATGGGAGGCACCTGGGACTCCAGCTTCCTCGTCAGCAGCTTCAGGAAGGTCAACCAGCCTGGGGCGTATGCAGGGTCCTGCCCCAGAAGGACGGCCTGGGGCGCCGGGGAGTCGGCCCCTGCAAAAGAGTGTGCCAGGGCATTCGGGCCTGCTGGGGCAGTTTCTTCCCAGACTTTCTGGTCGTGAGCCCCGGATGGGGCCATGGAAACTAGGAGAAGGAGTTCTACGCCCCGGCGAGGGGCAGCCCCAAGGCAGGGAGGCTCAGCCCCACTGGAGGCTGGAGTCCTGGCCCTCACGTGGCCTCTTCTCGCTGACATGTCACTGCCTCTACAAGGGCCAGGGCCAGGGCCAGGGCCGGGGCTGGGGAAAGTTCACCCTCCTGCCAACCACAACTGGCAGCTCTGGTGAGAGTGTAGAGAAGGCTTTTTTGGAGCTGAATTTACTTGATATTTCCCCGCTCCGCTGGGCCGGTTCCAGGGGCTGCAGTCCACGAGGCTGCAAGTCAAGAGGCGTCTTTGTTTCTTTAATTTTGCCCGTTGGAAAACTCCGGTATTAATATTTATGAGAAATGACCTAATATCCACGCCGCCTGCCGCGTGTTTGCTTAACATATTTAATGTGATTTGGGGGCTGCGTGCACTTTTTTAACTGCCTCGGCGAGGGGGACCTGACCTATCTCCTCCCCATCCCCCTCCATGGTAAAAAGGCAACGTTCTCTTCGAGGTCTCAAAAGTTCATTTTCTCTGTAGCTTTGGAAAGGCCTCATGGTCCCCGCCTGGCCCGGGCCCTGGAGGGGCAGCCTCACTCCACGCAGGCACCCAGGGTAGGAGGCTGGGGGTCTGCAGACCTGTGTCTTTGAGAGCCTGAGCTGGCATACTCCACGCAGGCGCCCGGGGCAGGAGGCTGGGGGTCTGCAGACCTGTGCCATCCAGAGCCTGAGCCGGCACTGGGGGAGGACTGGAAGTGGCTTTCTTCAGGAAAGGGAGGAAAAGCATTTGAATGGTTTCTGAAAATAGCTCCTTGGGTAGTTATAAGACAGCAATTTAAATAAGTGCTTTCTGCCTGTTTCTCTTGAACATAAAGGTAATTGTTTTTGCCCCAAAATAGACGACCAGTTTCACTACAACTTGATTTTTCTCCACCATCCCTTTGCGTACTGCATTAGCTAATGCGGGCCACAGGTGAGCCCCACGAGGCAGCCTGGCCTGGGCCATTCGACCTGACCCCGGCCAGCCTATTGACTGTATAGAAAGAGCTGGGCTTTTGCAGCCAGAGAAACGCCAGCTCAAAATCCAGCTCTGCTGATTAGAAGCCGTGTGACTTTGGACTCATTATTTCACCTCTCTGAGCCCCAGTTTCCTCAACGTGAGAACAAGAGCATTCACAATTTCTGGCTCACAGAGTCGTGTAAGACTCAGAAAATGCAGCCGGTCTGTCCTTTACCTTTCTGCAAGGCAGCGGGTCCAGCCTCCTGTGCAGTGGCTCAGAAGCCCCCCAGGGCATTCCCAGGGCTTCGTGGTGGGTCCTGGATGCTCCCCGGGAAGCCAGGAACATGAGGCCTCTTGTTCCTCCCGCACACACAGATGCTGACTCCTGGGCCCAGCCAGCCAGTCCCCTTGGAGAGTCAGAGGCCATGAAGTCAAGGGGCTCTGGTCAGTGAGGGGCCTTGCTCGCCCAGCCATCACCATGCACCAGGACTACAAAAGACCTGTACCTCTGCACCGTCTCTCAGGCTCTGGAGCACATGTGCTCTCAGCAGCAAGGTGTCCAGGGCACTCTAGCCCGGAGACCTGTGTGCCAAGAGCTCACATACCGAGAAAGTAAAAGGGGCCACAGAGAACAACCCCTCCCATACCAGAGGTGCTCCTCCTGGGGCTGAGACAGGCCTTGCCCTTCTCCTGCTGGAGGTGGGGGAGGAGGATGTCCAAGCACAGCCATCCTGCCAGGGGCCCAGTGGCCAAGGGTGGGAGAGCTGTGTGATCCCTGAAACCTATCAGACAGAGGCTCTGAGTCCTGTTCCAGGTGACCAGGCAGGACCACTGGCCAGTCACTCTCTGGGTCCAGCCATCAAGTTAATCACTCATGTTGTTCCTGCGACCACCCTTTCGAGGTGAGGTGGTTTCCCATTTTACAGCCTGCAACACTGAGGCTTTAAGGCATTTAGCAGCCAGAGCCCCAGGCAGCAGCCAGAGCCCCAGGCAGCAGGTAGAGCCCCCAGGCAGCAGCCAGAGCCCCCAGGCAGCAGGTAGAGCCCCCAGGCAGCAGGTAGAGCCCCCAGGCAGCAGCCAGAGCCCCAGGCAGCAGGTAGAGAGCCCCCAGGCAGCAGCCAGAGCCCCAGGCAGCAGGTAGAGAGCCCCCAGGCAGCAGCTAGAGCCCCAGGCAGCAGGTAGAGCCCCCAGGCAGCAGGTAGAGCCCCCAGGCAGCAGCCAGAGCCCCCAGGCAGCAGGTAGAGCCCCCAGGCAGCAGCCAGAGCCCCCAGGCAGCAGGTAGAGCCCCCAGGCAGCAGGTAGAGCCCCCAGGCAGCAGCCAGAGCCCCCAGGCAGCAGGTAGAGCCCCCAGGCAGCAGGTAGAGCCCCCAGGCAGCAGGTAGAGCCAGGCCGAGAAGCTCACTGGGACTGCTGCACGCCCGGTCTGGCCTGTCAGATGCATCTGCCTGTGACCCAGCCTCGGATGACAAAATGACAGAAAACAAAGCTGCCGTTCCTCCTGTGTCCACAGCATCGGCCAGGCAGCCTGGGTCCCATCCTCCTCCTGACCCACCAGTGTGGACCCATCACCCACAGATGCCATGGACAGCATCCCCCAGCCCTCTCCACCTCTGTCTTCTCCTCCGGGGGAAGGGCCACCCAGGGAGCTGGGCAGGGGCAGCGAGTGAGGGGTGAGGGGAGAGGTGGGGCCGGGGGAGACCCTGGAAGGGACCCTGACCCTGTGAGTTATTGCAATGCCCTGGCAGTGGGCCTCAGTGTGCTCACTGAAAAATGAGGCCCCGCCAGGATCTTCCCCCGATGCTGCCCGGTGGAATGAAGATGCCGACCCCCACCCTGAGTGCTGGTGAGAGACACAGCCAGCTGCCACCTTAGCCCGGCCCCTCACTCTCCGGGGAGAGGACACCAGCACGCGTGATCAATCAGTCCCAACACTTCCCAACATGCTTCTCGAGTTACACGCCGTGGGAATGATGTCATAGCAGCCGCCAGCCGGATCTAGGGAAGAAAGAGGCCCCTCTGTTTCAAACCCATGGGCCAGGACAGGCCAGTTTCTCGGGAACTGGAATTTCTCTCCCCGCCTTGGCCTCAGAAACGAGAGGAGTGCTGACACCTTTGAGGTTTTTTTTCTTCAGATTTTGAAAGCTATGTATGTTTACTCTAAAGAGGAAGAAATAGAAACTATTCCAAATCTCACTTCATTATATTTTCTTCTGTTTCCATCACGTACCTCTACTTACCTACTCAACAGCTCATTGATCCATTGATCCTTCATTCTGTCCATCCATCTACCCATCGATCCATTCATGCATCCATCCATTCACCCATCATCCATTCATCCATCCATCCATCCTCCATCATGCATCCATTCATTCACTCATCCATCCACCATCCCTCATCCATCTATCATTCATCCATCCACCATCCATCCATCCACAATCCATCTTTCCAACATCCATCTACCATCCATCCATCCATCCATCCACCCTCTATCCATCCACCATCCATCATCTATCAATTCATTCATCCATCCATCTACCCATCCATCTATCTGTAATCCATCCATCATTCACTTATCTATTCTTCCTTCCTTCCATTCATTCACCCATCATCCATCAATCATTCATTCATCTATCTTTTCTTCCATCCATCCATCCATCATCCATCATCATTCATCCATCCACCATCCATCCATCCACCATCCATCATTCCAACATCCATCTACCATCCATCCATCCTCCATCCATCCATCCATCCTCCATCCATCCATCCATCCATTTATTCACCATCTATCCATCCACCACCCATCCATCCACCATCCATCATTCCAACATCCATCTACCATCCATCCATCCATCCATCATCTATCAATTCATTCATCCATCCATTCACCCATCCATCTATCTATGAGCCATCCATCATTCACTTACCTATTCTTCCTTTCTTCCATCCATTCACCCATCATCCATCAATCATTCATTCATCTATCTTTTCTTCCATCCATCCATCATCCACTTATCTATCTATCTTTCCTTCCTTCCTTCCCTTCTTCCTTCCTTCCTTCCCTTTTTCCATCTATTCACCCATCATCCATCAATCATTCATCTATCTTTCCTTCCTTCCTTCCTTTCATCCATTCAACCATCTATCCATTCAGCCAGCCATCTCTCACATCAAACCATATGGAATTGCTGATACACAATGTATGAAATATTGATCATCTGTTCTCATCCTTTTTTACTTTTGAAAACTCTACATGTGCCTTTTGCAACCTGCTGCTGCCCCTTAATGACATTCCTATGACAATTTGCTTGAGAACCTTCTGTTGTGAAGAACCTTCAGGAAACACCCGTTTGGCAGCACGGTGTGGAGGGTGTGGAGGGCCTCAGCTAGTCAGCGGAGTGCAAGGCTGCCCCATCGGGCACAGTAGAGCAGAGGCAGGAGGAGCGTGCACCAGCCATTCCCATAAAGCAGCCCACGTTTCACAGCAAGGCGGCTTGAGTGAGTGCCGTGTTCACCTTGGTTCACAGCAACAGGTCAGGCAATTTTATAATGAATGGCAAGACACCTTCAGAGCAGCCTGGGCCCCCAGAGGCTGATGGCAGGGGACTCCCACCTTGCCACTCCCTGCCATGCAGTCCTGGGCCAACACCTGAACTTGTTGGGGCCTCCACTTGCTCTGCTGTGAAATGAGACTGCAGGTGGCAGCTGTCTCCAGCTGAGAAGGATGGCCCTGGACCGGACCAGGCCGGGGCCAGCTCAGCGTGGGCTTAGGGAGAGCTCTTTCCACCCTCGTTCTTCCCGACCCAGAGGGGTCAGAACCATGGCTAGACGGGAAAGGAGGGCAGAGCCAGGGGCTCCCCCCATTCCCAGGGGTGACCCACCACACCAGGGAGGCAGAGATGATTTGGCTATAAACAAAATGCTCATCATGGCCTGTTACACGGGCCAGGCACTTTCTGCAAATTTGGGGGCATAGAATAGACATGCAGAGAGGTGCCAGGCCACACCGGGATGGCTGGGAAAACAACCCCAGAACCCAAGCACAGTTAGCTCTCTGAGTGGATCCAGAGAAGGTGTGGGGTGGACTCCCTCCATCCATGGGCAGATGCACCAGGAGAGCCCTGGGGGCGGTAGGTGCCGCTTTTGGATGATGCCCATGAGGCTGAGGCTCCCTTGTCAGGAAATGGTTCCATAGGACAAAATCATTTCCCCCAACAAAGAAAGCCATGAGTGGACCCCGACCGACCAGGCCCTTCAATATGCCAGGGCCTGTGTCTAGATGTGGCATTAAAGCAGAAAAAAGGCAGGTCATAAAATAGCTCCTTCCTAACAGGGGTGGTGTGGCACCTTCAGTTTCGTATGTGTGTGTGTGAGTGTCTAGGAGTGTGTGGCCATGAGTATGCATGTGAGAGGGTGCAGGAGGGTGTGAGTGTGAGCCTGAGACTGTGTGCTGCTGCAGGGAGGAGAGGGCCCCTGCCTGGCCTCCTCCCATCACAGCATCCTTGGCCTTGCATCTCAGCATCATTCCCATGGCTCTTCCCTGCCCGATGGAGCCCTGCAGTTGCCCCTCAAAAGGGATGTGCCTGGTCTTTCCCTGCGGCGGAGCTGGGGCTGCACATGCGGGACGGCCCTGGCTCCACGTGGCCCGGGTTGGCCGCCCCCACTGACTGCAGCCAGAAAGCCTGTGCCTTGGTGGTCAGTCCCCGCCCCCACCTCCAGCCCACCTCCACTTCTAATTGGGCCGCGAAGCCGTTTAATGGTGTCTGCCACGTCTGCAGGGCTGCTCGGGGCAGAACAATGCACTATTCATGTCCCACACAGCACACTAGTGATCCGGCTAATATCTTTAAGCTAAAAAACAAGGCTTAATTGGAACAGATGCTGCAAATTCCAGTGCAAAAGGCCAGCTCCCATGCGACCTAAACCAGGTACGTGCCAGGACTTCGCGTTTAATAGCAGCTTTTATTTTTTTATTGGCATGTACAAAACTCACTAATACTCTGCACGGCAGACTGGTGACGGGTCTCTTAGAAAACTTCCGTGGGTGCGAGGCCTGCGGAGCGTTGTGGCCGTTGTTTGGGTTACAATAAAAAGGTGCCCGGCCATTAGACAAGCTGTTTCCTCGTGGGCACTGGTCTCTCCTCTCCTCTGGGGCGAGGCTCTTGTGGCCTTTCCAGGACTGCCACCAGGCTGTTAGAACTCAGCACTGAACACTCCCAGTGAATCAATCAGGCCTGTTCAGCAGCTGCCAGCCTTTGTGGCCATGGCCTCCCCTAGCCAGGAAGCCTCTGTCCTCCGGACACCGCCCAGCCTTTTCCCTGCTGCTGTGCCACCACCCTGACCACAAATTCCTGCATTTTCTCTAAGAATACAGCTTTTTGGCAGTGTACTCCTATTTTGAATATATTTGCCGAGTCTTCCAATCTAGAAGAAAACTCCCTGAAGTCAGGGGCTGGCTGTGTTTTACACATAGATTCTAGTACCTTGCTGAGCAGAACGGGGATTTTTTTTTCCTTGTCTTCCACTTTTTCAGAGAAAGAGCCAGCACTAGGGAGGCCCAGAAGCAGCCTTGTCCAGTCCCAAACCCTTTCCAATTCAGCCAGCTGAAGCTGTTGCTGCTAGAACTGTTGTATCCAGGCCTGGAAGCTGCTCCTGGTATCTCAGGACATTGTTTCTGTCACAGAAGTTAAAACAGGTACAGCTTCCTGGCTAGTGAGGACTCCCATTTGCTGGAAGTACTGAGCTCCCAAGAGAACTATTGCTTGGATTTATCTGAAAAAAATGCATCAGAAGGAAACCTTGGCTTCAGATAGAGTCCAAGGCTGCAATATCTGCCATCTATCCATCCATCCATCTATCCATCCATCCACCCATCCATCTATCCTCCATCCATCCATACATTCATCCATCATCCATCCATTCATCATCCCACTCATCCACCCATCCATTCTCCATCATCCATCCATCCATCATCCACTCATCTATCCATCCATTCTCCATCTTCCATCGATCCATCCTCCATCCATCCATCCATCCTCCACCCACCCACCCATCTATCATCCATCCATCCACCCACCCACCCATCATCCACTCATCTATCCATCCATTCTCCATCCTCCATTGATCCATCCTCCATCCATCCACCCACCCACCCATCTATCATCCATCCATCCATCATCCATCCATCCACCTAGTCATCCATCCATCCACCACTCATCCATCCTCCATCCATCTATACTCTGTCCTTCATCCATTCATCCATCCTCCATCTTCCATCCATTTGTCCATTCATCATCCACTCATCCACCCATCCAGTAAATACCTGGCCCTGATAAGTGCCAGCCAGTGTGTGGACTCTCTTCCTCCCCCACCTCATGTGCACTGCGCATGCTTCTGTGGCTGCTGGAGGGGCTCTGGAGGAGGCTGGGGAGCCTGGCAGGTAGTGGAAGCTGAAAGGGCAGGGATGTCCATAAGCAGACTTTGCCCATGCAGAGGCAGGGTGAAGGATGTCTGTCTGGGCCTCTGCCTCGCACCTGGAGGGCTTCCCTCCCACAAAAAGACTCTCCCTGCTCAACCCGAATCCCCCCAAGAAACCCTTCCTTGAGTACAGGATCTTAAAAACCTTTGGATGATTAGCGAGCAGAGAAAGGGGAGCTTAACACTGGAGAAGTGAGAGTCAGGGGCCATTAACTGGGGGCCGGCCCACCCTCCATGCCTTCCTCTGGGTGACCAGGTGTGCCCCTGCCCTCTGCTAGTACCCAGGCCGAAATGTGGGTGGGGTGGGGGTGGCCCTCCCATGACCCCTATCTGTGGTCACGGCTGCTGGACCTGGGCCAGTATTCCAAGATCCTCAAGGTTCTCTGCCAGGCCCTTGGTGGCAGCAGCAGAGAAGATGCCCAGGATCCCGGCGGACATGGCCAGTGTCAGCCAGGAGCAGAGCCCAGGCAGCCTGGCCCTCGGTTCAGCTGAATGAGATCCCAAGCTGTCAGCTCTTAAGGCTGTCAACTCCACCGTGGGTGGCAGACGGCAGAGTCAGTAGACAGCGTGGGCCACGAGCTCTGCGTGCCTGGCTGTGTGGGGTCCTCCAGGCAGTGGCAAGTGAGACGGACTGGGGAATTTGCAGAAAGCCAGGGGACCAGAACTCAGGTCTGTGCCTCTCAAGACCTGAGAAGCACCTTAGGAAGATGTACGCCCGCTCCCGTCCACGTGGGAAAAATGTGAGCGACACCATCACGGCTGTGGCTCTGGCCTGAGGGTGAAGCAGACACACGAGGCTAGAGGGGACAGCTGCCCCACGGGACGCAGGACTTGATCGGGACCGGGGAGGTGTGCAGGGATGGAGACGGACCCTGCGGAGCGTCTGAAGTTCACCTGAGTTTCTGTTTCTGAGGCTTTCTTGGAGGTGCTTTTTAGAAGCATGGAATCTTTTGATCATTGAGAAGTGTGAGGACAGCAGGTGGAACACCCCTGACGCTCAGCTCTGTGGTCAGTCGGGTTCATAGCCATGGATGCCGCATTGCCCTGTCCCGTTCCCACTTGGAGCCCTCATATGTGGTGTTTATCACCCTCACACCGGGCTTTCACTCTTCCCTTCAATAATTCGCAGGCGGGCCTGGTGGTCTTCCAGCGCGTGTTGAGAAGTGGCCACATTGCTCTGCGTCGCCGTGGCCCATAGTGAGGCCATCAGCACCTGGTGTGAGTAAAACTCTTGTTGTGCCCATTGAGGCCTGAGAGATAGGCGGTCACTCCTACTTCAACTAGCATCTCCCTAGTGACAGGTGACGAGCGTCTCTGCCCAGGTGCCCGGCGTTTGCCTTTCTGCCACTGTAAAATGGCCCTTTACAGCCTGTACCTATTTTTCCATTGGATTGTCTTGTCATTTCTATTTTTCTTGTTGCAGCTTATTTTTATTTTATTTTATTTTTTGAGACAGGATCTCACTGTATCACCCAGGCTGGAGTGCAGCGGTGTGATATTGGCTCACAGCAGCCTCAACCTCCTGGGCTCAAGCGATTGCTGGGACTACAAGCGCACCCCACCACAACAGGCTAATTTTTGTATTTTTTGTACAGTCAGGGTCTCACCATGTTGCCCAGGCTGGTCTTGAACTCCTGGGCTCAAGTGATCCTCCTGTCTCAGCCTCCCAAAGCATTGGGATTACGGTGTAAGTTGTCGCACCTGGCTTACTGTGGTTTATTTTTTAGTGAACAATTTTATTTTATTTTTTATTTTTTTTTGTTTGTTTTTTGAGACAGAGACTCTTTCTGCTGGCCAGGCTGGAGTGCAGTGGCACGATCTGGCTCACTGCAACCTCCACCACCTGGGTCCAAGTGATTCGCATGCCTCAGCCTCCTGAGTAGCTGGGATTAGAAGTGTGCACCACCGTGCCTAACCTAATGAACATGTTATTAAAAGACAACATACATACAGAGAAAATGCAAAAGTAAGTGTGCAATTGGTTGAATTTTCACACAGTGGACACACCCATGTATTCAGCAACCAGGTCCAGAAACAGCAGCCTGGGCTCCAGATGCCCCAGGGACTCCTCCCACTTTCACTCCAAAGGCAGGAGCTATTGTGACTTGAGCCAGCGTGGCTTCCCACTGCCGTCTACAGTTTACCTAAGTAGAATCATGCAGTGGTTATCTTTCAGGTTCGACCTCTTTTGTGCACGCCACGTGTTTGTGAGGTGCACTGCATCAGTGCAGGGAGAAATCATGCTTGTTCCTCTGCAGTATCCCCTCATTTCAATGTCTATTCATTTATCCATTCTAGTATTCATGGACTTTTAACAAGTTTCCAGTTTTAGACTACTTTGCTTAAAAGTCTTACTGACATTCTTATAAATGCCTTTTGATATGCACTTGTGCCATTTCTTGAGTTTAAGCCTGGGGTGGAATTCCTGGGCTGGGGCACATGTCCTGGTCTGGGGGGACTTGCAGACAGGCTCTCAAAGCTTCTGCCCCCACGGACGTCCTCACGCGGTGTGAGGAGCTCCTGTGGCTCTGTGTTCTTGCCAGCACCGGGCTTGCCAGTCCTCTGAATTTAGCCAAGGTGCAGGTCTGTGGCAGTGGCTTAGGGTGCCCATAAGGTGCATGTTCCTGATGGCTGAGACTGGGAATTCTTAAATGTTTATTGGCCATTTGGTGCTCCTTTTCCATAAACAGCCTGTTCGAGACTTTTGCCCGGGCTCATAGGAGGCTGCCTGTGGTTTTCTCATTGGTTGGTGTGGGCCCCACCTGTGTTGCTGACGCAAGCCCTTTGTCAGCGACCTGCTGCGAGTGTCCCGTCCTGGGCTGCAGCTTGCCTTTCACTCTCATACTAGTAACGGGCAAAATGCCTTCATTTTCACCTAGTTCAATTGATTCAGCTTTATCTCATAGTTAGTGTTTTACGTATTCAGTTTAAAATGTTGTCCAAGATCAGAAACTTGTGATCAAGAGCTGCCTAAGGTCATGAATACGTTCCATGATATCCTCTCGAGGTGTTTTTCCTTTCACGTTTAGCTACAATCCACTGGGAATATTTGTTTGCCTGTTGGGAGGTGTATAATATTTCATTTTTTCCTTTACAACTGTCTAAGGGACTCAGTACCATTTATTAAAAATGCCATCCGTTTCCTCAAAGACCTAGAGACAGAAATACCATTTGACACAGCAATCCCGTGACTGGTTATATACCCGAAGGAAGAGAAGTCATCCTATTATAAAGACTCATGACTGAGTATATACCTGAAGGAACAGAGATCATGCTATTATAAAGACCCATGCAGACATATGTTCATTGCAGCACTATTCAAAATAGCAAAGACATGGAATCAACCTAAATGCCCATCTATGATAGACTGGATAAAGAAAATGTGGTACATAAACACCATGGAATACTATACAGCCATAAAAAGGAATGAGATCATGTCCTTTGCAGGGACATGGATGGAGCTGGAGGCCGTTATCCTTAGCAAACTAATGCAGGAACAGAAAACCAAATACTGCATGTTCTCACTTATAAGTGGGAGCTAAATGATGAGAACACATGGGCACGCAGAGGGGAACAACACACACTGGGGCCTATGAGAGGGTGTAGGGTAGGAGGAGGGAGAGGATCAGGAAAAATTGCTAATGGTTACTAGGCTTAATACCTGGGCAATGAAATAATCTGTACAACAAACCCCCATGACACATGTTTACCTGTTTAATAAACATGCACATCCTGCACATGTACTCCCGAACTTCAAATAAAAGTTTGAAAACAATGCCATCCTTTCCCCACCATTTGGAACCTCCACCTGTGCAGAATTGATTTGCCATGTTTGTCAGAACCCATGTCAATGTCCATCTGTTTCTGGACTCAGTCCTGCTCCATGAGTCTGTAAGGATGACAATCGAATCAGGATGGAGCTTGTCAGTAATAAACACAGAGAGAAGGCAGCTTTGATTTCTATGCTGTGTAACAAAGCAGTGGACATCTCATGGCTCAGAACATCGCACATTTATCATCTCACTGTTTCTGTGCAACAGGAGTCGCACTACAGCTTGGCTGTGTTCTTGGCTCAGGATCTCACAAGGCTGTGATTAAGGTGTCAGTCGGATCACGTTCCTTTCTGAAGTTCAGTATCTTCTTTCAAGCTCTTGAGGTTTTTCGGCAGAAGTCAGTTCCTTGCGATAGTAGAACTAAGATCCTCATTTTTGTGCTAGCTGTCAGCCAGGGTCTGTTCTCACTTCTTAGAATCTTCTCTGATACCCTTGCCTCTCCATCTTCAAAGCCAGCAGCAAAGACCGTTCCTGCTGTTTAATCGCTCTCATGCTTCACATCTCTTCTGCCAAAAGAACTCTGCCCCTTTTTGAGTGCTCATCTGATTAGGCGAAGCCCACCCAGGGTAATCTCCCTCATGACAGGTTTGCCACATTAACTGCCTCTGCAAACCCTGTCCTGTTCCTCTCCCCACTGCTGTGTGTTGGGCGTGTTAGGAGTGGATGGCTTGTCTTCTGCTGGTCTCTGGGGAGTCTGTTCCAGACCTGGGAGAGGAGCACTCATTATTGGCTCCTCTGTTATCAGCTCTGAGACAGCACGATAACAACATGGAAATTCATCCTCTCATAGCAATACAATTCCTTGTTGTGAGTTCAGCACATGATTGCCCAGAATAAGCCCCAGAACCCAGCTTGCCTTGCAGCTGGTTGTCACCATGGTGGCAATTTGACTAATTGGAGTGGGAGTGCTATGTATAATTTCTTGACTGTGTTCTTACAGGTGTTCTGACCTTTCTTGTCACTTCTGACTTGTGTATTGACATACGATTGTAGTGTTTAATCATCTTGGAGCAGACAGCTGAGGGTCATACCCTAGAGTGCTGAGAACAAAACTGGAGTCTAACTCCTCAGATGGCCTCCTAAAATGGAACCATCCTACCAGTGTTGGATGTGGCCTCTCCACGTTAGGTGAGGAACAATGAAAATTTATGTGTTTAAACCATTGCATATTTGACATTTACCCCTCTCAAATGCCTTCAAACCGAAGTCTAACTAATACCCATAGCAACTGACTTGAATTAGACTCTCTAATGTTAAACCATCCTTGCATTCCTCTGACAAATCCAATTTGGTCATTATATTTTGTTTTTTTAATTTATATTTGCATGTTTCACATTACTGGATTCAATTTTTGACTATGTTATGTATTATTTTTAAGAAATCAATGTTTATAAGTGAATTTACCTATAATTTCTCCTTCTTACGTTGTCTTTTTCTGATCCTGAATATCAAAGCAATTTTAGCATCATTAAGTGGTTTGATGAGAGCATTTCCTTCTTTACATTCTCCGTTTTTTAGAATCGAGACTTTATAGAATATTTTGGAGACTACTCTTTAAAATTCTCTGATTCTAATGGGGCATTTTATGGGTATATTTTGAATAATCCTTAATGCTCAAATAAAAAAGTGATATTTATATCACAGATACTTATATTTCTCTTTTAGTCAGTTTTTAAAAAATTTCAGAGTTCATTTGAAAGTCATAATTTTTCCCCAATGTTCTGTTTTTTTTTTTTTTCCAGGATACAATCTAGATTCTACCTTGTATTTAGTTTTCATGTCCTCTTGGTCTCCTCCTATCTGTGACAGTTCTTCATTCTTTCCTTGTTCACAGACATTGGCACTTTTGAAGAATACAGGTCAAGTATTTTGAAGAATGTTCATAAACCTGAGTTTGTTTTGTTTTCTAATAAAATCAAGGTTGTGGATTTAGGGGAAAATTCCTTAGTCCATCATATTGGGGGCATGTGATATCACATCATACTGGTGATGTTAAATGTGAGCCCTTGGTTAAGGTGAGGTCTGCCAGGTTTTTCTACTGTAAAGTTACTGTTTTCCATTTGTAATTAATAAATATCTGAGAGGAAATGCTATGAGACTACACAAATATCCTGTTCCTTCTTAAACTTTTACCCAGTAATTTTAGTATTCATCAGTGGACCTTGCCCATAACAATTATTACTGTGGTTTTCTATTAGTGATTTTAAAAATTTGGATTAATTCATTTTACATTTATGAATTGAAATGTTCCCTAAGGAAGAGTTTCCACTTCTCTCATATTTACTTATTATTCATCATTTATTTATGGACCTATGGATATTTTTCTCTTCTGGACTTTAGTCCAATACTGTTATTTTTATTTTATTACTCAAATGTCCCAGCTTTGGCTAGCGAAAGTTGAACATGAAAGAAGAAATTTTTCATTCTTTTTGAAGCTGTTATAAATGGAATTGTTTTCTTAATTTCATTTTCAGATAGTTCATTGCTAAAGTATAGAAATATAATTACTTTTCATATATTGATCTTGTATACCAAAACATTGATGAATTTGTTAGTTCTAATAGGTTTTTTTTTAATCCTTAGGATTTTCTACATGCAAGGTTATGTAATCTGTTAATAGGCATGGTTTTGCTTCTTCTCCAATCTGGATTCCTTTTATTTCTTTTTCTTGCCTAGTTCCACTGGCTAGAACCTCAAGTCCAATGTTGAAATTACGAGGACAGACATACTTGTCTTGCTCCTGATCTTAAGAAGAAAGTTTTCAATGTTTCCTCACTAAGTATATTAGCTGTGGGTTTTTCCTAGACGTCTTTTATCACGTCGAGGGAGTTTCTATTCTTAGTTTGTTGAGTGTTATCATTAAAGGGTGTTGGATTTTGTCAAAATGCTTTTCTGTATCTATTAAGGTGATCATGATACTTTTGTCCTTTATTCTACAATATAGCATATTAGATTAATTTATTTTTATATGTAGAGCAAGTCTGACATTCTTAGAATAATTTCACTTGTCATTGTATATAAACTTTTTATATGTTGTTGAATTTGAATTGCTAGTATTTGTTGAGGATTTTTGCATTGGTATTTATAAGGGATTTTGGTCTGTCATTTTCTTGGATGTCGTTGCTGAGTTTTGGTACAGGATAATACTGACTTCATAGAATGAGTTTTATTTCTGTCTCTGTCTTTGTCTTTGTCTTCGACAGCTTGACTATGAAGTATTTAGTGTGCATCCCCTTCAAGTCTATTCTACTTAGACTTCATGGAGCTTCCTGAGTGTATACATTAATCATTTCACAAAACCTGTGAAGTTTGGGGTCGTTATTTCTTCACATTTCTTTCTTGCACTTTCTCTCCTTTCATTCTGAGACTTCCATCATACATATGTTGCTATATTTGATAGTGTCCCCACAGATCTTGGAGGCACTATTCATTTTTCTTTCTGTTTTTCATACTGGATTATCTCAATTTACTTAGCTTCAAGTTCACCAGTTCTTCTACCAGCTCAAATCTGCTGTTAAGCTCATCTAGTGGGTATTTCATTTCAGTTATTGCACTTTTCATCTCCAGAATTCCTATTTGATTTAAAAAAATAATTTATATTGCTTTATTTATATTCTCTACTTGATGACACATCATTCTCATACTTTGCATTAGTTCTTTAGATATGGTTTTCTTTAGTTCTTTGAACATTTTTATGACAGCTGATTTAAAGTCTTTGTCTAATAAGTCCAACACCTGGGCTTCCTCATGGGACAGTTTTTATTGACTGATTTTGTATCCAATGTATGGGCTACGCTGTCCTGGTTCTTTGTATGCTTCATAATTTTTTGTTGAAAAGTAGATGTTTTAAATAGTTTAATCTAGCAACTCCGGAAATTAGATTCCTCTCCCCACAGATTCTGTTTTTGCTATTTGTTTTGCTGAATTAAGTCTATAAAGTCTGTATTTGTTTCATGTATAGCCACTGAAGTTCATTTTGCTTCGTGGTCAGTTAATGGCTAGGGAGAGATTTCCTCAAATACCTTGGAGCAATAAGTCTCCCTGATTTTGTGGAGGAGGACTTCAGTTCTCCAGTATGCAGGCTGTAGCTTTGCCTTAGCTTTCAGTTCCTACTTGTGCAGAGTCTCAAGATTAGCTAGAGGTGATAGGCTAGGGCCTCCTCAGGTCTTCCCTGGGCATGGGCACAGCATGACACAGGCATGTGGCCCTCTAGAATATCTTGGAATATTTTGGAATTTCCCCCTCCAGTAGCTGTTAGGCTGCCATTTGTCACAGCTATCATGATTGGCAGATTGTTAATTTTCAAGGTCACTACACAGCTTGGGAGAGGGAGATGAAATAGGGCAAGCTGAAATGTCACACAGCTCTCCATTCTTACCAATATTTAGTCTTTTTTCTTAAACAAATGCTCTTCAAATTGTTGGAGGCTGTATTAGTCTGTTCTCGCATTGCTGTGAAAAAAATCGAAGAATTAGTAATTTATAAAGAAATGAGGTTTGATTGGTTCATGTTCTGCAAGCTGTGCAGGAAGTGTGGCAGCACCAGCTTGGCTTCCGGGGAGGCCTCAGGAAACTTACACACATGGCAGAAAGCAAAGGGGAGAGTGAGCACTTCACACAACTGGAGCAGGAGGAGGGGCAGGGAAGTGTCACACACTTAAACAACCAGATCTCTTGAGAACTCCCGCACTATGCAGTAGCCGGTGAGGGAACGATGCTAAACCTTTCACGAGAACTTACCTCCCACGAGGCCCCACCTCCAGCACTGGGGATCACAGTTCAACATGAGATTTGGCGGGGACACAGATCCAAACCGTATCAGAGCCATTCACCATAGCCTCGAGTCTCCGTCCATCCTTACCTCGGGGCCACTTCTCTCCACTCAAGATGAATGTTCAGGTGCATGGCCCAGAGCTCCGCCCACCAAGAGGATGTCCCCTGACCCTGGTGAACTTCCGGGGCATCTAAGAAGTTAATTTTGACCATTCTATTTGCAAGGATTCTCCTTGCTTTTATGGAGGGGTGGAACATGGGGATCCTTATTCCACTATTCTGGAAATGCTTCCCTTCAGGAGAGACTTGCAAAAAGATCAGTCCGGATGAAGACAGACATGCTTGTTTTTTTTTTTTTTTTTTTTTTTTTGAGGCGGAGTCTCGCTCTGTCGCCCGGACTGGAGTGCAGTGGCCGGATCTCAGCTCACTGCAAGCTCCGCCTCCCGGGTTTTTACGCCATTCTCCTGCCTTAGCCTCCCGAGTAGCTGGGACTACAGGCGCCCGCCACCTCGCCCGGCTATTTTTTGTATTTTTTTTTTTTTAGTAGAGACGGGGTTTCACTGTGTTAGCCAGGATGGTCTCGATCTCCTGACCTCGTGATCCGCCCGTCTCGGCCTCCCAAAGTGCTGGGATTACAGGCTTGAGCTACCGCACCCGGCCGCTTGTTTGTTATATTCCTGTGCTGGTGGGTGGGTTTGCTATACCCATTCCTTTCACTCAGGCTATAGCAGCGACCATGGATCTATACAGAAGTTTCCATTCAGATTCTTGCCTCTTGGGGATCTAAGAGCTTCATCCCCTGCCCTGGGAGCCCGTTGCAAGCTCCCTGCTATCAAGAGCGGCATCTGGGAACCACCCCCAGGCAGCCCAAGCATTAGGTCACCACAATTACTATTTTGGGTCATGTTATTCATTTTTGGGCCTCTTGAAATTTCCATTACTCTTTTGCAAGCTCAGCTTTCCATTTAAAGGATGCATATCCTATTTTACCTGGCATTGCTAAGCTATTTAAAAAAAAAAAAAAAAAAACAGGAGTGATCTCGGGTTATCTTAATCAAAATTCTCCCTGGAAAAAGTTGCTCTCTGTATATTTTAAAACTCACAGAAACACCCACATACACAAGTGGCCAAGTGCAACACACAGAAGCAGGAATGTCAGCTATGCTGCGGGCGGTGCATGGGGGCGTCTGGCATGAAGACAGGTAAGAGGGTCTGGCCTGGGCCCGGGGGCTTCAGGTCCACCTCATCCACTTGCAGCCCTCACTGGAGCTGTTTAGTGACACTAGAGTGGGGTGTCTGGACTGCCGGCAGCAGGAGTAAGGGAGCCTCCTGTTGTCCAGAGCCTCTGCCTGTCCACACTGGGCCTGCCGTTCCTAGGCAGTGGTCTGGAACCCCTGGGACTATCATTAGGGCCTTGGGTGATACTTGCAGAGGTGGCCCCTCCAACGCTCGGGGAAAGTGGAAGGTCCACAGGCCCAAGGTCCAGGACAGCAGGTGCCAGGAGGAGTGGGAGGAGGAAGGGATGCGCTGGGAGAGGATGGAGGAAGTTGGTGGTCCCGGAAGTGGATCAGTTTATAAGAGAACTTTCTGGGCTGGAAATGAGGGTGGGGCTGAAGGGAGAGTGGCCAAGGGCTCTTGTGTGAGAGGAAGACGTGCGTCTATCCAGCGGGGTTCAAATTCCCCAGGTGGACCAAGGACAGACTGGTGGGAGAGTCCTTCCAAGGGCAGTGGTTTTCTTAGAAAACGTGTCCGGGGCTTTCCCAGCCATCAAGATGCACCCACATCCCCTCCCAGCCTGCGAGCCCCACACCTACAGGGTCCGCTTTCCCTTCTTTCCCTGCTCCCCACTCAGTGATCCCATCGGCTACAGACTTGGCAGCAGCAGGGCTGGGACTGAGCTCCCGGAGTTGGGGTGGCTGGGCCCCTTTATACCGAAATCTAGCTGTTAGAAAGGTTGGTGAGAGCGTGGAGCGTGGAACACCTCTCCCTCCTCGGCATCACTGTAACGTCCGCGGCCGACCCTCCCCGGCGCTTCCCCACGTGCAGGTCCTAAGAGCTTCATGGTACTGTGTCACTTCAACCTTCCAGCCGCCTGGGCTTTCTTCTCATCATTCTCTCTCCTTTATTAAAAAAAAGCAAAAAGAAACTCAGAGAGGCTGAGGGAGCCAGCTGCTTGTGGCCACAGAGCCGCTAAGGTGAAGACCTGGGGTTTGAACCCGGAATTTTTCTCACCCTAGAGTCCATGTTCTTAACCATCATAATTATCCCGACCTCTCTTTTTTGAAGGGGGAGTTCCAGGCATCCAGGGAGCCAGCAGGAAGGACCTGCAGAGGATGGTCCTGAGTCAGGCTCCGTGGACGTGGCAATCTGGGTGTGTGTCCTTTCTCCGGGAAGGGCTCATCAGGAAAAGCCTTTGAGGGTCGTGGTGAAGCAGGGTAGGGGAGGGTCAAGAGCTGATCGCCCGGTCTCAGAACATCTCTGGAACATGAACTGCACTGCAGAGGAAAAAATCGAGCCGTCTGTGCCTGGACAGCCAATCACTGGCCAGGGGCTTCTCCAGGGGGTTCACCACTTTCTGGGCAAGACGGCTCAGGTTGGTAGAAAGCCGTTCTCCCAAGACAGGGGATGCAAGCCATTTGCACCCTTCACTCCAGCAGCCTAGAGGTGGAGTCACTGAGCCTGTGAAGGGGATCTGGAGGGGCCCCAACGGCACCTGTGACAGTCTGCCCCTGGCCAGCCCGCAGTCACCTGCTGCTCACAGATCAGTGAGTTCACCGCAGCCGCACAAGGCACAGGCTCTCCACGGTTCTGCAGCCTCAGTTCCTGGGAAGTTCACCAGCAGGGGGCTGGCGTATGAACTCCGGTCCCGCTGTGTTATCCAGGCCGTAACTTACCCTCACCCACCCCTTGACCTGCCGGGCGCTCTAGGCTGCCTCCGCCTGGTCCAGCAGGCCTGGCTGGTGAAGGATCTGCCAGGCGTCTGAGTCCCAGCTGCCATACCTTAACAAGGCTGTTGTTAGTGGACTTGCTGGGCACTGGGGTAGCAGGAGGTGTCCCGTGGGTCACATGGACTCCAGGCGCATCCCCACCCTGTCCTGGGAACAGCAGCCCTGGCCCCATCTCCACCCCTCAGGATCGGGGCCAGCGACCCCTGCCAGGACTCTTTTCTGTGCCTGACACAAATGAGGCAACAGTGACCAGATGGCAATGCCTTCTCAACCCAGGGGGACTCGTTCTGCAACCCCGGTGGAAATGTACCCTTCGGGCAGCCACAGAGCCACAGGGTGAGGGCGGCAAACCCATGTTCCCACAGTGAGCTGCGTGGAACAATGGCGGCGGGACCCCATGTGTCCATTCCTTGGCTCCCAGATCCACGCGTTCTGCCTGTCACGGACATGGCACCATGTCATCGTCACTGGTTCAAGAAATATCCTGCAAACTAAAGGACAGCATCCACATTCTCAGGCGTCCACATTCTTGGACGTCATCTCTCAGCCAAGCCTAGGCTGCTTTTGGGAGGACACTCCGTCCCTGTTGGCTGGGCCAGTTCTGGAGGGAGGTCCATGGTGGGGCCAGGAGATCCATGGTTGTGTACCCCAGTCCCTTCCTCTGACATTGTGGGGTCCTGTGGTCAGCGGCCATGTGGCTGGGGACCCTCTGTTAGTGAATCTGGGCTCTTGGCTGTGGTGCATGAGGAAAAGCAAGCCCTCACCTGGCACAGGCACCAATCGCAGTCCCGACAGGCCCCTGTCCTCTCCAGCACAGAGTGGTTCTTTGTAACCAGCTTGCCACCGAAGGCCTGGCTGGTGTCTTTGAGGGACGATGTCAGGACATGAGCTGTGGTCAGTTTCTGATATAGCAGTGACAGTGATCAAAATAACCTTGATGAGAAGCCTGTGCCACTGAGGGGACGCATAGCTTCAGACCCTGTCACCTCGCCTACTGCCACCACACATTCGCCACCCCAACCCTGCGGTGGCCCCGGACAGAGGCTGCCTGACACCTGGCAGAGCTGCCCTGCCCACGCGCTCATCCTGGGCCTCTTCCATACAATGCCCCCTGGAGCGTGGGGATGTGGGACACAGAGACCTCCCCGTCCTCCAAGCCTCACACTGAGCCATTCACCACTGCGCCGACTCTGCGTCCATCCTTATCCAGGGCCACTTCTCCCCACTCACAGGAGATGTACAGGTGCACAGCCCAGAGCTCCGCCCACCCAGAGGGTGTCCCCTGACGCTGGCTTTCAGGTTGGCCTCTGCGGAGCAGTCACACAGCAGCAGCTCCTTTATGGCTTGTCCTGAGAGCTGAATCGAGCATTTGAAAGTCAAGACTGCTTCTTCCTCTTTTGCCCACTAGTCAGAAAGACCCCCTACAAGGACAGGGGTGTGAGTTGGGGGAGAGACGTTGGTGCGTGATGGCAGAGGACATGGAGGTGGGTTTCCTGTTTGTGGAGCCTCCTTGTACCCCCTGGACCTGCCTGGGCCTGGTCACAGATGACCCTGTCAGCAAGGGTGGATGGCCACTGCATCGTCCAGCCTTGTCACTCGGGCCTGGCGGTGCACAGCTCTCCCTGGGTGAGACTGGCTCCATGGTCAGCTGGAGTCCCTTGGCCAGAGGCTCGCTGCCTGCCGAGGTGCAGGAGGTCGTCGGGGACTGCTCTGGAAAGATGGTCCGTTCTCTCCCACAGAGAGCAATAACAGAGCCTGGCTCCCGAGCTCCGGGGTCTGCACGGCTGCTCTCTTGGTGGGCATCGTGCTCCACCTCGCGGGGTCTCCCAGGCTGTAGGGCCTAAGAGACAGAGCTGCTTATACACAGCCTGGGCGGATTGCAGCGCCCGCTGGGGCCTGGGCCTGCGGAAGAGGAACTGCCTGGGTGGTATCTGATGAATGGCAGGATCAGGTGCCAAGCACAGGCCACGCTGCCTCCATAGACGCAGGGACCTCGGGATGTTGCGGCAGGAATCCAGTCCACAACAGCCACCTCTGGAGGGGGCATGTCCCCCACCCTGAGCCCCTCCAGGTGTGCACCCCTGCCAAGTCCCCAGCTCCATCTGGGGACTGGCTTCAGTGTATGGGGCTGCCGTCAGGGTCTGGGCCATGTCCAGGGGGTTCCAATGTCTCCCTTCCTTCTCATCATTGTCAAAGCGGGAGGATCCACAGAGCCCCAGGGTGAAGCTCACTGGGGGTGCTCACCAGGGCCAAGCCACGTGCATGTGGACGGCTTCTGAGCCTCACCGTGGGACAGACGTGGAAAAGGATTAGCTCGCAGATGGGCCACCACAAAGCGCGTAGCCGAGGTGTGCAGGCTCGAGTGCGACGCTCCCTCCATCCTCAGGGCTGCAGCTGTGCTGTTTCTCAGCTGTGATTGTGACCGGCTCACCATGACCACAGCTCATCCGGCATACCGGGAGCCACACTGGTGACTTAGATAGTGCTGTGACAGGGCTTGAGTGGGGGGTCCTGTCCCCTGTTCCTGAACTGGAATGGACAAACCCAAAAACTGGCAAAACCCTCATCCTGGTGCCTCGGCCGGCAGAGGCAGAGGTGATCTATTTAGCAGGAACGGCTGCGTGGAGGCCATGGAAATTGTCCTCAGGCCTGCCCCGGCCCAGAGAGCAAAGTGAAAACAGTAGAAAAGGCTATGGGGAATGGTGGGAATTAGAGCCACTTCCCAAAACTCGAAGGATGCAGGAGGCTGTTCGCAGTGAGCGGCAGCCCCTGGCAGATTGAGCCCTGTGCATCACCAGGGAACACAGAATGCCGAGCAGTGCAACCAGTCAGCCACAGGAAGGTGCCTGAGGGGGCGTCTAACCTGGAAATCTCACCCCAGGACTCGCCCTGCGGAGCTGAGGACACCGCGTGCCAGGATGTCCTATGCACAGGCGCCACTGCCCTGGTTACATTGCTTGTAGCAGGTGAAACTGGTCACCGCAGTGAATTCCAGACACAGAAAGCTATGCAGTCTCCACCATACGGCCAAGACTGTCATGGGCCCTGGGAGGCAGGAGTCCACAGGAGCGATTCCATGTTGGGATGTGCCCTGTGCCCGCTCCAGCTCAGCCTGGCTCTCAGGCTGTGGGGAGATGTCCCCAAAGGCTCACAAGCCCTGCCCCTGCTCACCAGACTGAGCAAAAGCCAGGGCACATGGACCTCTTGACAGAGCTGATTGGCCGGCACAGACAGAGCCACTGGGACTGAGGCTTTTCTCTGGAACCTCCCACATTCTGGGGTCGAGGACCCCAGCTGCGGCTGTGTCCACAGGCACCAGGGGAAGGGACTGGCACCAGGGAACCTGCGCCAAAAGTGTGGGGTCCCCTCCCGAGCAGGGCTGCCTCCAACTGGGATTGCGTGGCACTTCCCCGGCAGGAACCTCTCTCATGTACCAGGTCAAGGCTGGTTGAGAAACACAGAGCCAGGGCTTGGGATGAGCCGAAAACCAGGAAGGGCTGACAGCGCTCCTCCCCAGGGCTTTGCCTGGGCGTTCCCTCCCCGTGCAGGAATGTGCTGCTTCCTGGTCTCCCATAGCACCCTCCACCTGCCCACCTCGTGTAACTCACCCTCAGCTCTGTCTGTCTCCCGACCATTTCATTTTCCTCATGGGGCATATCCCACTTCAGCACTATCTTTTTTTGAATTTGCTGACACCTCCCTCACCCCACCCCCTTCCCCTGCTCTCGACTGCAGGCCAATGACGCAGGGGGTGTCCTGACCTCATCCCCAGCGTCTCAGCACCTGCACGGAGACTCAGACACACGGGGTATGGTGTCCAGTGGTGGGATGGCAGCTCAAACCTGGGATGGAGGATGGAAGAGTGGGTGGGGAAGGAGCTATGAGGGTGCAGGGGCACCTGGGACAAGGTGGGGACCTTGGCCTCGTCCACACTAAATCATTTACGCAGCATCCTTGAAGTTTCAGCCACTGGAGGAAACAGCCAGGGAAGGGGGTTTTGTGCTTTATCTCCTGTTTCGTTTGGCAAAAGAGAACCACTGCTCTCCCTGCAGCATGGCAGACCCCTGCCCCAGAGTCTGCACCTTCCTTCCCCCTGCACTGGGCTGCTCTGGCTAAATGATCTCACTGATACCTTGGGAGCTGGGTGATAAGGCTCGTGCCTGAGTAATTTCTACCTCCAGGCTCTCCTGAGAATCACAGTACAATGTGAATGTTGCCAGGTTCTGCCAACACATTTTCCAGTCGGTCCTCTCTTGGGAGTCTGGGCGGGCAGGGCAGGGGAGGGGAGAGAGAGAAGGCGTCAGCCTCCATTTTTAGGTTGAATTCCCTTTTGGAAGGTGCCCTGTCTATCTTTGGCAAGGATGCAGAGAGGGGTGGAGCACCACCCCCACAGGGCATCTCAGCCAGCATCTCCCCAAGCTCTTCCTTGAGTATTTCCTTCAGCCCTGGGCAGGTGGGGGCAGCCACAACTCCATTCTGATTAGTTTGATCAAATGTTTCTCTGTACTTAAAGACCCATATTTGGAAAACTCCAACTCTGTGCATACCAATCACTGTATACTTAAGAGACGGCAATTTGCCATTGGAAGTCTGGCCACATAGGTAGGGTGGCCAAGCTGAGCAATACTGGATGCCCAGTGACACAGTTTGAATGCATGTCTCTGCCCAAATCTCATGTTGAAATGTAATCCCCAATCTTAGATGTGGGGCTTGGTGGGAGGTGTTTAGATCATCCGGGTGGATCTTTCATGAATAGCTTGGGCCATCCCCTGGGTGATGAATGAGCTCTTGTTCTGAGTTCACATGAGATCTGGTCGTTTAAGAGTATGTGGCACCTCTCCCCATAGTACTCTGTCTCTTGCTCCTGCTCCAGCCATGTGACATTCTTACTCCCCCTTTACCTTCCACCATGATTGTAAGCTTCCTGAGGCCTCCCTAGAAGCCAAGCAGATGTCAGCACCATGCTTCCTGTAAATCCTGCAGAAGCACGAGCCTATTAAACCTCTTTTCTTTATAAATTACCTGATCTCAGGCATTTCTTTATAGCAATGCAAAACCTGCCAATACAGAAAATTGGTACCAGGAGTCGGGTATTGGTATAAAGATACCTGAAAATGTGCAAGCAACTTTGGAACTGGGTAATGGGCACAAGTTGAAAGAGTTTTGAGGGCTCTGAAGAAGACAGGAAGATGAAAGTTTGGAACTGTTTAGCAACTGGTAAAATGGTTGTGACCACAATGCTGATAGTGGTATGAACACTGAAGTCTAGGCTGTTAAGGTCTCAGATGGAAATGAGAAACTTACTGGGAAATGCAGCAAAGATTACACAGGTTATGCCTTAGCAAAGAGCTTGGTTACTGTCTTCTGTTCCTGCCCCAGGGATCTGTGGAAGTTTGAACTTCATAGTGATGATTTAGGGGATCTGGCAGGATAAATTTCTAAGCAGCAAAGTGTTTGAGATGTGGCCTGGCTGCTTCTAATATTCTATGCTCAGATGCAGAAGCAAAAGAATAACTTAAAGATGGGACTTATATTTAAAAGGGAAACAGAGCATAAAAGTTTGGAAAATTTTCAGCCTGATCATGTGGCAAATTAAAAAAAAAAAAAAGGCTTTTTTCAGTAGAAGAATTCAAGCAGGCTGCAGAGCAACCACTTGCTAGAGAAATTTGCACGAATAAAAAGGATCCAAGTGCTAATATTCAGGACAATGGGAGAAAGGCCTTGAGGACATTTCAGAGATCTTGCTGGTCTCCACTCCTATTACAGGCCCTGAGGCCTATGAGAACTAATGATTTTGTGGGTCAGGCCCAGAGCCCTGCTGCCCTGTGCAGCCTCAGGACACTGCTTTCTATATCCTGGCAGCTCTGGGTCCAGCCTGGGCTCAAGGGGGCCAGGTATAGCTCAGACTGCAGCTCCAGAGGGTGCAAGCCATAAGCCTTCCACATGGTATTAAGCCTGCAGGTACACAGAGTGTAAGAGTTGAGGTTTGGCAGTCTAGATTTCAGAGGATGTATGGAAAAGCCTGGATGTCCATGCAGAAGCCTGCTGCAGGAGTGGAGCCCTCACAGAGAATGTCTACTGGGGCAGTGCCAAGGGAAAATCTGAGGTTGGAGCTGCCACACAGAGCTCTACTCTGTGGGGCACTACTTAGTGGAGCTGTGAGAAAGGAACCATCCTTTTCCAGACTCTAGAGTGGTAGAGCCTCCTATACAGCTTGCCTCCTACACCTAGAAAAGCCACAGGCACTCAACGACCTGTGCAAGCAGCTGTGGGGGTTGTACCTTGCAAAGCCACAGGGGTGGGGCTCCCCAGGGCCTTAGGAGCCCACCCCTTTTTCACCAGAGTGTCCTCAATGTGGGACATGGAGTCAAAGGAGATTATTTGGGAGTATTAAGATTTAATGACTGCCTTTCTGGGTTTCGACTTTCACAGGGATGGTAGCCCCTTTCTTTTGGTCAGTTTTTCTCCCTTTTGGAATAGGAACAATTACCCAGTGCCTCTGTCCCCATTGTATCTTGGAAGTAAATAACTTGTTTTGATTTTACACACTCATAGGTAGAAGGAAAACATCTCTAGATGAGACTTGGGACCTGGGACTTGAACTTTTCAGTTAACCCTGGAAATTAGAGTCAAGACTTGGGGGGACTGTTTGTAAGGCATGATTATATTTTGCAATGTGAGAAGGGCATGAGATTGTGGAGGAGTCAGGCGTGGACTTACATAGTTTAAATGTATGGCCCCACCCAAATCTCATGTTGAAATGTAATCCCAAGTCTTGGAGGTGGGGCCTGGTGGGTGGTGATTGGGTCATGGAGGAGGATCCCTCATGAATGCCTTGGGCCATCCCTTTGGTGATGAGTGAGCTCTTGCTTTGAGTTCATATGAGATCTGGTAATTTAAGAGTGTGTGGCACCCCTCTAGGCCCTCACTCGCTCCTGCTTTCACCACATGCCATGCCTGCTCCCAATTTGCCTTCCGCCATGATTGTAAAGTTTCCTGAGGTCTTCCTAGAAACTGAGCAGATGCCAGCACCATGCTTGCTGTAAAGCCTGTAGAACCATGAATCAGTTAAACTTCTTTTCTTTATAAATTACCCAGTCTTGGGTATTTCTTTATAGCAATGCAAGAACGGCCTAAGACACCCAGTTAAATTTGAATTTCAGATGAACAAGGAGAAATATGCTGCATAGGCATGTCCCACGGAATCAGGCAAGCCCATTTGGGGCAGGCTCAGGATTATGCACCAGACTGGCTCTCTGCTCGCCCGCATTTCCTGGTTCCTATGCAGGTGGGCGTGGCCATGTGACTCGTCCTGACTGATGAGGCGTGAGCAGAAGTGACATGTGTCACTTAAGCAGAGGTAGTATCCTCCCACATCTGTCTCATGGACTACACTATGGTGCCCATCCCCTGGGCTCTGAGTGACCATGTGGAGCCAAGTATGCAGACTCAGCATGTGGAAGAGGTATGTTCTGGCCCAGCCTTCCATGCCCACCTCCTGTGGGATGACGGAGCTGTACCAGCTGCTCTACAGCTGTTGTTGGCAGAATCCCTCAAGAGAAAGGTAATCATTGACTGCTCACATAGGAGGCCCAGAGCACGGCGCCCCTGGGCAAGAAAGTAGGGGATGATGCAAAGCTCCAACAGGCAATGCCAGCTCCTTGGAGTGGCTCAGCTTGACCCACGTGTGGCTCTTCCTCCGAGCAGGGTTCTTTCATCCCCTCCAACAGAATGGCCACATCATCTGTCACAGAGTCCCCAAACATGCCCCTGTGGAGCTGCCTCCCCCTCTGGAGGTGGAAGCATGGTCCCTGGAAATGGCAGAACCCCAGAAGCTGGGTGGGGAGCCTGAAATGTCTCTTTCTGCCACTTGATAAGGCCAATGTTGGGTTTGTTTCTAAATAAATCATCCCCACCTCCTAAAATCCTAAATCTGTTGACAGTTGCCCAGAACCTGAAAATACAAGCCTGACACAGACAGGCTTTCCACTGAGATATCTCTGGGGGAGAGACACTGAGCTGCAATGTGAGGCTGAGACCTGCTTATGTGGGGGGCCAACCTTCTCAGCTGCTCAAAGCCAATGAACCCCCAGCCTCCACTTCTCCCCAAAGGCTCTCCAAGGCCTCCATCATCCAAGCTGGGAGTGAAGTCTGAGACTAGCAGTTGCCTTTGTGGTACCTTCCACTCAAAGGCCCTGCGGGTCCTCTTAAAAAGAATAACAGCCAGCAAGAGAGAAAGTTCATAATTTCTAAAAGGTGAGTTGGCAAGTGTGGTTTTCTCTCTGTGGACAGCGGACTGTGGGGGATCATAGGGAAAACTGGCTGAAGAAGGGGATCTGTGGGGCTCAGAGCACCCAAGGGCCACCTCAGAGCAGAACTGGGGAAGGGTAGTGCATTTGTCTGTTTTCATGCTGCTAGTGAAGACATACCTGAGACTGGATGACTTATAAAGAAAAGGGCCAGGCGTGGTGGCTCACGCCTATAATCCCAGCACTTTCGGAGGCAGAGGAAGGCAGATCACCTGAACTCAGGAGTTCAAGAGCAGCCTGGCCAACATGGTGAAACCCCACCTCTACTAAAAACACAAAAATTAACTGGGCTTGGTGGCACATGCTTATAATCTCAGCCACTTGGGAGGCTGAGGCAGGAGAATTGCTTGAACCCAGGAGGCGGAGGCTGCGGTGAGCTGAGATCACGCCACTGCACCCCAACCTGGGCGACAGAGAGAGACTCTTTCAAAAAAAAAAAAAAAAGAAAACAAAGAAAAGAAAAGGAGGTTTAATGGACTCACAGTTCCACATGTCCACATGACCGGAAAGCCTCACAATCATGGCAGAAGGCAAAGGAAGAGAAAGTCACATCTTACATGATGGCAGGCAAGAGAGAGCATGCGTAGGGGAACTCCCCTTTATAAAACCTTCAGATCTCGTGAGACTTATTCACTATCACGAGAACAGCATAGGAAAGACCCGCCCCCATGATTCAATTACCTCCCACTAGGTCCCTCCCATGACACGTGGGAATTATGGGAACTACAATTCAAAATGAGATTTGGGTGGGGACACAGCCAAACCATGTCAAGTAGGGACACAGCAGAGAGGTGGAGCATGTTGCAGCTTCGCAATCTAGGAAAAGCTCTGACAGTCTGTGGCTCTGATGAACATACTTCATTCATTTTCTGTGGCTGTTTAAAACAGGATATGGAAAAGGCTAGCCTGACACGGAAGGGCTCTCCGTGTGATTATGCTCTCACGGTCTGGAGACCAGACGTCCCAAACTGAGGTGTGGTCAGGGCCCTGCTCCCACTGGACTCTGGGTAGAATCCGTCGTTGCCTCCTCCCTGTTTGTGGCCAGCCATTCCTGGAGTTCCCGGACTTGTGGGCACATCACTGCAATCTCCGCCTAGTTCCCGGGCTTGTGGGCGCATCACTGCAATCTCCGCCTAGTTCCTGGGCTTGCGGGCGCATCACTGCAATCTCTGCTTTCTTGTCACATGGCATTCTCTCCGTGTGTCTCTTCTGGGACACAAGTCATCAGGTTGGGGCCCACCCTAATCCGGTATGGCCACATTTCAACCTACCTAGTTACATCTGCAAAGATCCTATTTCCAGATAAAGTCATTCCGAAGGTGCCAGGTGGACGTCATTCAACCTGGTACACCCAGATGCACAGATCCTTCAAAACTGAATGTGGATTCTCAGGCTCGAATGAGCTGCAATTCCAGTCCCTTGGGGCCCAGCCAGGGTCGTGATCTCTGGAACGAGGGGAAGCAGCAGGTAGGAAGGGAGCAGTTTGGCCGGGAGCCCCCTCCTCAGATGGCCTTGGCTGTGCAGGACGCGTTGGACCGGCCATCCAGCCCCTGATGTGCCTCACCTGTGACAGAGACCAGGCAGCCCTGAGCCAGCAGCACGTGCACTGTCATGCAGGACACAGCCCAGAGCCTTCAGCAGGCAACTTCTGCTGGGAGCACTTCCATCTGGAAACCAGAGAGGTGTCCACAGAGAAGGGGCAGGACCTTCCCTTCCCCGTCAGGGCTGGCTAGGCGGCAACCTCGCCATGGAGGAAAATCCTTCCACCTGGAGCCGAAAGTCCACGGAGATGATAAATCTCTCCCGTGTCGGCTTCCAGAAACGACGCCTGCCATTTGAAGATGAAAAATGTCAGCGAGCCGGTTGGAAGCGGCAGGCACATGGCAGAAAGGTTAGCCCTCCTGCCTCTCCCCCAAACACAAAGCCTTTTCTTTCTCCAGCTGGAAGTGAGCACGCCTCATGAATGCAAAGTGCTCCTTCAACATTCGATTTTAAATTCTTTGAATTAAATCTGGATCCTTCCAGGCCCTGTGTTCTCCCGGTTATTTATCACTGGCTAAGTGTAGAAGTCTGTTCAGCGTCTCCGGGGACTGCTGACTTAGGAGCTGCATCTGAAATGTTATAAACTATTTAAAACCAAAAGCTCGGCTGTGTCCAGTCGGAGGGAGCGCATTTGCAGGCCGCGCTGGGAGCGCTGGGAAAACGCGCGCTGGCCCCCTGCACACACACTCATTCTGCCTGGCCTTCCTCTGGGTAATCACTTTAATACACTTGAAAATAAACCTTTTCCCCACCGAGGCAGGGCGATTTTTTCCCCTTATTTAGCAAACATTGATTTTTATTCCCTCCCCCATGGTCCTGCCTCTGTGAAATTAACAAGTCAGCTTTGTCCCCGCATCCCCACCGCCCCCACCCCGCAGCCTCCCCAGGCCCGTGGCAGTCCCACCGCGTGCCGGCAGGGGGCGAGAAAGCCTCTCTTTTGAGGGCCCCACGCGGCGCTCCCGCGGGGCCCGCCTGGGTCTGGGCTCCCAGGACAGGGAAGCCAGGCTTCTCCCCGGATGCAGGGGCAGACCCAGTCCCTTCCGGACGTCACATATCAGGACCTGTGATGCTGAAGAATGAGGAACTGGGTGGAAGTCATGGTTTGAAGCAGGGAGAGCCCCCCCACCAATCTCTCAGGAGCCCTGCCAGGTGCCCCTGCCACCTGCCCCGTGCCACGGGAGCCACACTCCCCAAAAGGCTGTGCGTGGCAGGCTCGGCCCCCAGCCCTGCCTGGACACTGGCTGACAGCGCTGGAGGGGCTGGAATTGGGTAGGAGCTCCCAGGGGGTGACTCTGAGCCTCAGTCCTGGGGCCCTGGTCTGAGCCTCAGGCCCGGACATCCTGTCCGGGAGGCCTCCAAGATAGCCCTCGATGTGCCATTTCCTTTGGATGACCTTTCTGCCCCTCAGCTGGGCTGACCAGAGCACTTCTGATGGGTGAGAGCAGCGCGGGTGATGCCACTTTCCAGAGAGGGTTCTGGCCTCTGCCTCGGCTGGCTGTCTCCTCCTTCTCTCTCCCCACCCTTTGCTCTGGCTCTCTCTTTCCCTCTTCCTCTCTCCCTGTCTCTGTCTCTTTTGCTGTCTGTGTCTCTGTGTCTCTCTCTCGGTTTGGTACCCCTAAGGGAAGCTTATGCCATGTGTGAAGCCACCAAAGAGGCCCATAAGGCAAGGGACCGAGACCAGAGCTAGATGAGAGCTCGGAGGCCAAACTCCCCTCTCACTCCCCATGGAACCTTCAGATGAGACCGCAGGCCCTGCCCACAGCTCAGCTGCAGCCTCATCAGGACCTGAGAGCCAAGGCACCCCCACAAGCTGTGCCCAGATTCCTGGCCCTCAGAAATGTGAGATGAGAAACACTTGTCTTAAGCTGCTGAAGTGTGGAGTAACTCCTTACCCAGCTGGTAAGGAGGACTGGAGAGGACTGGAGAGTAACTCCCTGCGCAGCTGGACAGGACCATGGCCCCTCCTTCTCCACTCCACATGCAGCAGCTTCTCCTGAAATGCCCGCCAGGCTCCCGCCTCTCACTGGGTGCTATGCTGT